>NC_056709.1:4644053-4944053 GCF_018831695.1 Puntigrus tetrazona
CTGAATTTAACTGAATGTGTCCCAATACCTTTAGAATTCATTCAGCTACTTATGTCTTCTGTGTATTTATTAAAAGCGTAACTCAGTGCCACTGACCATGCATGCTCATGTCAACACACTGCTCCACCATGTTTCTGAATGACGTTGTGTGCTTTGGATCATGAGCTGTTCCAAATCTCTCATACTTGTTTTCTTCCTGCCAGTACAGGTTGATCCTAATTTAGTCTGGCTTTGAGCTGTTTTTTTAGCCAAATCTGGCTGTTTGCACTTTTATAGTGAACCCTCTGTATTTGCTCTTGTAAAATTGTTTCTTAGGTGTAGAGTGTTGACTGTGGCTTGTGTACCTTCTAGAGAGTATATTTTTACTTTGCTGGGATGTTGTAGACATTTTTGATGTTGTAAAGTTAAATTTGTTGTAGTACCCATTAGGAAACAAACATATGAATCCCATATAGAAGGTTTCTGAAAATAAAAAAAAATGCATGGTTTTGTGTGTATAAAAAGCCCAGAGAGTGAGGCGTGTCATTTATGTTTTTAATTGCTAATTCTTAAATCATTAAGGAGTTGTGAAGATGTTGTAAAGAGTCAATTAAATGTATTTTGAGAGAATACTAGCTGGCCTGTAATCATTCACTCTAGAAAAAGAGTAGAGGGACAGTGACTTTGTATCCTGCTGTGAAGGAACAACAAGGCACCATCTGTTCAGTGACCGTAACTTGCAGGAGGAATTATACAAATGCAGTTTTATGGGTGAACTGAGGTACAATTTTATTAGAAAGACTCAGTGATAAGTAGTAAACTTTACATGGTATTCATTCTTAAATTTGATTGGGACCACAATTGGGGAGCCAGTGAAGTAAAATCACAAGAGGGTGTGATGTGGATCTTTTTAGCTAATGTTCAGCCTTGTGTCTTGAAAGCTGATTTGTCTTACTCTGCCACTATAGCTCTAGGAGAAACAAAACCTCTGGCTTAGAATTCATGCCATGCAAGCACAAGTGAAGTCTTTAAGACTGATTGAAAGGAGCTGATTGAAAAAAATGTGCAGAAACAAACCCTGTTTTCACAAATGCATGTTTTTTTATTGTTTAAACAAGGACAATGATATCATTTTCAAATAACTTTTTTCAAGCGTTAGCATTTTCAGGAGCACCAAAACACTATTATCGCGTTAATGCATTTGTATAGCCTTTTTATGGCAACACTCTCTATACCAGAGTGTTCTTAATAGAATTTCTAGCTAGGAATTATCTCAGAGCTATGGACGCTGCACCCATAACTGCCACAGATTCCTTTAGGGCCTTTAACTACGTTTGATGTTGAACATGAGACAACATATAGTAGAATGTCATGTGCTGTTATTTATGTCTAGTACTAATATTTTAAACTGTATACCATTATATTTTGACATTAGATACAATTTAGAAAAAAATGTACAATTTTAAATAATAAATTACAGATTTTGGGAGAGCTTGTACATTGCTTTACATAATGAAGATTACATTTTTTTGTTGTTGTTGAGTCATGGCGCCATCTTGTGGTGGATTTGCTGGAACAATCTGAGCTAGGAGTTAGGACATTGTGAAAAAACCATATCCATGGTAAAAGCAAATTTTCTGTTGGGTGTATGTGTCTTTTTAAAGATTTTTAAATGTGTTTGTTATTTATATTAATCAAAGTCCTGTGAGGATTGTGATTTCATGTTTTGTTGTTTAAAGGCTTAAATAAATAATTTAAACAATTGTTGCTGTTTTATTGTTTAAAACCTGACAAAATACTGAAATGTTTTAAAAGGAGGAATGTGCTTGTGAAATCTTTTAAATAAATTCCACATCATTTTTTAATTTATCTAATGCAGTTACATTCAGACATTTCTTAGTTTGACTTAAATTAATACATACCACACAGACAAACTCAAAACTAAATATATTGAAAGGGTGACTAAAGCAGGTAAGATATTGTTGTGTTTGTGAAGATGCTAGCGAGTTGGCAAGGGGCAAAAGCCAGAGTTCAGGATGCACATTATCCTGTGCAGCTGTGACCAGGCAAACTACTGCTGGGTCATGCATGAGAGGTGACTCGTGACAGGGTGTGCCTCCTCATGCAAACAATCTTTGGAGAACACACACCCAAAACCCTTATTTGACCTTTAAGGTGGTTTATCATGAGCACATTTACAGCTTATGAAATTAAGATCCTCTTGAACATAGATATAGGAACAACTTTGTTTTCAAAACTTAACACTTCATTTTAAGGTGTCATAATACAAAGTCATTACCTTATTAAATACTAAGTAGTAGGCGTTGTACTTACATGAACCAAAATGTACCTTCCACGTAACTAAGTTATTAAGTTTTTAATTATGTAGATGTAACAGGCTGAGTCTGTTACAGCTATTTGTACACTTTAGTACAATCTTGACACTATTTTAAGTCGCTTATTTCGATTGTACTTAAATTTATAATTACATTTTATAAAGTCTGCAACACATATGTAAACACTTTTGGTTAGTTGTTGTGTAGTCTAAGACACTTGCAGTATTATATCGTGTAATATAATATGACATGTGACCCTAACAAGTACCCCACCACAAAATGGATTATTAATAATTATTATAATGAACCAAAATACATGCTCCATGATAAAGCCCTCTACTGGAAGGAAAATTGATCACCTATCCTGGTCTTCTTTGGGCATTTTGCATTGACAGCCATTATGAACTGAACTGATTGGTGCATTTAATTTGTCCAGCTTCAACACATCTTTTTATGGACTGCACAGCATTCACTGGTCTGTGCCAGACTTTCTCTTTGGGCTAGAGACAGAATGCTCTCCATTTACCCTCTTCTCAAGACACTTTTTTCTGTTTCAAAAAAAAAAAAGATCTAGATTTATATTTGTGTGGGTATTGCTGTTTTTTATTTGCATAGACATTTTGGGGAACAAGTGCTCAAGCGGAAAAAAAACACCCGTCCCATAATTATAAAATAAGATTGCATATCGTTGAACACCTTTTAATATTAATGTTAGCTAACTGTGCTAAGAAGTGCATTTGGTTTCAACTAATAGTGCTCATAAAAGTATTGACACAAATGACAAAAAAAGCCCCCCAAAAACCCAAACCAAAATTAAAAGCGTCGACCCTAAAAAGTCATTCAGTAATTAAAATTATTTCCCCAGGGTTTTACATACTCAACACTTCTCATACTCTCTTATACCCTCTTAGTGACGTCCCTCCCTTTAACCGTGCTCAGTTGCTCTCACTGTAGCATTGGGTTGGTGCCTTACCGAGAAACAGTCGACGGGATCTGGGCGGGACTGAATCGCCTCTACTGCTTGTACTTCATTTACTCTGAAATCTCCATGATCCACCTGGACGACCGCTTGATACCTCAGGTGAGTGACAGGCTGCGTGTCAACATGTTGTAGTTTAACGTACAATTAATCGAAACACCGGTGCATTTGTAAATTATTATTAGTACTGTTTTGCAGAGGCGAAAGAACATTTATGAGAAAGATTATGTCATGCGCAACACTGCTGTATAGGCTACTACGGTACAAATCCTGGATTCAGCTTTAGTGCGCGAACGCATTACAAAAATAAGAAAGAAAATCATGCATGTGTAAAACCAATAGGCTACAACCTTTTGATCAATAGCCATTATAGCTGATTGCGTCGTAAATGTAATCTATGTAAGTGAGAGAAAACCTAGAAAAGGACAATTGATACTGAAGCAATAGCTGTGCATATTCAATGACAATCACGTCATGAAAGTACGCAGACACTGTCAGGGCATCTACTTACTGATGCATGGAAGAGATCGCAGTTATGTCATGTTTTCATATGCTGTAGATTGATTGTACTATTAAATCGACAATTATAGATCAAATTCAGAAGCGTATCGGCTTCTTATATGATTTGTTTGAATGAATGTCTTATGTAAGAAACCTGGTATTTGGCATTATGTACAGTAGTATTTGTGTGTGGTATTCTAAGAACGTTTAATCTTTAAGGCATAATACGCATTCTTTTCTATTTTATTTATTTATTTATTTATTTGTGTGTGTGTGTGTGTGTGTGTGTGTGTGTGTGTGTGTGTGTGTGTGTGTGTGTGCATAATTTAGGAATTCTGGTGCATTTGTAGTTTTGCATGAAATCTATTTAGTGCAGTCAGCATTCTCTAAAGGTTGTGCGACATTCACACGGAAGAGAAAAACACTTCAAACGATTTAAAACATCAGTTCAGTGACTTGCCACATCATGGCAGCGTTAAGAACAGTAAGACGTATTGGTTCTTTTCAAGGTGGATATGGATTTAGTAATCACTTGCAGTCATATAGCTCTTTTACTTTTGGTAGGTGTTGCTGCAGCAGATCATCTGCATATTTATTTGCCATATTTTATGCTGCATGCAATTTACATAAGTAACTCTGTTAATTTCGTAACAGCTTAGATTAATTGTCATCTGCTGCAATCATCAATTACTGCAGTCAGTTCAACAAATGTGTAGACGGCACTCTTGGATAAGCATGTTTGCATGAAGCTAGACATTTTGGGCTTCACAAGTGGTAAACATTTCTTGTAACCCCTGCTTGTGTTGACATTTATGTCAAGCACACTATGTGCAAGCTGTGGATGATTCATTTAAAAGAACAGACCAATAAAATTTTGGGATTTTTAAGACAAAACGTTGTAGTCTGTCAGTCATATAATAGGGAACTTTCTCTATGAGATTAAAAAAAACCCCAGAGAACTCAAAATTAAACCATACCCCATCATAACGATACATTTATGGCCTAAGACATGAACCAAAGGATTATGTGAGAAAACAAACAGTGTTTATATTGTTTTTATCTCTTGTACAACACAGTCAGTCAGGCAGGTGTGTGATAGGGCACTGTCATCAATGTCCTCATCGTTCAACATTGTCTGTTGATATATCAAAATTGTCTTTCATTAAAGAGAACTATCCTTTATGTAGAGTGCACTGGCCATTTCTAGTCAAGTCACCATTATTTACATAGCACTTTTACAAATTTACAATTTTAAAATTTACAAGATTGTGTAGCTTTACAGTAGTAAACAGGAAATGGTGTGTTGAAATTCTTGTTCCACCATCCTATTGCTTGTCACTGCTCATTTGCATAAAATTGAAATCACTCTTTGAAAAGCATGCAGGTTCTTATGCTATCTTTGAATTTATCAATTTGTCATCGGTCATCTCAGTTTGACTGTCAGACCAAATTAAGTTTTTATTTCACTTGTAAAATTTGTGTAGTTAAAAGTTTAGATGTTTGTGTTTTGTGGCCTTATGTGGCTGTGACTTCTAACACTTGTCTGTGCAATGTATCGAGCAGATTTACAAGCTCACAATGTTACAGAGATGCATGCACACATATTTGACTGTTTATGCCAACACTGCATGTGACATCTCCCTCCCAAACAGTTAAGAAAACACCCTGGGAATTGCAAGTTCAGTCAGGCGTTCCTACAGACCTCTGCCACAAGTCTGAAAAACAAGTTCAGCTTGAAAGTATTTGAGCTACTGAAATGTATTGTTCTTGTGAGAGTTAATAAATGTTGGTTTATTTAGGTTTTACAAAACGCACAAATGTGAATGAATGAATGAATGAATGAAGATATGTTTTAAGAGGTCCCTAGTTTAATGTAACAGCAAAAATTTCTATCATACCAAGGATGCCGACACTAATTACTCCTGCAGTTGTTGCAACATGACAATGACTGTTGTTTTTCTTCTCACAATGGGGCCTGTTGGGACTCTGTTTATTGCCAAACATTTACAAAATATGTTAGCTGTAGAAGTGATTATTATTGTTATTATTATTATTATTATTATTATTATTATTATTATTATTATTATTTTTATAAGCAAGGCTTGACATTACATTTTTCTATCCAGCCACTGTGGCTAGTGTTTTTCAAATTTGTTAGCCAGCATTTTTACTGGCTACAATTTTCTTGTAGGAAAATTACATTTTATATGACTTACTACTGCACACAAATATTTCAGTGTCATTTTACCTATTAAAAGGGCATGTCCGCCTTATCATTTTAAATGCATGCAATCTTTTATAATAAATTCTTGCATTTTATTAATACTTTCACTTAATATAAGAAGATAATATAGGGCTGTTACCAATCATATGGAATCATGATCTAAAACGCCAAAAGGTGGCAGCATCTTCAATGACACAATTAGGAGTCGTTGAAGCTTTCAAACGATTCATTCAGACAACTGATTCATTGAAATATGAAGCAAGTGCCTGTCCTTATGAATGGACCACTGAATCATTGACTCAAATGATTCAGAATTCAAAAACGCTAATCATTCATTAACAAAACACAGCTACTTTGATCTTTGTTTGTAACTATTTTTGTTAACCAAATGAAGCAAAAGCAATGAACAGTATACCTTTTCAATAAATTCTAATTCAAATACTGAAATAAAATGTATGTTGACTACTTTTAAATCTTGTCAAATTTGCAAACATGGTTTTCAAGAAACTTCCCTCCTGGTTGTGTCATGTTGTTTAATTAGGCTATATGTTATAAATATAAAAACAAATATACTTTTTTCCTCTGCGTGCAGTTTGTTTGTTTTGAATTCTCAAAAGTCTGGCTGTGTGAGCCTCATTGGCATTACCTTGTTGTTATTCAATATTAATTGCTGTTTACATGAACTGAATGTAATAAATTAGAATGTAATAAAATCATCAAAATTTCAGTGCAGTTAGATGTTTTAATCAAAATTAACATCTGGCATAGATAGAAAGTCTGATATCACAGATATTAAGTATATATTTTCACGGAAGGCTACTTTTAAAATGTATTTCATTACAGATTACAAAATACATGCTTTAAAAAGTATTTTGTAATGTATTTCAGTAGAATACTGAATTTTAGTAACTTTATCTAAATACTTTGGAATAGTTGTAATACATGTAAAGGACATATTAATTTTGATGTCTTGTTTTTATGTATATAATCACCTCTACTTAAATAGGTGGCATAAATACATTTAAAACAATTATAAATGTATAAATAATGTATAAGATTAATATTTAAAACATTTTGAACTTAGAAATAAAAACATATTAGAGGAAGTTATGTTTTCAAATATGGGGAATTAATTTGGCATGAGGCGTATTCAAACTAAAATCTTATCACTAGGCATGTGTCCCAAATAGGCATATGTTGTAACGTGCTGGTTTGTGGGTTTGATGTATACAGATGTATACATTATATATACATTATATTTATATATATTTTTATATATCCTTTTTATATTTTTATATTTATATATAGATATAAATCAGTGTCAAAAGGCCCATAAAGCATCAGTATAGAAGAAAATGACCATCAAGATTTCTACTGTTACAGGTATTAACCCTGTACATGAACAAAAAAAACCAAATACAGAGAACATCAGTGAAATGCTAAATCTTTCAAATGGTAAGGCAATCAATGTATCCTGGGAAGCACATTCTAATTCGATGCTGGAGTATCTGGTGCATCAGAAACATCTGTTGACAATTCAGTTTCAGGTGTGCCCACTGTTGGAAGCAACAGTGCAATGTTAAAGCCCAGCACATTATCCATAGGGCAAGACGGTTGTAGCTTTCCAGACAGTTAAAATTGGGGTTGAGGTTGCAACTGTTGCATTTTTGCTTTCGCATGAAGTCTGGATACATCCCTAGCTTCAAAATTAGCAGGGGTAGAACTACCAAATGGGCATATTGGTTGCAGAAACTTATATGGACCCACCCAATGTTGATGCAGTCACCGCCAAGTCATCAGTGTTGTACGGAGTGTATTTCAAATGATGGTCATAGTTCAGACATTGTTAGTCCGGAGCCTTGTCCTGGAAAGCAGTTGTAGAGCATTAAGCACAGACCAGTCTTTTACACAAACTGTCGCTGAACTGGAGACATGTCCTGGAGTAATTAATCTAGGGAATGTGGGCTTCCCGGCCATGAGCCAGGAAGAAGGGTGTCAATCCTGTGATAGTGTGCTTAGTAGTGTTAAAAGGTAATGCAACCTGCGGGAGTTGCTCATCCCACTCTGTCAAGTTGAAAAAAGACTCAGAGAGTTCATCTTTTAGATGTGTGATTAAATCTCTCAACAATTCTCAGCTTTTTGATTGCCAACAAGTTACAAAGGTGTTTAATCATATCAGATTCTGTTCTGATTTGAGTGTAGAGCCTCAGGAACACCATGTTGTGGGATTTAGTGAAAGATGCAACCTGCCAATGTCAGTCAATAGAGACTGACAAACTTGGTCAAGTCAAAAAAGGTTCATTTGCTTCAGCTGACCAAGAAAACTAAAACTTCACATAAGTGCTGTAGGTGTTGCAGAAAATTGGCACTGTAGACAATAATATAATCTAAATTTGTACCCAGTGCAGGCACAAGTTCCATTAAGTGCTTGAAACTGGACAGTGCATTGGAGATGCCCACTGGCATCATACAGAATTGATAAAGCCCAGTACTAGTAGAGACAGCAGTCTTTTCTTTGTCTTTTGGGTTAAGAGGTATTTGCCAGTAACCAGCAGTCATATAAATAGTGCTAAACACTCAGAATGCCTACAGAATGCCTGTCAAGGGTATCATCCACCCGAGGAAAGGGGTGTGAGTCTTTCATTGTAACATCACTGAGTTGTCTGTAATTGACTTAGAACCATTGTGTGCTATCCTTTTTTCGAATAAGCACAACTGGAGGCGACCATGGATTTTGAGACTCCTCAATGATGTTGTGATCAAAGAGCTTTGACATTTCTTGTTGCAGTACAGCCTGAGTAGCTAGCGATGTTCTATATTGGTGCAGTTTTATTGGAGCAGCATCATCAGTGATATATTTGTTCAAATTTGTTTTACCATGAAAATGAGAGCTGAAACTGTCAGCAAACTCAGCCAGCAGGCTCTTGAGCTGGGTCTGTTTTTTAAAATTTATCTGGGTATCCTGCAAATGCACTGCAGTCATTGGATGGACAGCTTCTGTAGAAGTGAGCTGAGACTAATGCATACTCATCATTGGTATTGCCAGTGAATGGCAAAAGCTGACCTAAAGGGCATCCATCATTAAGTGATTGTGATAGTGAAAGAGGCACTGAAGTATTATAAAATTGTCAACATGCACATGGTATATCATGCGTGGTAATGTTGTGCTCAATTAGTAAATCCCAGCCTATAAGAACAGGATGTGTAGCAGTGTGTACTACATGGAACACATAAGAAAATGAGACATTGCCAATATGTATAGAAGCTGTCACAGAGCCAGGTATGTCCAGTAGCTGTCCAGTAACTGATGATGCTAACACAAAAGACTTGCTGATAGACTGAGTAGACAAAGCTGGTATGAATCTATGGTAGTCATCCATAATGAGAGATAGGCCTGACTCTGAATCCACCAAAGCATTGAGTTCAATCCCGGCATAGGTGAATTAGAGCTACAATCAGTTGTGTCAGAGTGGAGTATTATATAAGATGAAGCTGGCATTTGGTCCCCAATGACAACTTCTACTCTTTTCCCGCTGTGGAAAATATGGGGCTTTCCCTACTGTGAGCCTGAGAGGAGTGTACATGTTGTGTGGTAGAGGTGTAATACGTTGGTGAACTATAGGAATGGGGGGTAGTGACTGAGAACTATCTCTGTGATAACTGGAAGGTCTCTACTGTTGACTGGGGGAGGGTGAGTGAGCATTGCGGGTTCCATGTTCATGGTCAAAACCAGGCCGGCGCTCCAGTGAAGGAGAGTGGCCAGACCTGGAGTTTCCATTATGATATCTATGGGGGTGTATTCATCAAACTGTGTGGTGTGAGGAGTGTGTGACTCACAGCTATGGGAAAAAAATGAGTAGCTACAATGTCTTTTGGCAGGAGAAGTCATCAGTTTGGGGTAGTTGGTCATGTTCAGTAGCCATGTTGGCATTGGGGAGAACAGCAGTCATCCAATGGGCGTTGTTGAATTCTCTGCGTATGTAGTGCAGCACAGCAGCAGTGTCGGCATTGATGATGATTGTCCATGGAAGACTAGTGATGGTGTGCTGTGATGTCATAGTCCACAGGTCCACAAGTCTGAGGTGGAGAGTGTGTGGAACATGTCACTCCAGCTGAAGACTGGAAATCTGCTGCCCAAAACAGTGGTCCAACTGATAGTCGGCTTTCACTTTCATCAAAGTGGTGATATCTACTTCATTCAAAATAAAAAAAAACAAACAAGTAAAACAAGCCAACCAGTGCTACCACCAGTGTAACTTGTGTTGTTTATATATGCAACTTCACAGATTTGTGGGTTCTTGGCTTTGTATCAAGGAGAACACCAACAGGGAGATCAGTGGATCTTAACACTTGATTTATTAAACATAAGAGGTTAACATCATGAGGTAGCCACATTTGATCACATAGTATGTATCATCGCTCTCTTTCTACGCCCTCACCACTGTGCACAGGCCACTCTCTTTTGCGAGCCCGGTTGTGACTCTCTGGACTAAATATTACTAAATATTACCTTATTTAAGCTATTAAATGAACTATGGAATGAAAATAAATTTACAGAACAGTCATTTTAACCTTATGTTTCACTCTATAGAATATAAATACCGATAGACTTTTTTATTTGAAATGTGGCAGTCATTGTACATTCCCAAAAGCGAAAAGGCAAATGGTAATGAAAATATAATTTGCAATTTCATTTGGAAATAATCCTGAAAAACCTTCCATATGCTTGATTTCAGATTTTTTCTGATTGATTTCTTGCAATTTAGTGAATCGTAACAGGCTACAGTTTAAACAGGCTACAGTTTAAACAGGCTGCATAATCACTTTGGTAATCTAAAATACTTTTTGGATGTAACTGTAATTTTATTAGCACCCATTTAATATGTAACTTTAACAAAATACATTAACTCATATATTGTATTTTAAATATGTAATGACATTACATGTATTTTATTACTCTCCAGACCTGTATATTTTGTCTGTGCCTTATGGTTAATTGATGTTGGTAATGGTAATGTATTACTGTAACTTCATTTTAAAATTCATCTAAAATTCCTGATTTATATAAATATGAGCTCTTATTGTTAACAGTTGTTGGAAACTTTTTAGCTTCTTTTTGAGAAGAGACCAGGAGATTCTTGGTAAAGCAGGAGTTCGTTTTTATTTTGTTGCTGTAGTCATCTGCAAGAAGTCTTCAAGAAATCTTTAAGAAAATCGTCAAGCAATCTCCAAGAAAATCTTCAAGAAATCTCCAAGCAAAAAATCTAACTGAAACATGCTAGGTTGAAGTTTATATGTTTCAGAAGGAGAAGTACACAGGGGTGGAGACCAGTAAAACAAAAGTATGCCAATGCAGATCAGGAACTTAGCCCAGAACAGGAACTTTCCCGATCCTTGATCTATTTAGCATCTTAGTATCATTCAAATGCATAGGTGTTATAGAGACTAAAACAAAAGGCACAGTTGTACCTCAGGATTAGCATTCACACTTGATCTACCAGATGTTCAAGAACTGAAAGACAAAAGATAACTGTCTCGGGGCTTGGGCTTCCTGCTCTTAGAATGTAAATCACAATACACATTCAGCATATACTGTTATATTGGAATCTGTGTTTAACCTTTTATAAATTTGTAATACAACACAGTATTGCTAAAGGGGTCATAGATATTACTAAAAAGAACATCATTTTGTGTAATTGGTGTAATGCGATATGTTTATGTGGTTTAAATAAAAAAAAAAAACACATTATTTTTCACATGTTGTGCTCTGATTGACCAGCAATCCAGTCAATGAAACACATCTCCGGCAACCAGCAGCAACACTACAGCTAGAATAATAGTTCCACATTTCTTCTTTGTGTAAACATTTTCGCAATAAAATGTCCATAAAACAAAATGTGAATTAAACGAGTCATTTTAAAGGGGGTGTGGACAAGTCATAAATTTTATAAAGAATATTTTTAGTCTTTGGAACTGTAACTTTACACTCTAACACTTTTAGACATATGACATAAAATTAAAAATTAAATATAAAGAAGATTTTAAACTTTCAACTAGTTAAAAAGGGTACCTTAGTGAAAAAAATCACCCATGTGAGTGTATATAAAGAGGAGCAGTGGGAATCTGAATGTGTGACTGAGCAGACATTTGCAACTCAAATGTGTTGGATGCCAAGCTCTTTGACTGTGAACACCTGAACACCTTCTGTTTAGTAGGTCACTTTTTAATGTTTTCCAAAGGTGTCTCTAAATGCACTTGTGCAGTAAATGTAGTGAATCTGTCATTATGTAGGCCTAGGTGAATCAAATGTCCTTTTACTATTAGTAATGTCCATACTTATTCAGATTTTTCTAGAGATCTGAGATGTCTTCTCAGATATTTTTGTGCTGTAGAAATTGGAACTTTAAACTGTGCAAGCTGTTGTGATATTACTATTTTTAGAGGACATTACATGCAAAATTTACTTTTAGAATATGTTTGATCTTAAATGCGTCTGTACACAATCACCCCTATAACCATATGTTAGAAATCCACCTAGTGTTTTTTTTTTAATCCCCACAAATCATAAGCACTTTCTTAGAACAAGCCTTTTACAGATTCTGGGCAAAGTTCACCTAAATGAGTTTATGTTTGCATGAATCATTTTCACCAGACTGCTTTGTAAATGAGGGTCAGTACAAAACTCACACGGTACATTGATGTCATGCACCAAATGGTCTCATAACACACCTTTTATCTTTTCTTCAATTTATAGTTAATCTTGAGTCACTTTTAATCTAATATTCCTAGTTAGAAATTTCTTTGCTAAATTAGATGCTACTTTTTTTAGTCTGAACAAGTTAAAGCTAGTTAAGGAAAATCAGAACCAGTATGCAGATTGAAGTTGACAGATTCCATAGAAAATTGAGTAGTGTATTATGGTCACAGAGTATGTTTTTAGCTTCAGACTTTGATTTCATTCAATCAATCAGTCACTTTTATTTATATAGCGCTTTTAACAGTACAGATTTTATCAAAGCACTGAACTGTATCAAATAGGAGAATAGAGTGATAGTAATGCATAATGATTTATTAAACACTATTTTTATTTTTTTTAATTAAATGCAGAGATGATATCTGTAATTAAATTGATGATAATCACTAGAAATTAACTGTCCCCAACTAAGCAAACCAGAGGTGACAGCGGCAAGGAACCGAAACCCCATCCGTGACAGAATGGAGAAAAAAAACCTTGGGAGAAACAATTCTCAGTTGGGAGTTAGTTCTCCTCTGGCCAGACACCCAGCACTTAATTTCCACTTCAGTTTTAAGCATGTTAGATTGTTGTGCAAAGGACTTTTAGTGTGTGTTGGTGCTGATCCACCATCTGAGAAACAGAATAGGAAAGAAACAGACTAATATTAGTGCTGATGCCATTCTTTTTATGATTTAACAAGTACATCATGGTTTCTGGGCAGTTTTCTCAGTTCTCAGTTCCGGCTGATCTAATTAATGCAGCCTAACAATCCTTTAACGGATTTGAATAATAGAAGTGTATAGTGTGTAAGCTAGGTTAAGGAGATGTGTCTTTAGTCTAGATTTAAACTGATACAGTGTGTCTGCTTCCCGAACAGTATTAGGAACATTGTTCAAGAGTTTGGGTGCTAAATATAAATAGGATTGCACTCAATTTTGATATTCTAGATATTATCAAATGGCCAGAGTTTTGAGAATGCAGCGAGATGTGCAGGACTATAGTGTGATAAGAGTTCACTCAAGTATTGAGGAGCTAAGCTGTTCAGGGATTTATAAGTAATTAAAAAACAATTCAAAAAGATTTTACAATCTGATAGGGAATGTTTGATAGGGAGCCATTGCAGTGTTGACAGATCTGTGTTAATATTATCATACTTCCTAGTTCTACTAAGGACTAGCTGCTGTGTTTTGGACCAGCTGAAGTTTGTCTATCAAACATACACACCCAATAAGGCTTTACAATAGTCTATCCTCAAGGTCATAAACACATCAATGAATTCTGCATTTAAATGATTAAAAGATTGCTATCAAACAGCACACCTAGGTTCCTAACTGATGAAGAAGAATACCAGAATACCAGAAACAGCCATTAAGTGTTAGACAGTGTCCTAGGTTATTACACGTGGGGTTTTATCTGTCAACTTCAATAATTAGCATCTCAGATAAATATGATTTGAACCATCCAATCAGAGATTTTTAGGTGGATTTTAGAACACAGTTTTCAGTTGTCATGTGTCTCCTAGCAACAAGGCTCATGTTTCTACAAGAGTTTGTTGTGATTGGAACTACTTTAAAGTAATGTATGATCCTCACTGATGTAGTGTATGATGCATAGTTTTGATGAGGTCAAACTTTTCTTTTCTCTTATGTTAAAAGCTTGTCTCAGCAGCTTTGTGAATAAGTTGAAGCAGAGAATGAGGCTATGAAAAGAAAGAAACTTAAGGGTTGCAGTGGAGCTCCTATCCTCATCTTATGTGAGGATATGCAAGAACAATAACAATATACACAATGACCTGAAAGGTATGTGTGTACTTAAAAAAAAGTTTTCCTGTGAATCAATAAGAAAAAAGCCCATTGTCTTTCCAAAAGGGAGATACCTTAGAGCAGTAAACTAGCTCTAAATCAGTTGGTTGCCAGGAAACCAGAGTCCTGTTCTGGCTTTTTGAGGTGTCGCCTCTGGCTTGCTTAGTTGGGGACACTTAATTTCTAGTGATTATTGTTGATTACATTACAAAGACTGTCTCTGCATTTAATAATAATGTTCAGTTTTTGATACAACCTACAAGAGCTATATAAACAAAAGTGTTAAAATGCGTTTATGGGGAAGGGTCCACAGACCCTCATTGTTACACTTTTAGTGACCATTGGTTGGGTGAAAGGGGCATTAAAAACAGTTTGTTTAATATAACAAATAGCTGTGTTTCAAAGGCTGCAAGACAATGCTTTATTACGTGCTACAGTTTAATATTTTAATATTTTAATATTTAATATTCATGCGAAACAACTCTAAAGAGATGGTCAGTTAGATGGATGAGGGATGTACATACACAGGTGTCTTAAACAGATGTCCAACCAGTGTCCAGTTGTGTTTTTATCACTGGCAATAAATCAAATTTGATAACACATAATACGCTCTATTTCTAACTTCATTTCACATTTTTGAGTATTGTTTCTGGATCTGGGATCATTTCAGTTGTATTGTTCTCTGATTTCATCAAAATATTTTAATTTAGCATGATGTAATTTTCATTTTGGGGTCAACTAACCCTTTAAATGGCAGAGCAATGGTCATTTTTGTTCCACACTGTTAAACCAAACCTTCTGTAAGCAGAGAAATCTGCCTGTTTACTCAGAAAAAAACACCTCTTCACTCAGTTCTGTAACATCACTCCCAGTCACACAAGCACAAGCATGTGAAAGCAGACACGTGTTCTCACACATGCTCTCCAGCATGCAAAAATGCCTTGTGGTGCTAAACATTCTCTGGAACACACATATCGCTGCAGTAAGCAAGTGCTCTTGGTGTTTTTTCACAGCATACTGTAATCTGGTGACAGCATATGTGACATCTCTCTTTTTTATGTGTGTTTAACTCAGCAAAAAATTGCTCATGGTTTATGCCTTTCACAATATCAAGATGATAATTCAATCTTTTAAAATTTCTCATATATTTTACTACTATTATCACATTGAATGAATGAATCACCACATAACCCACACTCCACATATGAATAAAAATATGTCTAAAACACAGCACAATAATCAGTCATTGATAAACGACAAAAGCAGCTTTAAACTAAAAAAAAGATAAATAAAACATGAAATAACATAAACTTCTTTAACATGAAATATTGATTCTTCTTATTAATGTATAATTTATAATTAAAATATTAAGCCAATAAATTAAGAATTGGGTGAAATATTTCTATGCAATGTAACATTTTTCCTCATCATTAACATGTTTGTTTGCAAATTGAGAAAGATTTTCATTTTAAACAATAAAAAAGTAATTATTTACATGAGTAAATGAAAAGTAAATAAGTTAAAGTACTTATCAAATAAGTCAACTATTGCAGCCATACTTCAGACACCTTTCTAATGATTCTGAAAGCACCAGAAGAAAAATACACAGCAAAACTCTATGGACATGACAAGCAAGGAACCCAAACTCTATCAGAGACAAAAATTGAATAAAAAAAAAACTTTGGAAGGAACCAAGCTCAGTTGGGGTGCCAATTTTCCTTTGGCCAAGCCAACATGGTGTGATTTAATTCCAGGCTGTATCACAAATTAGATTGTGGATTGATATCATTTCATTAATTCATTTGTGCTTAAAAGTTTAGTCTATAGTCTACAATTAAACTGAAAAAAATGTGCCTGCCTCTCTAACCAGGACTCATAAACATGCATGAATGAACTTTTCTGTTATAATTTAGATGCATTTTATTAATGCTAGATATATGTCTTTATAATGAAAGATTACCATCAAATATCACACTCAAAGTCCTAACTGTTGACGAAGACTTGACAGAGTAGCCATCAAGTGTTGAAGAGTATTGTAGGTTCCCTTTCAGTAGGTTCCCTTTCAGTTCCCTTTCACTCTTGACATCAAGTCAGATAGCCAACAAAATTGGAATCTGCCTTAGAGAGACCAATCCATTTCTAGTGTATCTAAATGAGCCAATGTGCAGTGCAGTGATTGACACTGTTCACAGCATGAGTATAAATAGGCAGCTTTTTGTTTCAGAGCTAATTGGTTGTGATCTCACCTTCTCCGTGTGATTCAAGCCTCTTTTTTGATGGTGTTATGACCCAGAGATGAAGGTGAATTCACCATTTCCTCTTGGGCAGAGAATCTTTTGTTTTGTTTTTCCCTCCACTGTCCTTGTGGTCAGTGGTAAATAAAATCTCAACAACAGGGCAGTTTTCTCTAGCAGAGTTCTCTATCAGGTTCTCAGAGGGGATGGTGAGTTGTGAACAGGCCAGCCCAGGATCATATTCACTCTTCTCTCTTGCCAGTTAGCAGCAGTGGGTGGATTGGGAGTGCAAACCAACATGTATCCTATGGTCTGCTTCACTTCAGATAAGACTGTAAATCCCCCTGTCTTGCGTGCAGAGATCACAGTCCTAATGGCGAAGGATGCAATAGAGCCGGTCCCTCCAGCTGATATGAGGACAGGGTTTTAAAGGGGGTTTTACTTCATAGTAACCAAGAAAGGTGTTGGGTTATGACCAATCTTGGATCTACACATTTTGAACCAGGCCCTGAACAAGCTTCCGTTCAAAATGCTCATGCAGAAATGCATCTTTGAATACATCCATCACTGAGATTGGTCTACTGCAATACTGCAATTGGTCTACTGCAATGAGATCAGGAGGCTCGAGATTGACACAGTACATTGTTTTTTAGCTGGATGTTGTGCTAACGATCACTAATCACATTTCTGAATTGATCCAAACTAATTTATTGAAATCAAAACGTGATTCCACACACTGAAGTGGGAGAAACTAGGTGGCAGAGAATTTGGCTTGGTCTTAAAGCCTTCCTGAAGTGGCTATAATCACAATTCAAACAGTGGGACTCATTCACTAATAATTGGGTACGCCTAATACAAAATGAGACCCAATGAGGTGCAAAAAGCGTATTGTAAGTGACCCATGTCACTTTTTAAATTATGCCTTGATGTATTTTTGTTTCGTTTCATTTATTACTTGCTTATTTAATGTGATATTTCTGTATTTGAGTTAAGGACTTTTATTTTGATAGATAAGCTTGTGATGTGACGTATAAGGTGCTTCGCATTTCCTAGATTCACAGGAATGTTTGTGCATGGTCGAGGAATGCAGAATGCAGTGTGGATTTTCCTCTTTTCACTTTGATATTGTGCTTCTCACTGAAAGGGTTATAAGGTAAATGTGTTGTGTGTGTTGCCTATAATCTCGTGGTCTACGATTGAAGTGCCCTTTTTATCGCACTAGTGATAACATCAGCTTATTGTTGTAATGTGTTAATGGTTGCTATGTGTTTGTTTTGTTTCTTTATAGCTCTTTCGGTGTTTTATCTAAATGTCAACGTATTAAACATTTTTTGGAAACATCAGTTGACGAGTATTGACCATCAATTCAGTGGGACATCTACAGTAAGAGCTTGGCCATTCGTGTGGATGATTGACGACAACTGCATTTAAGACTGGTGTCCATGTTGATGGGTCTTCTTAAAGCGAAAGCGTATGTGCAGCGAGTCAGTCCTGATGGTCATATGGTTCGCTAATCACGGACAAGGGAAGATTAATCTACGCATTATGGATTGAAAAGAACCGAATTCCTTTTAAGGTGACATTCATCCTTCAAACACAATCTTAATCAAGAGACATTTCTTCGTTTTTATTTAAAAAGGAGGAGTTTGAAACATTTTAAAGTCTTTAAAGAGACTCTGTTTTAAGAGCAACATATTTCTTAACATCCTAATACAGTTTTAAAACCCTTTTTTAATATTAATGTTGATGCTGTATGCTGTTTATATTGTCTGGGTTATATCAATTACACTGTAAGCGTCTTTAGTTATTTTTGTGTTTTGTTATTGTTTAAAATGATAGAGCCACATTGCTCATTTGACAATATTGAAAGTGAAGTTAATGGTTCCCAACATGTTGTTCAGACTCTTAACAAGGTATTTCAAAAACCAACTGAAACTGTAGCGAAGTGTCAAATTACAGATAGAACCGAGGGTGAAGAACACGATTTATATGAATGTAATACTGGAATTCAAGAAGTCTGTTTAGAATCTCAAGGCCCTCGACATTCAGTTCATTCACGGAATTCTACTGTAAAAATGGCTGCATTGCAAGAAGAGAATGCTCAGAAAAGGGAAAGAAAGTTAATTTCTGCATATGAAAAATGGAAAATTCTAGCACGTGCGGCCCGAAACCAACTTAAGTCTGATTTATCTGAGAGCGACATTGCATCCCTCAGTTAAAGTTTGGAAAATGAAAGGGAGACTGTTATGGAGATCTATAAGGAAGTTTGAGATACTGTTACTCCATCTACAGAATTAAGACGTCGTATTGATGCTTGTGAAGCAGTAACAGCAGATATAATGAAAATTGCCTATGAGAGAATTTCAGGCCTCGATGAGTTGGATCGACTGTCTCCAGAATCAGTTGTAAGTCTGTTGACCAACTAAGCCATCATACTGGATCCTCTCATGTAGCGTCAAAGCATGCTGAAGCAGCTGCAGAACTGGCAGTAAGGGAAGAGGTGTTCAAGATATTGATGGAGGAAAATAAACAGAAATTCTGGAATTACAGGCAAGAGTTTTAAAGGCAAAAGAAGGACCTAGATATACAAAGACGTGAACTTGAGCGACTACAGGCTGAAAAGGATCTGAGAGTAGCACAAGCTAGGTTCAAGGCCTATGATCAAATAGTGACGCAAGGAGTTGAAAATTCCTCAGAAAATAATGTCGCTAGAGAACAGCAGCATACTTCTCAGAGTTCTTCTAATCAATCTATTAATCAAATCTCTCCATCTCAAAATGAAGTTTCTTCTGGATGTATTTCAAGATAGCATAAATCTGAATAGACTACCGACTCAAGAACCCTTTGTATTTAATGGCGATCCCATCCAGTATGTTGAATGGAAGGCCTCTTTTGTGTCATCGATTGATAAAAAGAGTATATCTCCCGCTGATAAACTTTACTATCTAAAAAGGTATGTGGGTGGAGTAGCACGTAAAATTTTAGATGGCATGTTTTGTAGAAGCGATAATGAGGCCTACAAAGATGCCTGGAATAAATTAGATCAAAGATATGGGCAGCCATTTATTATACAACGCGCCTTCAGACAGAAACTGGCAAGTTGGCTAAAGGTTCAGTACAAAGATGCTGCTGGACTTAGAGATTTTTCAGATTTTCTTAATGCTTGTCAAGAGGCCATGCCTCATGTGGAAGGCTTACAGATATTGAATGATTGCGAAGAAAATCAAAAACGTTCAAAAGCTACCTGAATGGGCTGCATCACGCTGGAATCATCAAGTTACTCAGAGTTTGAGAGAAAGGCAAACTTTCCCTGATTTTAAGGCCTTTGCAGATTTTGTGCCATTGGAATCAGAAGTTGTATGCAATCCAGTCACTTCTTCTTATGCCCTTAGCTTGGGAGCCATCGAAAAATGAAGCCTTAAAGAAGGCAGAGGCAATAAGGGTAACGTTTTTCATACTCGGGCTGTTCTGGGAACAGATAAGCAGAGGGTTTTGAAGAGCAATGCAAAATCTTCATGTATTTTCTGCCATGACCCTAAGCATCAGTTCAATGATTGTCATAAAGTAATGACTAAGACCTTAGAAGAGAGAAGGATTTATGTAAGAGAAAACAATCCCTGTTATGGTTGCTTGAACCAGGGTCATAGCGCAAGAGACTGCCGTTATCGTCTGTTCTCCAAAACATGTAAAGGAAAGCATCCTACTTGTCTTCATGATGATAATTACATTAAAAAGGGAAACCCAATCAGCAGTAGCAGTAGCAGTATCTGCTCAAAATTTAGAAAATGATTCTACATCTGTTCTGTCACTTATTGTGGATCGTGAAACATCTTCCCATACTTCAATGGTTGTACCAGTATGGGTATCCTCAAGTGCCAACCCCAGCATAGAGAAACTAGTTTATGCCTTACTTGATTCCCAAAGTGACACAACTTTCATTGACCAAGAAGTAAGCAACAATTTGCAGGTAGATAAGATTCCTGTGAAGCTAAAACTAACTACTATGACTGGAAGAGATACTGTAGTGAAAAGTGAAAGGGTTCAAGGACTTTGTGTGAGAGGCTATAGTTCTGCCACTTATATTGAACTTCCTCCTGCCTATACTAAAGAATGCATTCCAGTTAATCGTGCACATATACCAACATGTGAAACTGCTAAACTCTGGAAACATCTTTCTGCTGTGAGTAATGAGATTCCTCCTCTGATGGATTGTGAGAATGGACTATTGATTGGATATTACTGTGCTAGAGCCTTAGCTCCAAGACAAGGAGGCAATGATGATCCATATGCTGTTAAAATTGATTTAGGATGGAGTATTGTTGGACCTTCTGCACCCCAACTTAGTTCTGTTGTTGGTCCGAGTTTTTGTCATCGCGTTTCTGTTAAAGAAATACCTCTGCTGACTCCATCAGATGCTAT
This sequence comes from Puntigrus tetrazona, assembly GCF_018831695.1. NCBI lineage: Eukaryota > Metazoa > Chordata > Actinopteri > Cypriniformes > Cyprinidae > Puntigrus > Puntigrus tetrazona. The sequence goes on from NC_056709.1 coordinate 4,665,264, forward strand.
AGGCATTCTTGAATCAGATTTTAAGGATATTAGTGATGATGGTAAAACTCTGTCTCAAGATGATATTAATTTTTGAATCAATTAAGCAAGGATATTAAGGAAAACAGTGCTGGACACTTAGAAATGCCTTTGCCCTTTAAGGAGAGACCTAAATTGACAAACAATAGACAATATACCCTCGTAAGGCTTAATCATCTGAAGAGGAAATTGTTAAAGGATCAAAGCTATAAGGAGCGTTATGTGAAATTTATGGAGGATATCATTGATATGGGAGAAGCAGAAGAAATCGAGGATGATGAGTCTGAAGGTGAAAAATGGTATGTTCCCATCACGGGTTTATCACCCCAAAAAATTAGACAAGCTGAGAGTAGTCTTTGATTGTTAGTCTAAACGATTATCTTCTGCAAGGACCTGATCTGATGAATAGTTTGATTGGTATCCTTCTTAGATTTCGTCAGCACCCTGTTGCATTAATATGCGATGTGGAGAAAATGTTTAACCAGTTTTATGCGCGTGAAGCCGACAGAGATTTCCTACATTTCTTGTGGTGGAGGAATGGAGACTTATCAGAACTGCCTCAGGAGTACCGAATGACAGTACATCCGTTTGGAACATCTTCATCCCCTGGATGTGTGAACTATGGACTAAAGTACCTAGCGGAAGGTAATAAAAATCAGTATCCCTTGGGTTTCCAGTTCATAATGAATGATTTCTATGTGGATGATGGTGTCACAAGCGTACAGACAGCAAAGGAAGCAATCCAACTGGCCCAGGAAGCCAGAAAACTCTTTGCTACTGGTGTCCTTAGACTTCACAAATTTGTATCTCGTGTGTCTCCAATAAAAGTAACAACTATCCCAAGATTGGAATTAACAGCAGCTGTTGTTTCTGTGGATGTCAGTCAGATCCTCAAAAGAGAACTTTAGTATACTGACATCAAGGAGTTCTTTTGGACAGATTCCAAGGTGGTCCTAGGATACATCAATAATGAGGTGCGACGATTTCATACCTTTGTTGCGAACCGAGTACAAAAGATCCATCTACGTACCACTCCACAACAATGGAGGTATGTCTCAACAAAAGAGAATCCAGCAGACTACGCTTCAAGAGGCCTCACTGTTAAGGAACTGACTTCCTCTGACTGGTTTACAGGGCCAACATTTTTGTGGAACAAGGAAATAATTCCAGTCTTCAATGAGGTCCTTGAGCTGCAACCAGATGATGTAGAAGTCCGAGGTGCTCTGGTACTTAATTCACAAGCCATAGAACATAGAAGCTTTGTCGATCATTTTTCCAAGTTTTAATCTTGGTCTCAGGCAGTTAAAGCAATTGCATGCATCCAACGACGAATTCGTAAGTTCAAAGGGATTGATTTTCCTATTGTTGAGGAAAGAAAAAGGGCAGAGCACATAATAATTACACATTTACAAAAGGATATATTCCAAGAGGATTTGAAAGTGTTAAGCAAGAGAACATCACTGTCATCTCATAGTGACTTGTACAATCTCAAATTCAAATTCAAATTCAAATTTTATTTGTCACATACACATACATACATGGTAATGACATGCAGTGAAATGTTCTTTACAACCGTCCAGCATCAAAATAGAAAACAAAATTTAAATGTATATATAAATATAAAATATAAAAAATATGTATAAAAAGAAGTGTGCAAAGTAAAATATAAAAAATAAAATAAAGTATAGAATATAAAGTATAAGATATAAAGTGTAAAGTGTAAAGTGGCTGTGCCAATGTCCAGTGCAAAGTGACTAGTGCAATTGTCCAAATGTAAGTGGCGAGTATCTGGGGAAAGAGGGGTGAACATGGGAATCCCGGTGATTAGGGTGTTCTCTGGTTCAGACTTTGAATGGCCTGCGGGAAGAAACTCCTCCTCATTCTCTCTGTGTTTGCCTTCAGGGAACGAAAGCGCTTTCCTGAACGCAGCAGAGAAAAGAGTCCATTGTTGGGATGGCTGAGGTCTTCCACGATCTTCCTGGCCCTGGTACAGCACCGCTTGTTGTAGATGTGCTGCAGCACAGGGAGCTCAGTGCGGATGGTGCGCTCAGCTGACCGCACCACCCTCTGAAGAGCTCGCCTGTCCTGCATGGTGCTGTTTTCACCTATGTTCCCCGTCAGGACACTCTCAATGGTGCAGGTGTAAAAGTTCCTGAGCACCTGAGATGGGAGTCTGAAGTCCCTTAAGCGCCTCAGATGGTATAGACGCTGCCGGGCCTTCTTCACCAGGGTGTTGATGTGACAGGACCAAGACAGGTCCTGCATGATGTTAACACCCAGGTACCGAAAACTGTCCACTCTCTCCACTGGGGTCCCGTCGATCATGATGGGATGGTAAGAGCGCACCTGCTTCGTGCTGAAGTTCACTATTAACTCCTTTGTTTTGCTGACGTTCAGGAGCAGATTGTTCTCCTGACACCATCTCTCCAGGTTGTTGATCTCCTGAAGGTAGGCCATCTCATCGTTGTTGGAGATCAGGCCCACCACGACAGTGTCGTCAGCAAATTTAACGATGGTGGTGGAGTTTGTAGTGGCCACACAGTCATGTACAGCGAGTACAGCAGGGGGCTCAGAACACAACCCTGAGGGGCTCCAGTGCTGAGAGTGAGGGAGGATGAGGTGTGTTTTCCCATCCGTTCGGCTTGTAGTCTGTCGGTCAGAAAGTTGCTGATCCAGTGACGCAGGGATGGACTGAGTCCCAGGACCTCCAACTTCGAGGTGAGCGTGGAGGGAACTATGGTGTTGAACGCTGAACTATAGTCCACGAACAGCATTTTCACATAGTTCCCTGTACTAAAATCCAGGTGGCTTGTGGTTGTGTGGAGGAGGTGTGTGATGGCATCCTCCGTAGACCGGTTTTGGCGGTAGGCAAACTGTAGTGGGTCCAGTGTGTCCGGTAGTGATGCGGTGATGAAGTCTCTGACGAGTCTCTCGAAGCACTTCATCACTACAGATGTCAGAGCTACAGGGCGGTAATCATTCAGGCAAGATGGTTGAGGTTTCTTCGGCACAGGAACAATGATGGACTGTTTGAAACACGAGGGGACTGTAGACTGTTTCAGGGAGAGATTAAATATCTCAGTGAACACCGGTGCTAGCTGGTCAGCACAGGCTCTCAGAACCCGACCTGTGATGCCGTTAGGTCCTGCTGCCTTCCTGGTGTTCACTCTCCTGAATGCCCTCCTTACGTCGTGCTCCGAAATGGTGAACGCGATTTCCTCTCTGGCTCTCTCGGCATGCATGCTGTTCATCATGCCGCTAGCGGCGCTAGCGTGATTAGCTGCAGCCTCGAAACGAGCATAAAAGTTATTTAGCTCGTCTGCCAGAGAAGCATCTGCGCTCTCCACTCTGGAGGTTGGCGTTTTATAGTCCGTGATGTTTCTCAGTCCCTGCCAAAGGCTCCTAGAGTCACTGTGTTGAAACTGTGACTCTAGTTTCCTCTTGTAGCACCTCTTTGCCTCCTTTACCGCTCTGCGCACGCTGTACGACGCAGCCTTGTATTTGGTCATATCCCCGGTGACTATCCCGTGTTATAGGCTGCGGAGCAGGATCTCAGAGAGTCGCGGATAGTTTTGTCTACCCACGGCTTCTGGTTGGGAAACGTCCTGATGACGGTTTTCTCTACCGTGTCATTTCCCGATGAATCCCACCACCGCTTCCATGAACACGTTGACGTCCTCGGAGCTACACCTGAACATGGCCCAGTCTGCGTCATCCAAAGCATCCTGCAGAGCGGCCACCGAATGGTCAGACCAGCGTGACACCTCCCTCTGTACCGGGGCTTCCTGTTTCAGCCTCTGTTTGTAAAGAGGTACGAGGAAAATTGCGGCATGGTCCGATTTACCAAACGGTGGGCATGATTTTGCCTTGTAGCTGTCTCTGAAGGGTGTGTAGCAGTGATCCAGTGTCCTTTCGCCCCTGGTGGGGCAGGTGATGTGCTGGTGAAAGTTCGGCAGTGCGCGCTTAAGGTTTGCACTGTTAAAATCCCCCAGCACAATGAGTGCGGCGTCCCGGTGCTGTGACTGGTGTGTTGTGAGGTGGTCGTGTAAGTCCCATATTGCAGTGTCCATGTCCGCTTGAGGTGGAATATAAACGGCACTGACTATGACCGAGCTGAATTCCCGTGGAAGATAGAAAGGGCGACATTTGATGGTCAGAAGTTCCAGGTTTGGTGTGCAGGAGCGTGAGAGAGGAACAACGCTCGCGCTGTCGCACCAGCGGTTGTTCACCATCAGACACACTCCACCTCCCCGTGTCTTCCCCGACTCCATTGTTCTGTCCATGCGGTAAACAGAGAAAAACTCGGCCGGTTGTATGGCGTGGTCCGGTACTGCTGGGTTCAGCCATGTCTCGGAGAAGCAGAGGAGGTTGCAGTCCCGAATGTCTCTCCGGAACTTGATCCTTGCCCTGAGGTCATCAAGCTTGTTTTCCAGAGACTTGACGTTGGCTAACAGGACACTAGGTAGGGGAGCGCGGTGTGAGCGTGCCCTCAACCTGTTCCTGACGCCGGCTCGTTTCCCTCGTGGACGCCGGTGCGGGTCGCGTCCTTTTGTCTTCGTCAGGATCTCGCTCGGCTGTAAGATTATAATCTTTTAATTAATTATAATTATGATAATTATGAATTATCACTTGGATTAGCTCTTAATTCAAGTTTGGGGAATTGAATCTTAAAAGATTCACGTTGGTATGCAATTCAAGTATACCTTTAAATCACCTAATACGTCCAGCGTTTTAGGGCAATTTAAATGTATGTTACCAATATGAATTTACTCTGTGATCAGCAAAATAAATCAATTGGACTTTACCTGTTTATCTGATTTTCGCTTTACCTCGAGCAGGTAACAACGGATCTGGGCATGAGTTTAACTTTCCAGTCACATAACACACAAACGAGAATTCGTAATAATGAAACAAAATTTATTAAACAGTACCTACTAATTGACAAGACTACACTGAGAAGACTAAACATGCACATACATTCACGATGGATAATTGTCTGTCCAAAGTCTGTTAGCTAGTTCTGAGATCGCACTAAGAGCACCAACAAAGCAAAGTTAGGTTTTAGCCTTGCTTATATGTGTCTGCGCCAATTCAGTAGAGATGAAAAGGTAGTTTTACCACTCGGCTTGTCTGGGGAAATCCCGGCTTGCTGATTGGTCAGGCTCGTCCGTGGGATGACGCGGTCGGGTTTCCCGGGCCGTTTGAATGAAGTCTCTCTAGCTTGGTGGTTCGCTTTGGATGAACCGGGTTGGTTATGGAAAGGGCAGTGAGTGTCCGTGGAGTGATGTGACGGAGCGGACCGGAGTCGAGGGTATCGGGTCGTTCTTGTTCAGAGTCTTCTAACTTCTCCAAGTTCCGAAGTTTCTCCGTTTCCGTGGCAATTCCTGCAGCGACCCGAATTCCCCTGCGACTCCCGGTGGTTCCGAAGAAGTTTTCTCGACTCGACTCCGACTGACTCGACTCGACAAGGGAGCTCTGTTCCTGCGTTTTGAGGTGCAAGTTTTGGGCCGTGCCCTGGGCAGTTGTCCAATCCCGAGGTCGAAGGGGCGTGTTCACGCCTGCTTTCGACTCCGGTTTCGTGCATACTTTATCCCAGTTAGAATTGACATTCTGCACTTCTGTTCCTTATCAAAAGCTTATAAGTGGAATACACTGTTGTGCATTGCACAAACACACATATTCATTCACCACGATATTGGAAACATCGTAAGCTTCAATTTGATATCAAACATGCATTATCTAGCGCTTATGGAACGCTCTCTGTTAGAGGATTATTTAGAGAGTATATAGCGGTTCCTACATACATCCCCAAAACATTTATTGAACAGTCATTTGCAAATGAACCTATATTTGTTTGAAAGGAAGGCATTTAGATTGTTCGTTTAGTAGTTTTATGTGTGTTCTGGCAGTTCCTTTGTTGTAGCGAAAGGGAAAAGGCGCGCTTTTAAGGAATGTGTGTTGGGACAGAGCAAACCTCCTTGGGGGGGTTGAAAGTGTAAGGTTGTCCTGAACACACGTTGATTCACGGCGGGAGTCTCATCACCTTTTGACTTGGTGGCTTGGTAGAACTGGTCCCAGGTCAGTGCACCGAACGCGTTATCGGGCTGTCGACCAGATGCTGCATTTCAATCATCCCAATCTTGACGTGGGTACACTCGGATTGGCCGAGCTCACTGCAGCGACAGTCCCTTGAGAATGTTTGGTAGACTTTGCGGCGCTCTGCATCGCTCTGCGGACCATCTTGATTGCCTTTATGGTCCGGGGTGCGGAGGATGCGCGGTTTTGCGACCTGGTTCTAGAGCAATTCCCCCTTTTATGGTTCGTGTCTGTTCATCAAGGCCCCACACGGCCAACATGGGTCTGGGTTTAAAAGCGGCGAAAGTTGTACACCAATAGATATAAGAGTGGCTCGGTCGTATGTAGTAATAGCCATCTTATATAAAGAAAACCGCGCAGACTATCCAAAATACTAACAATTAACAGAAAAACAAAAAGTTTTGCAGGAGCGGTCGTGACGGCAGCCAAACTCAACGGCGCCATCTCCTCTTTATCTCAATCCATTTCTTGACAGTGATGGTATACTTAAGGTGGGAGGAAGGCTTGACAATGTGTCTTGTAGTCTATTTAAAAATCCTGTAATCCTTCCTAAAGACCATCACATCACAAGATGGATTATAGCTGATTGCCACGAAGGAATTAAGCATCAAGGTAGAGGTTTTACCATTAATGGAATCCGTGCAAGGGGCTATTGGATTCTTGGCATTAATCATGCTGCTGCATCTTATATTCGCAACTGTGTGATTTGCAGAAAACTTAGGAGATCAGTAGAGAAGCAAAAAATGGCTTGTTTACCTTCAGAGAGAGTGAATCCCTCTCCACCCTTCACTTATTGTGGTATGGATTGTTTTGGCCCATTCCCTGTCAAGCAAGGTTGAACGACACAATAGATATGGACTCCTCTTTACTTGTTTTTCCTCTCGTGCCATTCATATTGAAATGCTCGATACACTTTCCACAGATTCCTTTATTAATGGCTTGCGCTGTCTTATTGCCATTCGTGGAGCGGTTCGACAGATTAAATCTGATCAAGGGACTAACTTTGTTGGTGCAAAAAATGAGTTTGCTGAAGCCTTTAAAGAACTGGATTCCAATAGGTTGAAAACATTCTTGGCTGAGAATCAATGTGATCTTGTGATGAATGCACCATCTGCAAGTCATGCAGGAGGCATATGGGAGCATCAGATTCGGACGGTGAAGAGTGTTCTCAAGTCCACACTTTCAGTCACGTCTGAAATAATCAACGACTCATCTCTAATGACATTTTTCTATGAAGCAATGTCGATTGTAAATGGTCGCCCATTAACTGTTGACAATCTAAGTGACAAACAATCTTGAACCATTAACACCAAACCATCTTCTTACCATGAAGTCCTCCGTTGCTTTACCTCCTCCTGGTAGGTTTACTGAGGAAGATCTTTATGCAAGAAAGAGATGGCGTCATGTGCAGTATCTTGCCGAGCAATTCTGGGGTCGCTGGCTTAAAGAGTATCTTTCTAACATTGCTCTTAGACAGCGCTGGCATACCCCAAGAAGAAACTTGTCAGCAGGAGACATAGTGATTGTCAAGGACAATGATTTGCCTAGACATAAATGGCCTCTAGGTAGAATCGTAGAAACAACTATAGATTCAGATGGACTAGTAAGGAGAGTTAAGATCCATCTTGATAAGATAAGTTTTACTGTTAGAGGCTGATTAAACTTTTCTGTCTGCCTTAATGTTCCTTAATGTAATGTAAAACATCAGTTGACAAGTATTGACCATCAATTCAGTTGGACAACTACACGTATGACTGCAAAATCTGATACCTTAAATATGAGTCGGTTGGCAACTCTACTTGAAATGCAACAGCAAATTGTCTTGAGGAGCCCCTAGTGTTTGGGGCTTTGGGTGCCCTGCCCTTGTATGTGGTATACAACAAACATGGAACAATACATTTATTAATCTGTGTTAGTGCTAGGAAGGATAATCGTTCAGTGTTTGTTCATGTTTTTGTTGCTGCTGAGTCTGATTAGGGCTGAGACGTCAACTGATGCCATCATTGTTTCAGAAAACATTTTCAGATTTATCTACTCTGGGACCCTGTTTAAAAAAATATCTGTTTTACTCATCCAAAATGCCAGTTCCTTTTTGGGAACTCGAACTGCGTCCAGAAATCCTATGGGAATGCCTCTCGCTTGACCACGCTCTGAATCTGCTGTAGAATCGGACCAAAGGAAGGGTGTGACGTCATGGCGGGTGACATCAGCAACCAAGAAAGCATAAAAGCAAAAGCGGCAAAGTCGGCTTCACTGCCAAGCTCTCTGTCAAACAGCGTGCCTCCACCTTTGCACCCCAAGGTGTTATGTGCTATACTGACGGTTTGGGGCATGAGTACTCAGTGGCGACTATGACTGTCAGCAGACACACATGTGCAAGCAGAGGCCAGTTTCGAGAGGCTTAGTAAACCATTTACCAGTGTGGAAGATGTCTCAATGGGTCCTGCAGATTGTAGAGAGAGGTTACTGAATCCAGTTCGAGTTTCCTCCGTCAAATTTCAGCATTATGCCCACTTTGGTGGGCACTCCTCATAAAACACAATGTATTTGTGACATTGTAAAAAGAATGGTATCTGCACTAATATTAGTCTTGTTTCTTTCTTATTCTGTTTCTCAGTTTGTATCCAGATTAGATGGTGGATCAGCACCATCAGAGACCAGAACACCTAGATTAATGAAGGGTTTTTTTCTCCTTTCTGTATGGATGGGGTTTTGGGAAAGTGTATGCTCTGAAGTGGAAGTTCTTCACTTTATGGTGTAGAGTTTGCCAGCAAGGCTGAGTTAACTGCACAGTTGGTACGATTCCGGAGTATCTGTAGGCTAGATTCTCTGCAGGGTTATCCCACTCCACATTAAAGGTGCACGTGGCGGCATTATTGGCTTACCAATCACCATTTGAAGGCAGGACACCCCCTAGAAATACGCTTCCTACGTGGTACGCTAAGGTTGAGACCTCCAGTACGAGCTTGTGTCTCTATGTAGGACCTGGCAGTGGTGCTACTGGGCAGACCCCTTTTTGAGCCTATAGAAGAGATTTCTGATCGCCATCTCACTATTAAGACTGCGTTCTTACTTGCGATCACTTCTCTGAAGAGAGTAGAAGACCTTTCAGTGGCCCAACCTAAGAATTTGCGCCAGGTCTGGCAAAAGCTTTTTTGTACCCACAAACAGGTAACACTGCGAAGGTTCCTACTACTTCTGCACCACGCACAATCATGCTACATGTGTTTAATCCTCCTCCTATTCGCAATGAGATATCTTTCATTGCAATAAACTGTCATTAGGTATCAAAATGAAATATTTAGACCCATTGTCAGAACCTGTGCTGGTGCAGTCGGTCCTGGGTTCCTCCTGGTGCACAATGCCTGGCCTCAAGTGGCGAAAGTACGCAGAACACCATCTGTCGTCTCATTAATGAATATGCCCCAATGTTGTCAGGTATGCATACATTCATGTGGGGCCATAAAAAATAATGAGTACAATTTTAAGTTGCTGCAATGAAATTTTAGCAGAATGAACTAGCCTGCTGCATAATTTCACTTTGATTTTTGCGGTTTCTGTGAATTCAGCCGTTTGTAGTTGATAATTTTAATTTCAATCAAATGATGTGTAATCTTTTCATTCCTAACAAATGACCCAGTTTATATCAGGATAAATATCCAGAATTATAGTTTTTTCTACTGAGATCTGATGTGTTTTCAAATTGTGTTTTTTTGCAGTGTATAATACGGAACTTTGTGTTTAATCCACCAAGATCCAATCACAATTTATTGCCTTTCTCCACTGTGGAAGTCAGAGGGACCTGCCTTAAAACTGGGCCCTAGAATACCTAAAATATGCTGTTGCCTACAGTATTATTCATTTACCAACACTTGCCAACAAGGTTTAGTTTGTTAACTCTAACAGAGTCAATTACAATCTATCTCTAAATTCCTTTAGATGTGGCACTTTGAGTCTGTGTTTAATTTATATTCTGTGTTTCAATCATTCCCTGTCTCTCTCATCTTTTTTAAAGAAAAAGCCAGTGCCAGCTGACTTTTTTGTTTGCTGATATGAGTCTGGCAGAGTATGACAGGCACTGTGTGAGACAACACTGTCTTACTGTTTTTAAGAAAACTGTCTTTTGCTATCCATGACAGGATCTCCGCTTGGCATCCAAGCACATGCCAATCATGACCACATATCTGCAACTATCTGAAATGACTCCATTCTTTGTTAATTTTTTAGAATCATGGTTTGAAATTAACACCCACCAAATGTGAGTAAAATCAGCTATGGTGGGGAATGCTGTTAAATTACTAGTTTGGCGGGTTAATTTTTGTATGTTATGATTACTCAGCTGGTAGACTAACCTGGCACATTTAGACAGCATTCTTTCACTACTCGATTCAGACTTGAATGAGCACATAATTCAAGATAAGCGGCCAGATATATATATAATTTATAACAGTTCATCTAGTTAATTGGTATCACACAAAGAGGGCCATAATCAAACTTTTCAGTTGCTCAGAACCGTCTGCGAGAGCCTTGATAATGACGTACATATTCTCATTGGTCAGATTCTGTGATGACAAAGACAATGTGTGTTGCGTGTTTATTGTAACAATTCAATTATAATAATAACCAAATCTGTGTTGTTAGAACAGTAAAGCTTTTTTAGCACTGTTTATTCGCACTGTTATACTGTTATAACAAATGATAAAAGCATATACACCCCCCATTTTATTGATATTTAAATGGTATGTTTATTTAGAATTTTATTAGAACTTGCTAATGAAAATGTTTCTGAAATGTTTCTGTAAACACTGTGAGAGCAAACATATCTAAATGCCACTTCATTGCAACTTCTGCAAAGATGAATTTCCTTCATACTGATTTAATTTAAGTAAACAGCCTACATTTATTTTTTATTATAATTAACTGATTAAATATAGCAATTTGAAAATTTCTAAAAAATGGCTTTATAAAGGTGAAAAATTTAAATGTAAAAATCAGTTTAAACGTATTGGAAAGATACATTTTTTAACACTGCTGTGAACTGACCGCTACACAGGATACCAAAAATATTAAAAACATTAGAAGTCAGCTGTCCACGGCAGTGCTTAAGATATTAGCAAAATAACACACTCAGCAAAATATTGTCTAATTATCTTTATCAATAAAATCAATGAAAATATTTTGTTTGTCGCACACTCGTAGTACTGACTCTAAATGATTTGCAACAGTTGCTTTGTTATGTCCAGTGTAGACAGCCTCAAGTTGTTGGTTTATTTATGTGTTTTTTTTCTTTGCTAATAGAAGTTATCAATGTAACAACAATTTTGTAGCCAAATTCACTGGTGAATGAAAAAGTTCATTTCTGTCCCTGATTAGAACATTTGCCTGATGCATTTTTGCTATTCACAATTCAGAGGAGACATCATGCTCACACAGAGGAGCTACAGAGTGCACAACATGAAATCCCTGTTTAATTGGGATGACAGAAGAGAGAACTAAATAAGACCTATTCTCTTCAGAGACTTCATCCTGGTCCCTCTCTCCCCTCTACAAGTGTGCTTGAGCAGGGAGACATGAAAAGTGGGTGAGATATGGTAATTGAAATGTAAATCTAAATGGTAAGAATTTGGTGTAATCTGTCTGAGAATTCGAAATGGACACACATAATTGAATTTCTTGCACAGGAGTCAGATTTCTTGGTTAAGTCTTTCAAATTGGCCACTGGCCTATGGAAGGTAACTGGAGGTAAGGCTCACGTTAATGTTGAGCTGTTGACAGCAGGTGTCCTTCATACACAGGATGTAATCCGCGGGCCTCGGTCAGAAACAATATCCTTGGGGAATACATAAAAGCAAAATATTTGTTCCATGTGTTTCAAAGGCAGTGTGTAGTTTGCCTGATGGTGCGTTCGGGAAAGGGCTCGCAGGAACCAATCGACCACAACACGCTCCGCCACCTGGCTGGCTGACGGGGCCCCCTCTAACAGCCAGTGCTGGGCCAGGCGAGAGAGTTTGGCCGCTTGTGGTTGGGCTGGCACCCGAGGATTATATTCCCAGTGTGGTGGGAGGAGCTATTGACAGACATGACATCAGCGTGCATGCACGGGGGAAGAGACCGGTCTCCTGAGGAGAGGCACGCTCGTCATTTAACTGCGGCGGTGACTAAGCTTGATCCACTTCAGGCGTGCCTCGCCATACACCGTTAGACATGTCCAATACCACACCTCTTCTCTCACACATGCCCACTCCCATTGGGAGCCTGGTGAAGGGTGCCGAATAAGGGATGAGGTGATGGTGACACTCAAGGGGAGAGGCAGCCGACGCAGCACACCAGTCATGGAACAACTGCAGGCCGAGATGGAAGACATTCCGAGGAGAGCGTGGATCTCTCTTTGAGTTCCAGTACTTTTCCGCTACCTTGCGGGGGAGAGAGAAGGGATGGCAACACTCTAGCCCAGCCGTCCAGGTGCCACCCTTCAGCCCTTGCAGTTGTCCCAAGGTATGCTTCGACGTCATTTGTGGCCATTACAATAAATCAGGCGATGCTGTTCCTCGGGACGCTCATCACAATATTCATATATTATATATTCATATATTAACTTTAAAAAAAAAACTATTCCTGTCCCAGACAGCTGTGGCCCAGTCAATCGCTTTACCAATTAACAGAGACATGAGGAAAGCTCATTTCTTCTCATCAGACACAAAATCATCCCCCATGTCTGAAAAAGATTTCTGCCCGCCTGTACCATCAATTTATCGGGTAGAGCAATACGTGCATTCTTAGGCATAGCTGGTGGTAGCAATCAGATGTGCTGTGTAAGGTAGTCATTAGCAGCTTGTAGTTTACCCAGATGTCCCTGATAGTCTTGGAGAATGTTGTTTTGATAAGCAAATGTCGCTTGCAGATTGTAAACTTCCACTGAATCATTTAGTGGCAAAGTATTATGTAACGAGGCTGAGGCTGTGTTTGGATCCATATCCTTATGGATCCATATCCTTATCCTTCTTATAGTGCGGCAATTGTCTGTGCAGAGTAGTCTTCCCCCAGGCCATCAGTCTCCTCTGCACAGACAATTGCCGCACTATAAGAACTGCGATAGTATAATGCCATTGTTACTCTTGCATCTGCACTTTACTAACATAATTTGTACATTTGCACACTCTACCTCTACATAGCCACTTACCTGTTTACAGTGTACATTTTTACATTTTATTTTATTGTCATTATAGATTGTTATTTTTATGTATATTTTTTGCTGTATTTATTTTACATTCTACATTTAATACATTTTCTTCTTTCTCTTTGCACAGTCCTGGAATGTACCAGAATAACATTTGACTACAAGTTGTACTTTTACAAATTGTATGTGACAAATAAAATCTTGAATCTTGATATGCAGATGTTTATTAGATTCCACAGCAAACTAATTCAAATCAGTATACAGAAAACATAAACGTTGGCAGGCAGAGTTCATAAGCAGGAAGGCAGTCCAAGCAAAGCAAGAGGAAATCTGTGAATGTGAATAAAACAAGGCAATAATCATACACACATTAGTCAAAAATAAAGAGGGAAAAGGAAGTGCACCTGTGTAGCAAAAGGGAGAGGAGAGGTCTCCCTCTGCTAGTGTGATGTCCCAGAAATTTTTACAAATAAATAAATATTTAATAAATATTGCATAAAAATAAAATTTAAAATGAAGTAAGCACTGTAACCAACTAGGCACTCAGTATTCTGGGAAGTTTGTGTGCATTGGGAATCCATTTTTTTTTTTTCAAATAAACTCAAGGTAATACTTAAATTACATACAGCACACACTGAAAAGTACATGTATATGACAGCGCGCAAATGTTCTGCAGAAAATATATAATATTGCAGTGGAGGAACATACAAAGTGTAATATCATGTAATGTCAAAAATGGCACTCCACAAGACAAGTATTTGTCTTTGCTCCATGAATACAAGCTGTGGATAGTTCCATAGAAACAATGTCCAGCAAAAATAAGCCCCATAGACGTCTGGTCATTGAATGGGGAGGGACCCAGAGACTGACTAATTTTCTTTGCAGCAGTAAGAGCAGTTAAGCGTAATTTCCTCTGTTGCGGAGACAAAGTAAATTCTGAAAAGTCATTTAAGAAGAAAAGATCTGGAGTCAGCACACATCCCTTTCCAGTAAGAATGATATGTCATGAGCAAGCTGAGACCAGAAAGGAGAAACTGTAGAGCATTCCCCAAAAAAGTAAATATGTACCGACATGGATTGCAATTTGGGGAAGGTGACACATGCACATAGAAGCGTTTTAAAGGAGACAAATAAAGTCTATGCCAATGGATCATCTAATGACTTGGATTTTTTGTTGATGATGTAATTGTCTGCCACATTTGATCAAAAAAAAGTTTGTAAGTCACCACTGGTATCCTTTTACAAGATAGTTATTAGGGACATTGGTTTGTGTGATTGTTTGAGGAGAAAATAGTAAATAATTGAAGCAGAAATTACAGAATTATCTGTGGGAAGAATTACTTTTCACAAGGGATGTACATGTAATTGTGCATCCAAGGGAACTGTGTATGCGCAAAGCACTGACCTGGTACATAAAAAAGGAGGTTCCTGGTAGGTTAAAAGGGTCTTAGTATCTTGAAATGATTTCAGGCCTTTGTCATCAAAAATGACACCAATTTAAGTTACATTTAATCCATTGTGGGCAGGAAAGTGAGTTTTTACTTGATAAAAAATATTATAGTTAAACAAATGACGATGCCATTTCAAGTTTGGCTCTATTTTCCTGGCAACAGTTCTCCAAGTAGATAAAAAATATGTTATGATAGGGCCAAAACAAAGTTTACATTGTCTAAGTGAGAAGCAAAAACCAAATGCTCTATACTGTGTGGAGAAACAAGAGATTCTTCAATGGCCCACCATGAGGTTGACACATTTGGTTTAATCCAGGCACCATTGCACGAAGAGTAAAGGAGTCAGCATATAATTTTAAATTGGGGAAGGACCAGCTGCAATCTGATCTGTTACTCTGTAAAGTAGATAATTTATTTTGGGTATGTTTACCTTTCCAAATATACTGAGAAATTACTGAATCAAGTTTTTTCCAATAGCAAGCTGGTGGGGGTAGAGGAATCATAGATGAATGTTCATTTTAACAGATATTCTTGAATGGAAAGAAGTAGGAAGATATGTCCAATTTGCCTCTCTGAGGTGACTTTAGCCAAGTTTTTGTTAAGATTTTTGAGACAATATCCTGTACGCATGGATAGATATCTAAGTATGTAAAAGATTGCACAACTGGAATAAAACCAGAAAATGTTGCACACCCAACAAAAATTGAGAGGGAGCAGATATGACTTTGTCCAATTGATTTTTTACCCTGATAGATTACTAAACTGATTAAATAAATTTAAGTAAATTGGATTGTCTAAAAATAGCAATATATTATTTGCAAATAAAGATATGTGATGTGAAGTATTCTTAACAGATATTGGAAATATAAGTACTGACTGCCGTACAGCTTGAGCAAGAGGTTCTAGAGATAGAGCAAATAGTAATGGTGAAAGAGGACACCCTGGCGAGTCCCTTTCCAATTGGAAATTTTTGTGAACTTTGTCCAGTAAGAATGGTAGCTGAAGGATTTTAATCATATTTATAAAGTTAGAGCTAAAACCTAGGTGATCTGGCACTGCCCACAAATAGTTCCACTCCAAATTGTTGAATGGTTTCATTGCATCTAATGAAAGAGTAGCAGTGTGAGGTATCAATGGTTCAGATAATTTATTGGTATTTTTGTCCTTGTGGAGACCCACACACATACAGAATGGTTTCCAGAATGGTCTGGTACTTCAAAGAATCCACATTGTCCCTATGCCAAGATTTTCATTTCCTGTATCTGCAAAGTACCCCCATAACAAGTGTAGTTCACCTTCATGTTTGACCATGGGGATGCTGTTGTTCTGATTATAAACCTTGCACGGAATACTAACTCATAGGTCCAACAAGTTTTAGCATATTTTGTATTTGGTTATGGGATTTAACCGTTTTCTTATTGATTGAATATGCCACTGCAGGTAACCAAGCCAAAAATAAAGCTACAATAAAAAAATGTTATGTAGTTGTATTTGAAATGGTTGGCTGTAGTTAAAGGTAAATTATGTAATTCGCATTTTGGTGGGATCCTATGTAGTGCAAAATAATGATTTTAAACTGTTTTTATACAGGTTTCCAAATTTCTCCTTCAACTGCCGCTGGTCATCCGAACAGTAGTCCCACCTGAAATCTTTTGCCGTCTGTAGTACGAAGTGGGTTTAACTATTTGGCCAGGTAAGTTTGACTATTTTTTTGTATTTTCAGTCACACTTTATATTAGGTGGCCTTAACTGCTATGTATGGAATTACAAAAAAAAATCTGTAAATACATAGCGGTTAAGGCCATGTATGTATTTATAGAATTATGTATAATTGTCAACGCATTCAAATTTACTTATTGTGTTCATGTTGTAAAACACTTTTGCTGCTATTGAGGTGGGATATGGAAAGGGTTAGGGACAGGTTTGGTGGGATGGGTAGGTTTAAGGGTGGGTTAAGGTGTAAGGGATGGGTCATCAGTGTAATTACAAATGTATTATAAATGTAATTACAGAAATTAATTACAGATATAACTACTGTATAATAATATATATTATTATAAATATAATGAAGTTGGTATTATTATCATTATCATCTAAGCATTGTTGGATAATTTAATTGCTACTCTAGTCAGGTGTCTACTCTATCGGACTGTGCCATCTGTGTCTTAGAAATGATATGCATTTATAGTGTAATTACTACAATTTTGTGTCAATCCATGTTTGTGCACAAACAATGCACTTTTATTTTAATTTAGTTGTTAGTGCACAGCAAAGATAGTCTTGTTGCGGAAACAATCACTGCACTGCTGCAAATGCACCACATCTGGAATGCATTGATGTACCACCTCTGTATGCACCACAACTGCACTGCAAAGAGCGTATGTGTGAAATGAATCTCAGGTGTCTTTATGGAAATTGCAGTTTATTGCTCTGAGCAGTCCTTATGCCTCTCTACAGCATGTCTATGGTTGCACATGTAAACAAGAACCTTTGGTACCGTTCTTTTGTGTAATCAGTACAAAATTAGAAAATTATAATTAAAGCAGCACTCCATAACTTTTTGTGGTTTAAAATGATCCAAAGTAAATTTTTGAGCAAGTGCAGTACATAACAGGGCTGCACGATACATTGTTTCAGCATTGCTATCAGGACACCGTGACATGACAGCTGTAAATAGATAGCTATTTTAAACAAATCTACTGCAAGTGCTGGAAATCCATTTATCCTTTATTGAAACTTCTGCTTTGTTGTGCATATATGCATGCAAACATCCCTAAAGACTGCTTACAACAGACATGACAAAGTGACCATTGACCATTGACCATTGACAATCATTTCAACTTTGTGTCAGTTATCATAATTAGAGGTATCAGTTTACTGGTAGGAATTTGTTATGATGCACTGTACCACATTTAGTGTAGACTATGTAGACCGGTTCTATTGTATTTTGCTTCACCACGCTGCACTGCTTGTGTCCAGTGTAAACACAGTGAATGCAAAATGCATGTCTCTGCAAGTATCCTTGTAAACACAGATTATGCTTAGGTTATTGCTTAGGTTAGGTAATGAAAATGGATGTGTGTAACAATATATTGGTTCATAGCAGTTTCTGCCTTCTGTATCAATTGTTAATCAAACAACAGAACACTTTTTGTTTTTGTTTGTACAAAATCACTTTTGTAACTTTAACATATTTAATTTATGTGTGATTATACAAGATTATGTGGTAATATTTTACATTTGATTAATCAGTTTCTGTAAATGAATACTGTTAGACTCATCTAGCAATATAAGCCATCATTACGTCACATGTGTAAACATAGAAGGCAGATCATTAGTAATGATTCACACAGCAGCTGGAATAATAACATTTATTCCATGGTCTGTCTGAATACTTGATTCTGATTAGTGGGCAGATATGCATTAAAATTGTTTAATGCACAGGTAGTTCCAAGGCAGTTTAATCATCGTTCCATATTAATGTGCTTCTTTAATTGATACACACAAATCCAGAAACATCACTCTCTCCCTCTCTCTATCAAGAGATAAAATCACAGATTGCCATGCACACACACACATAAACAAACTTGTCAATGCTACCGCTCGACTTTTATTAATACATAAAAAAGCCTACAGATATTAGATTTAATTAATTAAAATAAATCTATAATTCATTAAAATAAATGTAATCCTACCACACTATTTCATCTCTGTGTCTGATTTGAAGTGGGCAGAACACTAGATCTAATGCACCGTAACTGACAAAAATAACCATGATTTTTACTGCAAAGGGTAATACTGGGGTTTTAACTTGTCTATAACTTAGCAAATTACCATGGAGTAAATGGGACAATTTTAAATGCACAATGTGGAGGCTAAGAACTACCCAATGCAAAGCATAATTTTAATGGCAGAATGTAATCCAGAAAGGATTAAGTTGTATTTTAAAGACAACCAGTTTTAAGGTAAAATAATTTGTGTTTTGGGTCAAAACAATTTCATTTTATAAAAATTTGAATGGTTTGACAATAAGAGATTAGATTGAACAAAAACTGAAATCTACATGTAATGCTAACACACATTATAAACATATAATCATGCGATGCTGTGAAACGAGAACGCGGAGGCTGAGTTTGAATCTATGTGCAGTCGTTTATTAAGGGCTGAGACAATAATCAGATATGAGAAGGCAGGCAGGCATTGTCATGCACTAGGAGGAACCCAGGACCCACTACACCAGTGTAGGATCTGACAATGGGTTCAAGGATTTAATCCCAATAACCTAATGGCAGCAAGGGTGCCACTGTCAAGCCTGTAGGGGTCTGTGCATCCCTCCTGCCATCCTCATGAAGTCTATTTCTGATTGTTTGGTCAGAGACATTCACACCTACTGGAGGTCATTATGCAGAGCAATAAAAATGCTCATAGAAAGAATGAATGTGAAAATTCCAAGGCTACTTAGAATAGTTGGTTGTCACTGTTGAGCTCTATTCTTACAAATGTCTTACAAACCACACCTAAAGAAACTGCCTGGTTTACAGAAAGAGTACATGGTACACCCAGTTACGCCCAACTATATTTCCTGTCACATCCATCACAAAGTACCTCACCTATGAACAAGTATTTTCTTGTTAGAGAGAGCAAAAAATTACATTACATGCCAGGCAGGACTATATTGGAATTAAATATTCTAATTGGGGTTTCTTTTAAACCTCTAATCCAGGTGTCTCAAAAAACCTAAACCACATAAACACATTTCCTTAAACCAAATGTACAAAATAATGTTATTTTTAGCAACATTTCTTTAAATTTGAATTAAATTCAAATGTAGTTTTTGATCCTGTTTATTTCTCAATGCACTGTCTTGGTATTATTATGATTTATCAGTGCTTTTATCAGTGATTTATAATGTTCCAGACCCCAATTCCAGAAAGGTTGGGATGTTTTGTGAAATGCCATGAAATCAAGAATGTTATCTTTCATTCTCTTTAAACTTTATTTAACCCTCTGGGGTCTGAGGTGATATTTGGGCCCTTTTTTGTGCTTATTTCTGCTACTTATAACACACTATAGATCAATTATTTTGATTTCAGCACACACTGTGCTACAATATGTGAAAAAGATGGATGTACATATATATTTTCTAGAAAAAAAATATGTGTGGTTTGTATATTTTTGGGAAATACATCTAGCTGAAATAAGGTCATAAAACTCATACAGAATAGTTCTGCATAAAACTTTAGAGAAATCATTCTTCTAGCCTAGAATATTTACTTTAAAATGATGTAAATATTATTTTGCTTATAACCCTCGTTCCCTCATGGAATCTTTCCCTCCATCAGGGAATGAGGGTTACATACGTACTCAAGACATTCCCTGTCTGTATGTCGTGACAACAGACTAGGGTCCATATGGAAAACGCCACAACCTGAACCCCGTCACAACCAATGGCACTACAAATGCTGACAGGCCACAGCGTGTCAGGCAAATGCTATGCAAGGTCGTAACCTTCCCAACGCCCCCAGAGCAAATTGGCTGACCTTGGCGCCCACAGGGACCTACATTGCTGCTGGAGAGGCCAAACCGTTGTTCCTAAGATAGAAATACATTCTTAAGAGAGGGGATTTTGACCTTTAAAAAATGCTTCAATCTCCCTATTTGTTGTTACAGTTTGGCAGAACAAAGGGGTAAACAAACCTTCCGGAGAAAGCCGCTATAGAGACCACATCCTGCCTGAAGGGAGGTGATATGTGGAGACACCCATGGACTGACTTAGCCAGGGCAGTGCAAGATCTAGGTCTCTGTGTCAGGTCCTGCCCAAGGAAGGGGGTGGGAAACAGATAGCGGAGACAGACAGAAGATCTGCCAAGGGAAGACACGAATTCACCCGTAGGGAAATCTTACCATGCAAATACACATATGGGATCGCCTGCAGTGAATCGACCATATGGCCACCTAGCCCAGTGCAACTAACACTGACATTGGGCCTGGTGTCAGACTGCTCTGCCCAGTCAGATTGCCGGGGTTGCTGGAGGATGCTTAACCGGGGTTCATTGTCTGGGGAACACGACTGGGAGTGAAAGACGCACATATCCCTGTGTGGGGAATGGGGCATGAAGCAGGACACCGACCAGCTCTAACCAGTTACTCAAACCATTGGACGAAACTGATTCAATGTTAATGGTTGTAATACCACTCAAAGGTATTCAGTGTCACCCAGCCCGCAGCTCTGCAATGTCTGCCAGAGAGGCGCTGTGCGCCAACTTATCAGAGGAGGCCACACTCTGAGTGGAATGGGCCTTACACCCAGGGGGCGCAGCTCGCCTTGGGAATGGTACGCCCAGGCGATGGCGTCCACTATCCAGTGAACAAACCTTTGCTTGGATACAGCCTTCCTTTTCTGTTGACCACCGTAACAGACAAAGAGCTGCTTAGAACTCCAGAAGCTCCGGGTGCAGTCCATGTATACACGCAAGACCCTTACGGGACAAGCGCAACGTCAAGGCTGGGTCTGCCTCCTCCAGGGGCAGTGCTTGCAGGTTCACTACTTGATCGCATAAGGAGTTGTGGGAACCTTTGGCACATATCCAGGCCAGGGTCTCAAGATGACGTGAGAGTAGGCCGGCCGGATCACAAGGAATTTTTAGCTGACCAAAAATGCCTGGAGGTCGTCAATGTAATGCCACTCTTGACCCACAAGTGTGAACATCTTCTTCCCAAGGGACTGTGCTGTGGACTTTCAACGCCCCAGGCGATGTCAGTCGATAAATACAGTTCCTGCATCAACCTTTGGTTGGTACTACCCTTATGCATTTTAGTGCCAGTATCCAGTGCATTTTGGCTCAGTATTCTTGCAAGACAGCCAGACATGCAGGTAGGAGGCGGCTTGGCTCACAGGATTGCATACCTCAGCCACTGGAGCAGATGACAGCCAACAGGCCCCGACGGGAAACGAGGACAGCGTTTTGCATGCACAGATGCACTGCAACTGCACTCTCCACCTGGGGATTGTCAGTGTACCCCCTAGCCACCTCACCATCGAGGGTAGTGAGGATAGGGGAGGCAGACAAGCAGCTTCCGGCTGAAAAAGGGGCCATAAACAAGCTTGTCTGCTCCTATATGATCCTTTGTGAATAAAAAAAGAACCAGGGCACGGTGTGGTCATGAGCCACGCCCATACCAAGGAACTAATCCTCTCGCTGCAAGGCTCAGTTCAATATTCACAGCGGCCCAGGAAAGCATTGCTGTCAACTCTGGGTCCAAATTGGTGGTGGCCATAACCCCCAGAGGGGACAGCCCCATTAAAACTTCATCCTCAGAGGACAATCGCTCATCCCCCAATGCCGCTATCGTCATCTGATCCATCAGTACACCAAATGATTTGCTGGGCACATCATAAGACAAAAAATAATCCAATGGTGTTGTCAAATCAGAGAATAAACAATCATCCACTCCCAAACTACACCCACTAGCCCCCGCCCCTAGCACATATGCATGTAAGAAGAGATCGGCACAAAGATAGATTTTAAACAAACATTTTAACATTAGAATAAAGGTTATTTTTAATTAGTTTTTAATATTTCTTAACTGATTACACCATTATTGCTGTTTTAACATAAAGTTAGAGTGTCAAGCAGCACAATGAAATGAGAGATGGTTCGAAGATGGATGCAGAAGTGTAACGTGCCAATATCAGATCAACGAAGAATGTAATAAATAAATAAAACATCTAGGGATGTTTTGTAATCTCAATCTGTTCAGTTTTGAGAGATCTGGCTATGTGAACTTTTGTGAGGTGTTAGGTAAAAAGTTCAGTGATCAAAACAGATTTTTGTTCTTTTACAACATGCACAGGTGACTACTTCTGGCCCTGATAAACCTTTTTGTCAAACGTTTAGGCTAAACATCACTGATCAATTTAATTTTACTTAATTTTCTTTCATTTCTTTATTCATTCACAGGTTTTTCAAGCATCAACACACACACAAACACAAACAAACATGAGCACAAACACTCAATCACACACAGAAACATAAAGACATAAACACAAACAAACACAAAGACAAACAAAAACACTTGACACAAACATGCACATATAAACAACCCTAAAGTTAAACATTTAGAGTTGGGTCATACAAACTTTTACAAGTAAAAACTTTATGGAATTACAGAGGGGCTATCTCTGCAAGATGATGAAAAATAATGAATAATATGAATAATAATGTTAATAGTATTTTATTGTTCAGTATAAGTTCTTTTTAGATCTTTAAAACTGAGGTTTTCCTTAGGTGCTAAACATTTCTCACAGGATCCTTTCAACAGATTAGACTTTCTTTCTCACTTTAAAAGTGGTATGATTAACCATGGTGTTTAAATGCAACATATTTAGTTTTCCACAGTACAGGTATGTGCCTAAAAATTATGTACACTTGATGTACATAATTTTGTACATTTATGTACACTCAATCACACACAAATTAAAACACAAACACTCAACATAAACATGCACACATAAACACAAACATAAAAACTTATGCATGCACCATCATACACAGAAACGCAAAGACAAACAAAAGTACAAAAACACTCGACACAAACATGCACACATAAACAATCCTACAGTTAAACAATTAAACAGTTTTATGATATGTCATAACCCTTTTACAAATAAAAACTTATAAAATTACACAAGGGCTATCTCTAGATGATGAAAAACATGATTAAACAATGATATAACTATTGTTGTTGTTGTTATATTTTAAGTTTTTTAGATCTTTCAAACCAACAGAGATTTTTTCTAAGTATGAAAATTAGTTGTCACATGTTGTTTCAACAAAAATATTTTTTAAACAAAAATAGAAAATAGAAATAGAAAAGTCTCACAGAATCTTTACAACAGATTATACTTTCTTTCTCACTTTTAAAATTGTATTATTAGCCATGGTGTTTAAATGCAGCATATTTATTTTTCCATAGTATAATGGGTTTTTTTAATACAAACAACTTGATTATATAGGTTTATTTTTACTAAGGTGTGATAAAATAATTGACAGAAGAAATTATTTAAACAATTGATAAGTTCATCTTAATAACAGGCCCTGGTCGAAGGTTAATACGCGTTCGGTCTTTTCCTTGCATTTCTTAAAAATTACTAATTCATAAACATTTGCACAACTGATCAGCAGTACAAAAACAACACAAAATAAAACAAACATAAAAGGTCATTATACTTAGTCTTTAGAAAATACATAGTATGGGCCGATCTGGCTACAGAATCGCGCCTTGTTGTGTTTTGCCAAGCCACTTTTCTTATATACTCAGACCAGACAAACAGTTCCCAAATTTTGTTGTAAAAACCATTTGGTGTTTAGGTTCCCATGCTCCAGAGTCACACCTGGCTGGAACACTTTCAGAGACCCAAAAGGAGGACACACCCACTTTTACACAGAACACAGTTCTACCAAGTTCTTAATCTTTTCCATAATATAAGTGATTACTGTGAAATTGAGACCAATTTACCAATCGCACTGAGACCTTTCAAATGAGACCAAACATGACTGTGAAGAACAATAGGTTCACCTTATTCCTAATGAACTTTAAGCCAAGTCTTTTGGGCAGAAGGAGGGGAAGCAGGAAGAGCAAGAGAGGTGAAGAGGGTGTCATAAAAGCAACATGGAGAGGTGACCAAAAACAGGGGTGGTGTTTACTCTCTTTTTGATGTCCTTTTGTTCCTTTGGATATCCCTTCTCAGATTAGCCTTATTGCATTACAGGTGTTTGATTCAGCTCCTTACAGCCTGATGGTTTGTGATAATATCTTACTAATACAGAAGCTTTAAGATGTTAAGTATCTGTAAAAGTAGTTTAAAAAAATAAGAATAAAAAATGGAATACATGAAAGACTTTTGTCTACTGACAGATTTGTAATGACAAACTAATTGCTTTAGATTGATTAAAATACTGGAGTTTACACATTTATCTCCAATATGTATACAGTACAGGACAGGACATGAACGAGTAAAATTATATAATTCAGAGTGATTCTATGATATTAATTTAAATTGACAAAAGAAATAAGTTGCTTCAAAACACAAACTTTTCTTATGACTTTTTAACAATTGTATTGGTTTGTTAACGTTTGCAATGCTTGTAGTTTGTAGTTAATCACATCTTTAAACTAAAGCTTTGGTCTAAAGCAGGGGTGTCAAACTCAGTTCCTGGTGGGCCTGGGGTTGAATCTAAACTCTGCAGGGCTCCGGCCCTCCAGGAATTGAGTTTAACACCCCTGGTATAAAGCTTTCTCAGACCCCATGAACTGCCAACAATGTACTTAAATTAGTTTTTATCATTTAGCTAGTGTTAAGTCCCAAAATTCCTTTCTTTGTTGAGTTGTGAAACTGTGTCTGAGATTTGCCTCTCAGTATTGAACAGTCTGCTGGAAAGTGTAGTGTTGCCTGTGTTCCCCTCTCTCTCTCTTTTTCTCTCTCTCTCTCTCTCTCTCTCTCTCTCTCTCTCTCTCTCTGTCCTCTCACAGGAGTTTGATTAAGATCACCTGACCCTCATTAGAGCTGTGGAGAGGGTGGAGAGGGAAAGCTTGTTGTATCAGTGAAATGCTCTGAGCCTTAGTTGTTGCTGGAGAATTTCTGTTAAACCAGCTATAGTGACTGTGTATAGTTGCTCATTATTTGTTTATTTCTTGCTGTTTGTTTGTATTTGATTGCAGACGCAGTACAGAGGTGGGTGCCTTTTCTTTTACCGTCATCAGCTTTTCTCCTGGTTTTTGGATGAAGTAAGGAAGTCAGGGAAAAGCTGTTATTTATTTAGTTTTTGTTTGTTTGTTAGGTAGTTTTTTTTTTTTTTTTTTTTTTTTTTTTTTATACCTTAGGTAGCTTTTGTTTTTGTTTGTTATTTTGGCCTTAACCCCCTCCGGAAGTTTGAAGTGTTCTGTTTTTCTCTTATGTTATCTGAATTAAATAGTTATTTCCAATTTCTGTACTAGAGCACTACTTCTGTTAATAAATTATTTAAGAATTTATTATATAGTGTGTGAGTGCTGGGATTACAGACTAAGCCAATACTCTCTCTCACTTATGTTTTCACTCACTTTTTGTTAAATGATATGTCCCTGTCACCTCTAGACTTAAGGGGGACCGTAACATATTTGGGGGCTCGTCTCAAAGTTTTTCAAAAAGGCTATTTCTTCTTGTTTGCTTGACTGATCAATGTTTCAAGAGAAGCTGCTAAGTGTATAATTAAAGATAAGCTTTACACAGAGTTAGTCAACGCTGGTATTTTGCCGATTGCTTCAGAAGACATGTAGGGGAATACTGGGATTGTGGGTGTGGGCTCTCTTGCTGCTCTACCTCCTCTGCCTCAGAGTATTGATCCAACCAGTCTACGTTTTGTTCCTGTGCTTGCACTGAAATTTAAGGAATTAGATCTTGCCTTAAAGAAACAGGAACAAGAGCTTCAGCAAATCTATCTTTGTATGTTAGAGGTACAGTCTCAGAGATATTAAAATGCGTTCTCTGGACATAGAGGAAGCGAATTTACGGCAAAGGCTTTCCTTCTTACCCTGCTAGTGGGCAAACCAATATTTCAGCAGATATACAGGGATTTCACTCCGTTTTCGATGTGACAAAGCACATAAAGCTGGTACCACCATTTAAAGAAACCGAGGTAATATATTGGAATAAGAGAAAATTGACATTCTTACTGTAAATTTTCTTAAACTTTTATTCTAGTTATATTCATAAAGCTACAATAGTTAAGGACAATTTAATAACTTTTAATTGATAAGATTTTAACATTGTTCTCTAAGTGAAGAAATTTAATTTGTCGTTTTATATTCTGTAATTAGGGGTTTTAATTAGGGTTTAACAAGGTTAAACTCCCAAAAGAAATCCAACAGAATATATTTTTATTGATCAATTAAATGACAGTGTTCTACAATTCTATGACAATGCTAAAAACTAAACAAACAATACTTATTTTAAATAATCTTTTCTTTCTATGATGTGGAATCACCATGCCAATCACGAAAAGCAAGTATTTGGGTTTTTTTTCTGTTACAACTATTGCATACAACTATTACAGTTATTACAGCAATCTTTCTAACTGTGCTATTACACCAAAAGCTGTGCATTTAACGGCACATGCACAGATACACACTACTTTTGCAAAGGCTACGTCTCTAAACAGTGGTTAGTTAGCTAAATGACTTTCAGTTGATAAGCCATTATTTAAATCAATATTTTTATTCTATCCACAGCAACACTTTTATACCGCTGTTTTAGGGGATCTGTGTTTTATGGCTGACTGGGAAAACCGATGACTTAATGTTTTGTTTTTTATTACCTTATGCTTTGAAAACCAGAACAGTTTAATTACAAAAAAAAAATTGAATTTATTTACCACAGTTTCACCATCCTTATCTTATTTGTCCAACTAATTGTAAGTGTAAAGCTTATGCTATTATAGATGTTGTCTTTCCAGTTTTTAATTTTTTTTTAATTTTTGTTCTAAAACTTTTAGTTCTGTAAATTTCTGGCATCTCCGTTGCCCAGTCTGGCTGTTTATCTCTGCACGCCCTTTGGTACGCCAGTGATGCCACTCGTGAGGAGTTTGGATGTGTGGATGGCACTGCCCAACCCATCGAGTTGGCTTATCCAGATGATTCACCCTTGGCTATGTGATCTAGTTCTCCCCACGACCTTCGAGGCTTAATGGCATTCTTGAGACTTCAGTGGAAGTTGGGAACGCTCCTGTCTTGCGCGAGGAGATTACTCTCCTTCTGGCAAAGGATGCAGTCGAGCCGTTTCCTCCACCTGAGATAAAGGGTAGGGGTTTACATCCCCTACTCCATTGTACCCAAAAAAAGGTGGTGGCCTCCAATCCTGGATCTGCAGGTTTTGAACCAGGGCCTTCACAAGATCCCATTCAAAATGATCACCCAGAAACACATCTTCAAATGTGTGCAGCACCAGCATTGGTTTGCAGTGGTCGACCTGAGGTATGCGTATTTCCATGTCTCCATTCTTCCTCTCCATAGACTATTCCTATGTTTTGCGGTCGAAGGTTGAGCATGAAAGTAAAAAGTCCTCCCATTTGGGCTCTCCCTGTCTCCATGGAGGTGTGCTTCTCTCGAAGTGGGCATCAGATAACTTGCTCATTTTGGCATCGGGCTCTACGCAAGTATTCCCCCCCCAGTGAGCCTGGTCACACAGATTCTGTTCCAGGTCAGGAAGGGCGAGGAACAGGTCCTGTTGTTTGTGTTGTACTGGCCCACCCGGAACCTAATTTGCAGAACTCAACCTCTGTCTCCAAGCAGATGTTGGCCAACTAAATGGTGGATGCTATTACCTTGGCTTCATCTTACCAACGAAAAGCGACGGGTTGTGACCAATCTTGGATCTGAGAGTCTTGAAACGGTCCCTTCACTGGCCACTATTCCAAATGTTGACACAGACGTGCATCCTGTCATGTGGACGCACACTTTCACGTCTTAATTTTATCGAGGGTCAGGTGTATGAGTACAAATTCCTCCCCTTCGGCTGTCCCTGACCAGCACTGCTACTCAACCTTGCTACTGAGAAATGTCACTTAGCTTGCAAAACTGTTGTATTGATAAATTCATGTCGCAGCACTGAAAAAAAAAGTTTCTGTCTGTCTCTGTCTCCATGGACATAGTTTGTCAGTTTTACTGTATTGTTTGTTATATTTATTTGTTCAGTATCTTCTTTTAGGTTTTTGTTCTTTTACTGTTTTAGATATCCCATAGTATAACAAAAATATTATATATCTCTTGTGTTTGAGCAAGCATAGGCAAGTGCATAAATCTGCCCTCTTTGTCATGGACAACTACTGATGGATAATGCTGTGTAGTGTAATAAATAAGACACTTGTTCTTTGCTTTGTTTCATTTTAAACAGGGAGGTTTACATTAAAATATATTAAAGTGCTTTTGTATATCACTTTTTTATTTCAGACGAACAGTCAGAGTTTTTAAAAAATGTATGCTGGCTCTTCCAAGCTTGGTAATACTGGTGGATAGTGACCATGATTTTGAAGCTCTATAAATCGGATATATCCTCAAGTACTGCATCGGAAAACTAACCTATATGCCTTTCTGGGGTTATCACATGTCCTCTGAAGCAAATTGATGGGCATTTGTAACAAAAATATAATTGAAAAATATAACCTAATTAAGTGACCAAATTAACAGTGTCGTGAGATATTTTAAAAATGTTTGACATATTTCAACCAATTATTTGGAACCATGTGTTTGTGGAGTATGTTCTTCAGTTAAAATGCATAATTTAGGCACTGCAAACTTATTTTTTCTACATTCTACTGCAGTTGAACACAACAAAGTTCTGTGTTTCATTACATAACATAGCTTAACATTTATTCCTCCATTTATGACCTTACTGTGCATGCTGAAACAATGGAATCTCTGTGTCAGGTACCGTGCTTGGGGTTGGGGATTAGTAACTGATAATTTTAGTAAGACCAGTGATTGAATTTGATTTTGCATGAGCCAGTGTATTATTAAGGGAAATAAAAAGAAAAAAATTATAACGTGTTTTATGTCAAAAACCAACAAACAACAAATAAAATTAGTAACACTGCCATACTTTTATTTGCATAAATAAAAATGTAAAAAATATACAACAAGCGAATGCACCATAAATCATAAATGTGTTTTGGCCTGTCCTGAATCACTATTGTACTATTGCTTCAGAGTCTCGCCAAATGTGTTACAGTCAGGGAAAATAAGCGTGGAACTAATATTTAAGAGTGCAAGTAAAATTATATTGCACAGTTTTAGAATGACCGGAAAGGTTTTAGAATAGCAAACAATGGAAATCAAATAATACTGCAAATCAAATATTTGAATATTTATTTCATATTTAGTAAAAAAAATGAGCATTAATCAAAACTTTAATCAGATTTAAACTACATTGCACAAACCTGGCATATTAATACAAAATTATCTGACTTGCACACTGACTTCCCTGCACTTGTTCCCTTGCATTTAGAGTTTAATGTTAATCAGGGCGGTCTTAAGCCACTGGATCTAGATTTACGGCTCCTCTCCAGCCAAAGGCATGGTCTACACTACCATGAAACCAGAACAATCATATTTGTAGACAATGGAATTGCAAGATCTGCTGGACAAGGAGGTTGTAGAACATCTTCCCTCCCTGACAGAGAGCTAGGCTGCTACAGCCAATATTTTCTGGTTTCCAGAAATGACAGGGGTTGTGTTCACTCTAGATTAGGGAGTTGTTACTTTGATAGTGACAAGGGCCAGTATTTTTTTCTCCCTTATACCAAGGGACCATATTACTAATCCATGTACTTATTAACTTTTACACCATAAATTTGAATTTATGGTCTGTAAATTGCAATAAACAAATGCATAGAGGTCCTTTTTAGTAGTGGCAAACAGAACTACTTAAGAGGACTGTTAAAAGGACTTATTCAAGAAAAAAAGTCATTCCAAATGATACAATAAATAATCTATTATGAAATTAATTTAAAGTATTATTATTATAAATTATTTTATTAAATAACTGTCACAATTTCTGTGTGTTTCATTCTCTTGTTTCCCGTTCAGTTCATGTCTTTCCTTATTTGGTTGTTCCTGTCCTCATTGGTCATTATTAGTTAAATAGGTCCCACTTGTAACTGTTCACCTTGGACCTTTGAGAGGCCATCTATCAGTGTCCGGGAAGCATCCAAGCCTGACCGAAAAAAAGGCAGCTGTCTCTGTTTCCCCCAGATCCTGTTTTGCAATCACAGCCAGGAGAGCCATTCCCGTTCCTGATTCCTGTGGATCCTGTTCCGTAAGCATGGCCAGGAGAGCCGTTAGCATTTCTGATTCTTACGGATCCCATTCCTCAAGCATGGCCAGGAGAACTGTTTCCATTCCTGACTCCTGTGGATCCCTGCAATTACGGTCAGAAGAGCCATTCCAGTGGATTCCGTTCCGCAGCTCTGCCTGCTCTTCTAGAGCACCTGCCAGATCCCTCTCATCCTGAGTGCTCACTGGGATCTCTTAGTTTTGTGGGGCCAGAACTTCTAGTAACATATCTAGTATTTTAATTGTTGTGAGTTTTAGAATGCATTCGATTCAGTGCACTGGTTCGCATTTAAAACATGTAGCAAAACCAGCAAAAGGGTTTAATGAAAAAGCTAATTCATTCAATTCAATTTCATCCATCAGGTTGCTCTTTCAGAACTGTAAAAATATAGTGGTTTCCCCAGTAATGAATGGACACAAAGCCTGCATCGCTAAAGTTTATTTAGTGAAATTGTAGCCTTTTTAATTTTAATATTAAAACATATAGCAATTGTTGTTCTTCCATCCCCAAATTTATTACCTCTTCCAATTTAGACTTTTTGTACCATTTAAGAGTTTCCGTGGCATTAAACATAAACCATTTAACTGAAGACGTGACCCATGCAAACCACATAGTTCAGTGCAAACATTTCTGTCATGCATTTGGCAAAGTGCTTTAATTGACTAATGCATTTTACCTTTGAAAGTTGAGGCAATGTTTACATTAGAGTGCACAATGTACTGCACTGAAATTAATATGGGAAGCAGCTAGAGTGACCTCTCTTGGTTGGCGATAGTATCAACATTAAACAGAAAGCAATCTTTTTATATCTTGCTTTTTAAAAGTTCATATCCTAGTCTAATTTGATCCAGCAGGCTGTAAGACACTGTGGGCCATATACGTCCAGTTGCCCATCTCTGATCTAGAGATATAGTCTTTAAAAAAAATCCACCTTTGGTCGTTCCCAATTAGTTAAAAATATGACCTGGGCCCATGAACTGTGGTACCCAACTGGGTATCAGCATCGTTTGGTAAAATTTGCTTAGTGCACCTTCAAAAGAGCTGGATGCCAAAACTTAAGATCTTGCTTATAATGAACAGAACATTGATGGAGATGACATTGCAGCCTAAAAATGACCTTTCATGTAGTGTGTAACACAGTTATAAGTGAATGAAATCATCCTCCAATTTTTTTTATCTGAAAGTGCAGATGTATAAAGTTGTTGTCTTGAGTGGGTGCTGGTGTCATGTAACTTGCCAATGACCTTTCAGCCAATGGACAATAACATCAGCCCCACTCCCGATCCAGAGCCCAGCCCACCATCTCCCTGCATCGCGGAGCCCCAGCCTGAGCCCACCGATGGCGCAGTTGCAGAGTCTGGCACGACCACGGAACCTTCGCCGAAGAGAGCGACAGAATCGTGGAGCGCCACCGGACCCAAACGACTGAATCAGACAAGGTGCGTGAGGCGGCAACAGAGCTCACCACAGTGGAGACAGACGGATGCAACGAGTGTGCAGAGTGGAGCTCCTCCCACTTCACAACGGCTGAGGATGAGCTAATCATATATCTGGGGCTGCTGGATCTTCTGTGATCTTCTGGGATCCTATGCTCCCTCCTCTCCACCTTTGTCTATCAGGCCATCAGCTCCACCAGGCTCCATCGTCTCTCCGGCTCTGCCTTGGTGTGTCGTCGACCATCCGTCGCCTCAGGATTCCTCTCTTCCGGCTTCGCCTCGTCCCTCCATCCCTCCATCCTCTGTCCTCTGTCACTCTCCGTCGCGTCCTTCTCGTCCCCCCTCTCCGCATCGCTCGCCGAAGCCTGCAGCATCGCCTAGGTCCTCCAGGATCTCGGTGTCACCCTGGCTCTTCGGCTCTTCGCCTCGGTCTCCTCCACCACCTGCTCTGCCGCCATTGGTTGGCCGCAATGGCATCGACGGCCATTCCTCCTCCATGGCTTCTCCCTCCGTCAGCTCCACCATGGACCATCATGGCTGGGTTCTGGGTCGTCTGGATCTCCTCCTGCTCCTTACTTCTCCTGGATCCTCCCTGGCTCCTCCTTCCGTCTGTTCCTCTCTGGACTCTGTTTGCCGACCCCCTCCTGGGGGCCTGTCCTCCACCGGAACCTCTTTCCAAGTTCCCGTTTTTGTTTTGTTTTTTTCGATGTGAGGACGCACCTGTGTGTTTGAGTTCACCTTGGTCCGATCGTCGAGGTTTATACATGTGGTTTATGTTCTGCCTGTCTGCCTGCCTACCTGTATATTATTATTTTGCTCGTTTGAAGAGGATTAAAACTGTTTGTTTATTTATTCTTGTCGAGTGCTCCTTCATGCAACACCACACCGTGACAGTCAACATGAAACACAAGCATATTTCCTGTCCAATTATGAAAATGCAAATTCACCTGCATAGAGGATGGGCAACTGGTGGACCGTACTGTCTTTTAGCACAGCCCGCTGGATCATATTAGACTCAGATAATAAATTTTAAAATATTAATAAATTATACTTTTGACTCATTTCTTTTCTTAAAAATTGTTTAAAGGCTGAAATGTGAACTTCAGATCTTTAAAAAGGTCTTTAAAGTTTTTAAATTTGATGATAAAAATCCTGCATATATCAGGTTATTTAGATTGTACAATTTGGAATAACTTTTTTTTTCTTGAATAAGCCCTTTTAACAGTTCTAAAGTTGTTCTGTTGGCCACTACTAAAAATGATTTCTGTACATTTGTTTGTTACAAATTTACAGACTATGCATTTAGAACATTTACATTGGTTTGTTGAAGTAATATTTCTTTCCACTGACAAAGACTTTGTTGAGACTATTTCACTCAAATGGCTCTTTACCAGGAAGGATCAACTCAAGCAAAATAAAACACAAGACAAGTTCTTTGGATTTTAGCTTGCAAGGACTGCGCTGTCGGTTGCAAGCGGGAGAAAAAGCAGGTTTCTCTCTTTTTGCCTCCGAAGCTCAGATCACAAGTTGCCTTATTTATAGAGGACAGGACAAGATAAGAAAAAAGAAAATGAAAAAACAAGGACTTCAAACACATTTTTCGTATAAATTATCATTAGCTACATATCTTTTGTGCATCAGAATCTT
The DNA here is from genome assembly GCF_018831695.1 of Puntigrus tetrazona. NCBI lineage: Eukaryota > Metazoa > Chordata > Actinopteri > Cypriniformes > Cyprinidae > Puntigrus > Puntigrus tetrazona. The sequence continues at coordinate 4,698,957 of NC_056709.1, forward strand.
CACTCCTTCAGATTCTCTGGTGCCTATACCAGTCTAAGATATTAACATTAAAATTACAAACAAATTACATTGGTTATACTTTAATTTCCTTCAATAAAAAGTAAACTGAGGAAGATGTGTAAAAGGTGTGAATACGTGGATTAATAATCTGGCCCCTTGGTATAAAGTAGAAAATATCATCTTTGCTCTAGATGATATTACAACATCATAACCTTTTGTTAGTGGTAGCTTTCTCACAGAAATCAGCCCTCAGTTTCACTAACCATTGAGCCAAAGAACAAAAATATCTTTTAACTTTATTAGAACAAAATGTCATACAAAGAAAAACAACATAATTCTACCTTGTTCATGAACTTATTTTGTCATTGCAAACTGTTTGTTTATTCATCTTCATCATCATCCTCAGAATACTGTGATGAGTTGGCTGCCCCTCCCCTTGATTGTCATCATCCCCCGTCCTTTATTTGCCGCCCTTCACCAGGCTGCCAGCGAGAGTGGGCGTGTCTCAGAGGAGGGGCATGGCATTGGACAGTTCTGGCGGCGTGTGATGAGACACACCTGAAGTGGATCGAACCTTGTCACCGCCGCCGTTTAATGATGAGCGCGCCTCTCCTCGAGAGACCAGTCTCTTTCCCCGTGCATGCACGCTGGTGTCCTTGTGGGTCCAGGAAGAGTGCGTGAAGGCACTCGCCACGCCGCCAGAGAAGCGAGCTGTCGGACTCCGTAGTCCCGGTGAAGACTGCACACGTATACCCCTGATGGGCCAGGATGCCAGCTATTTATCCCTTCTGACTGCCAACCGGAAGAAGCCGCCGCCCCTCGCTCCCCAGATCAGAGAGGGGAGCGTGTGCGGCCACCGGATTCTGCCCCTTACCTGGACCCTTCCCCTTCAAACACTACCCTACCTGCACTCCCCCTGCAGCATGACGAAGACACCAGTTCCCCTGTTTGTTTTGGACACTTTTTCCCCTGTACACTTTGTATATTTTTGTTAATAAAAAGCCTCTCTGAGGCCTGACGCCACACCCACTGTGTCTGTCATTGGCTCCTCCCGCCACAATACATATACTAATACTAATACTAATACTAATTTCATGATATCAGTATCCTGCTTCTCCCTTTGCTGTAGGTTTATAGCTTGCACATTTCTATGCACTTCAATTTGTTGGCAAGACAGAAGCAATCAGGAAGCTTGCAGGCCATAAGCTTCAGATCAGCCATTGAGCTGTTCTGCCCCCGGTTGGTGAGAAGTTTGTGAGCTAACTGTCACCTGTGGCAGCATCATCTGTCAGGAACAAACAAGGATTCAGTTGAAGGTTTGAACTCAAATTTATTTCTTCAGAATCAATAAACAGTCAACAAATGAGCCTCCAGTCACTCCACTAGGCACGGAGCATTTGGCGTAGGGAAATCTGCACTTATAGTCTTCTGCATCAGTGCTGTTGTAACATCCCAGCAAAAGATCTTTGTAGAATACTCTAAAAGGGGCAGGTGAGGAGGAACTGCAAAACACAGCACTGGAGGAGCCAGGACAGGAACAGGGGAGCAGAGGTCTGGAGGAAACAATGGGCAGAGCAAGCAAAAAGGAGTTAAGGCTCACCTTGTCGCAGACGGAAGTTCTCAACCAGAGTCTGATCCAGAATGTCCTGGGCCGTTATCCAACTCCTCTCCTCCGGGCCATAACCCTCCTAGTCCACCAGAAACTGGAAACTCCGACCACGGCGTCTAACATCCAGGAGCTTTCTCACAGTGTACACTGGAGTACCATCCACTATACAGGGAGGAGGGGAAGTCAGGGAAGAACTCACGAGATTAAGGGGGGAACGAAACAAAGGCTTAACCCTGGACACATGTCCGACCAAGTGTGTGGGAAGCTTGAGCCACACAGCCACTGGACTCAGAACCTTGGTGATTGGATATGGCCCAATGAACCTGAATGAAACCTGGAGAGGCAGGTTCTTGGTGGAAAGCCATACCTTCTGACTACACACATACTGAGGAGCAGGAGTCCTGTGACGAACAGCCGCTGCTTTGGTCTGTCTGGAAGCCCGGGCCAAGACCTCCTAAGCCCTCCTCCAGGTGCAACAACACCGACCGACAAAGGCTAAGGCAGACAAGACTGCAACCTCAGGCTCCTAAGCAAGGAGAAGAGGTGGTTGATAACCCATAGAACACTGAAAGGGAGACATACCTGTAGACGCTACAGGAAGGGAATTGTGGGAATATTCAACCAATGGAAGCTGCTGACTCCAGGAGCTCGGACTATGTGATGCCATACAGCGGAGAGCTCTCTCGAGATCCTGGTTGACTCACCCGGCTGCCCATTGGTCTAGGGGTGAAAACCTGAAGACCTTATTGAAGCCCCGATCTGTCTACAGAACTCTTTCCAAAACTGGGATACACACACTGTCCTCTGTTGGAGACCACATCCACCGGAGGGCCATGAATCTGGAAGTCGTGGTTCACCACCACCTGTGCGGTCTCCTTGATGGAGGGGAGTTTGGGCAAAGGAATAAAATGGGCCGCTTTGGAGAAGCAATCCACCACTGTCAGTATCACGGTGTTGCCTCTCGATGGGGGACGGCCAGAAACAAAGTCAAGGGTCAGGTGTGACCAAGGAAGAAAGGGAATGGGCAAAGGCTGCAACAGACCAACAGGAGACTGGTTAGAAATCTTATTTTGAGCACACACCGAGCAAGCCAACACGAACTGCCTGACATTGGAAGCCAAGGATCCATATCAGGATCCATATCCCTCCCAGGTCCCTCGAACAGACAAGAAAGGGCATCAGGCTTAGTTTTCTTGGAACCCAGCCAATACAAGAGGGAGATGTTAAACCGCCCAAATAAGAGTGCCCAGCGGACCTGGCGAGCATTTAACCGTTTGACCGAACGGATATATTGCAGGTTCTTATGACCTTCCAAACCAAGAAGGGCTGCACAGCTCCCTCCAACCACTGGCGCCACTCCCCCAGAGCCAGCCTGACTGCCAGCAGCTCCCTGTTACCTATGTCATAGTTTTGCTCTGCAGGATTTAGACGGTGAGTGAAAAACACGAAGGGGTGCACCTTCTCATCTCTAGGGGACCGTTGACATAGAACCGCACCTACACCGATCTCTACCTCAATAAATAAACTGCCATTCAGGATCTGGAAGACAAAAAACAGGAGCAGAGATGAAACGGGAGGCCTTCTGAGCCTGAGAATTCCACCTGAATGATACCTTGGGTGAGGTAAGTGCCATTAAGGGTGCAGCTACCAGGCTAAAGTTCCGGATGAATCGCCTATAGAAGTTGGCGAACGCCAAGAACCGTTACAGTGCCTTCTGAGAGTCGGGGGTTGGCCACTCGGCTACGGCCCCTACCTTGACAGGATCAGCTTTAATCCCCTCCGCTGAAATAATATGCCCCAAGAGCAAAAATGACTTGGCGTGGAACACACACTTCTCTGCCTTCGTATAAAGCTGGTTCTCCAGCAGCCGTTGTAGCACCTTACAAACATGTTGAGTGAGTACCTGCAATGAGGGTGAGAAGATGAGGATATCATTGAGATACACAAAGACAAATCTGTTTACCATGTCTCTCAACACGTCATTGATCAGGGCCTGGAAAACAGCTGGGGCATTGGCATTTAAGGACTCCTTAATACACTTGTCCATGGCCTCTCTTTCAGGACCAGACAGGGAGTACAAATGCCCTCTAGGCAGAGAAGTGCCTGGTATTGATGGCACAGTTGTACGGCCAGTGATGAGGTAAGGATGTGGCCCGAGACTTACTGAAGAACCGACAAAGATCGTGGTACTCCTCCAGGACTTCAGAGAGATCAGCGTCTCCATCTGAAACACAGAAGAGGGAGACAGGAGACAAGGCAGCATCCAAACATGAAGCAAGACAGAACTGACTCCAAGATAGCACAGAGTTTCCTGACCAATCAATGTGAGGCTTGTGCTGCACCAACTACAGGTGCCCCAGGATAACAGGGGCTCCCGGAGAGTCAAGAAGGTACAGCTCAATTACCTCACGGTAATTGCCAGAGACCACTAGATTTACTGAAGGGGTGGAGTGGGTCATGGAGAAGAGAAGGAGGCCATTGAGAGAGCGAACAGGGATAGGGAAATGGAGAGGAATGGCAGGAATGCCCCACTGTGCTGCCACCGAGGTGTCCAAAAAATTGCCCTCAGCTCCCGAGTCCACAAGAGCTGGACAAGAGTGAATGGAATCCTCAATCTGAATGGACACATGAAGCAGGGTATGAGACTTGGGGGATTCAAAACATGGAGAAGCGACCATCAGGATCCCCGGCTTTTAAAGGACACCAGATGGCTCTGTGTCCAGGCTTGCCACAGTATAGGCAGAGGCCTTGAGTAAGTCGATCCTGCTTCTCCTGGGCAGTAAGACGAAGGCGACCCACCTGCATGCGTTCTGGGTCTGCTGTAGGAAGTGAGGAGGAAAGGGTAGAATTGGCCACTCCCTCATCCAAGGTCCAGGAGGACCGAGCAGCCCACCGCTGATGGCGACGCTGAAGACGTCTCTCCATGCACAGTGCCAGTTCCACTAAACAAACTGATCAGACTGAAGTCATGACATCATCTTTGAAAGTTTTGTCCTTACCCTCTGCATATCACTTCAGCGCTTGTGGGCAAGGGGTACTCGTCAACGGGTCAGGCTGGTGCATGTCTGAACACTCTTTTGGTGTTACAGGCATCCGGGTTTTACAGCCGCTTCAACTTCATCACTCACCAAACTCAGGTGGACCTCTTTGAATCTCAAGACAGAGCAATGTCCCCTCTGGTTCCCTCTAGTTCATCCAGGGCTGTATACTTACCAGCAGAATCAACTTTAAACACTTATTGTCTTAATAATAATGCATCACAAAGGTCTGCTTTAGTTTGTGTACAGACACAATGAAAACAAAACATTGTGCTTTTTAAAGATAAACGCTTTTTGATGCTTTCTGTCATTTGAGTTGACAGAAGTTGAGTTGACACACAGCCAGGTGTGACCCTGGAGCACGGGAACCTAAACACCAAAAGGTTTTTACAACTACATTTGCGAACTGTTTGTCTGGTCTGAGTATAAAAGGAAAGTGACAAAACACAACAAAACACGAATCTGCCAGATCGGCCCATAGTGTGGTGTGTGTCCCCATACACCATACTATGTACTTTCTAAAGACCAGGTATAATGACCTTTTATGTTTGTTTTGCTTTGTATATGTACTGCTGATCAGTTATCAATCAATCAATCAATCAATCATTTTTATTTATATAGCGCTTTTAACAACACAGGTTGCATCAAAGCACAGTACAGTATAAAGCAGAAGAATACAATGACAGGGATGTATAATGACGAGAGTGAACAATTTGTTATTAAATGCAGAGACGGTCTCTGTAATCAATTCGACCATAATCACTAGAAGTTAAGTGTCCCTAACAAAGCAAACCACAGGTGACAGCAGCAAGGAACCAAAACCCCATCCATACAGAATGAAAAAACGCGCCGGGAATGTTTGTGTAAACAAGATCCAGCATGTTCGCTCCTCTCGTAGCAAAGTCCACATGCTGATAGAATTTAGGGAGCACTGTTTTGAGATTTGCGTGATTGAAATCTCCGGCAATGATAAACAGTCGGGTTGAGGGTTGAGCGTTCTGCAGCACGCTCATAGCTTTGTACAGCTCGCTCAGAGCCTCCTTCGCATTAGCACTGGGTGGAATGTAAACTCCGATGGTGTAGACGGTGGTGAATTCCCGGGGTAGATAAAAGGGTCTGCATTTGACAACAATGAACTCCACTAGCGATGAGCAATAGTTCGATATAAGCACAGAGTCCTTGCACCATTCCGTGTTGATATAAATGCACATGCCACCACCGCGAGTCTTTCCACACAGTGCGGCATTCCTGTCGGCACGAAATGCGGTTAGCCCGGTTAGCTGAATGGCGGTGTCCGGAACTCTGTCGCTGAGCCACGTTTCCGTAAAGACAAAGACGCAGCAATCCTCATACTCACGCCGTGTTGCTCGGTGAAGTCGAATGTAGTCCATCTTATTGTCGGGTGAACAGACGTTGGACAGAAAGATGGAGGGGAGTGCCGGCCGGGCTAGGGTTAGCAGTACGGACACCCGCCCGTTTACCACGCTTCCGTTTCCTCCAACACCACTTGCGGTGTCCTCTTCCCCGGCCTTCGGCATCAGGAGACACCGAGGACTGAGGGCTTGGTCCGCACAGCAAGCCGAGGTCCCGGAGTACGCGTGCAACGTTGTCGCACAGTTTAGTTGTTGCGTCGTTTCTGAGTAGTTTCAGTGACTGTCGTTGGTATCCATGCCCTACGAAATTTTGGCTGAAGCATACAAAATAACGTCTTGAACAAACAAAAAACACCATTTTGGTTCCGGAGTGGCCGCTGCGTGCTACTGCCGCGCCGCCATCTTGGATCATACTTCTTTTTACATTAGGTTCTATGTCTGCTATGTCAGTCTATGTCAGTTCTATGTCAGCTGATCATCAAGGATCACCTCAAGGTTTTTGGCTGAACCCAGTGGAATTATCGTTGATGAGCCCAGTTGGATGATACAATGGTGCTGAACTGATGGAGCAGCTGGAAAGATGAAAATATCTGTTTTTGCCTGGTTAATTTCAGGTGATGTATTTCATCCATGCTGAGATGTTCGTCAGGTAGTTTGAGATCCGATACTATTGGATCATCTGGTTAAAATGAGTTAGAAAAATAATGTTCTTGAATAATGTGTGCCAGTGATTTAGTGTATATAGAGAAAGAGGAGGGTCAAAGGAACCCTGTGACCAGTTTATGTGATTTCCTTTACAATACCCTTACAAGTGAGTTAAGATTCAAACCAGGGAGTGCAGTTCTGGTGAAGCCCAGTGATGAGAGGGTGAACAGACGGATTGATGATGATGATTAATGTCAAATGCAGCAGATAGATCTAGCAGAATGAGAACTAAATATCTAGACTATTGCACTCCATAGAGCTTCAATAGGTGAAAGTAAGGTGGTAGTCAGGATCCAGGACCGTTTTAAGGCTATTTGAGAGCCTATGGATTAGATCTAGAAATTGCTTGCCATTTTTGTATGCATTACCAAGTGAATGAACACGAAGACAAAGTAAGGTGTTAAGAACAAGACAAAAATTCTCAAAATAAGGACAAAATCTACAAGTCTGATGTAGCTTATTAAATATTTTTAAGCAGTTAACTCCATTTTATCATTTACATCTGAAACTGAAAAAACCCATAATTTTTCATATATCTGCATATTTTTGAGTAGTCTTTTTTTTGTACTGCAATCCAAGATTTATTAATAATCCAAGTCCAAGTAATATTAATCAATAATTAATCAATGTGGAATAAATAACTTTTTTCTTTTCAGAAAAAGTTACTATGAGGACAGAGACAGGGCTTGGAACTGAGGTGACACCCCAACATAAAGGTACTGAAGTAACCATTCCAGAGTCAGTCACAGATGGTAAAATGGCAAAAGAGGTAGGCAATTATATATACAACTAATATTGTAATATTTGATCATTTATTTTTCCTTTGAAAACTCTTAAGTCAGTATAGTCAATCAACATGCAGGAAACCATTTGACAAGAAAAACACAAGATTAATGACATGACAAAGAGGACCCACTCCTGTAAACTTGCACGACTGCCTAATTGTCACAGCAATTATCACGGGTTCAAGCATTTTAAGGCCTTTGAGGTTGTATGCTTTTAGAGTCTAGGCAACCTGTATGTACAGCTGACAGTAAAGTACATCAAAAATGGCCAATAGGCTCATAGACACACATATATGAAATGGTTAAACTATTATATTAATATTCAGTAAGTATGTTTACACCCACACACACCTACATGGTCATACATGAACACACATTGTGTTGCTATTTTAGATACTTGAAATAAATAATAGGTGACAGTAATTGCAAGACTTCTGAACTTGGAACACCTAATACGAGTTTACAAAAGGTTTCGGATATAGCTCAATTTATTATTGTGAAAGTGGTGCATCCTAGAAAAATCTCAGTACACTTTTGTTCGCGCTTTCCCAAGGATTGCAACAATGTAAAATTGTTGAGTTTATGACAAACTGTGTACCAGTTAGGGCCAAAAATGTGTGAAATGTTTGTATTTTTGCGCTGTAGAGCCATCTTTAGACTTTGTCATCCTCTCCCCAAAGCTCTATGAGCTCTATGATCTAAGGTTTTACGGTTTAGGCTGCACGATCAGTTTTACTGCAGAAAAATAATAATATGAGCTTGAACCCTTAAATATAATGTAATATAAACTGATATAATGTAAGATAAACTGATAATATACTGATTATAGGATGTCAAGCCTCATGATGACCCTGGAGAGGTACATGATGCATCGGACAAAACAACATCCAACAAGAGCCCAAGATCCCCTCAGAAAGGCTCTAAGCAATCCAAGACCGTTTCCTTTAAAATCACACTTTTGGACAGTTCTATTTATGAAGAGAATGTTGAGGTAAGTGAAAGCATTTCAGTGGTGTATGCATAACAGTTATCTTTATGTTTATGCTATGATTCAAGATTCAAGATTATGCATATGCTATGCACTAAAGAACCCTTAAGAAACTCATAAATCAACTTTTTTTTTGTATTCACTCAATTTTGGAAAAATTATATTAAATATTAAATATGGCAGGAAAGTCATGCCTTCTAAATTAAAGAGCCAATCGTTGGTTGGTAAATCCGTTGCATCACTCCGGTTCCGACTCAGGTTCCCTTAGAACCAGTTGATGCACATGCGCAGTATATATAGGTGAACCCTATATATCCCAATCCGAATCACCTATATAATTTCTGATGAAAATTAGAAAATCATATACTGATATACACAACAATGGTCTCCGGAAGAGGTTTGGATAAGTGATAGTTACATTCTCTGTCATCACGAACACAAAGATATTGCAGGTGCAGAAGGTCCTTGCCTGGAACACAAAAGGAAAGGTGTCTTGGAGTCAAGGTTTGCTCATCGGAGCATCGGTTGCACATGTTGTGTGTCTTCTGCCTCTCTGGGTTAGAAACTTGGAGAATTTGGTTGATCTGCTTTGTCTCTTTAGGATGGAGACTCAGAATGTGCAGTATCTGTTGCTGTCTTGCTGGACAAAGACTCTGAATAAAGTTTTTCCTCGCCAGCTTAAGGCTCAGAATGTGGCCGTACGAAGTTGGAGACTCAGGGCCTGGTTGCCTTTTCCCTAATGGGACAGTGTCTATGTACTAGATGCTCTGTTGCAGGCCTTAATGTATCTGTTAATGTCTTTTGGAAGGGTACCTTTAACTCCAATGAGGAGGAGATTGCAATCTCCATTTCCATGCTGTGATTAGAGCAGGGGATAAGGTGTGGCCCACCGTTCTTTCCCTCTATGGAACTTATTTGCATAGTCCACAACACAAAGTCAGTAAAGTGTCACTAAACTTTCTCTCACTTTCCAAACCACAAACAGAATACATTTGGCAGTGTTGCGAACACTTTAAGTCCAAGCATGATGAATTTGTTTGTGTAGTTCTTTGTGTAAGATGTTGCACTACACATTGCTGTCACTGAGAATACTTATTTCTCTGAAGAAGTATAAGATGTGTGTTATAGTTTCACCAGTTTAAGGTTTGATAAAATAGATATTAATGGATTTGGTGGCTCTTTGTGATCTCTCTTTGTTTCACCCACTGCTGCTACATCCAGAGGTCCAAAAGGAATATTTATGTTGTTCACAGGCCAAAACCTTAGCAATCAGTCTGTTGTTGGGTAAAGGACAGAAACTGCATTTTGACCAATGAGAAGTGCTTTAATTCCTGGGCTTTTTACCAAAGGTCGTCTTCTTGTCCTTTAAGAGGTGTCTGGCTGTTGTCCTGGCATCTTTACCTGATGGAGTTGGAAAGTTTGCTTATGTTAGTCCACCTAGATCCTATCAAAATTTAGCAGATCTTTGTCCATTATAGTGGTCGGAGAGGAGCTCCGTAATAATCTGGACCCTGGAATGAGTCCACTACAGTCTTTATCATGGTAGAGACTGTATATTACATTTTGTTTATTGTTTTGGTATTTTCATAAGTAAGATGTACATTTTCAAACCTCTTAGTACAAAACTTTAAACTGATCACACTAGTCATTCTTTCAAAACCAGATTTTTCAATCACAAGGGGTTATATACTGATATAGACCGATCTCCTGGATTGTACTTTCCGCTTGGCCGTTTGTCTGTGGATGATAGCCGGAGGATAGGCTGACTGAAATGCCTAGGAGGCAAAATAAGCTTTTCCATACTCTTGAGGTAAACTGTGGTTCCCTGTCTGATACGATATCTTCGGGGAGGCCGAAGTGCCGAAAGACATTGTGAAACAGAGCCTCCGCCGTCTCCATAACAGTTGGTAATCCATGCAGGGGAATCAGCTTGCAAGATTTAGAGAAGCGATCTACTACTACCTGGATGCATGTGAATCTGTTGGATGGAGGGAGGTCGTTGGCAAAGTCTATGCCCAGATGGGACCATGGGCAACATGGAATGGGTAAAGGGAGGAGTTTACCTTCATGTAGGCAGTGAGGAGTGGAGGTGATGGTGCAGACAGAACAACCCTTGATGTATCGGCCGACATCCCGGGCCATATTGGGCCACCAGTAGCTATTTTGGAGGAGTGAGAGGGTTCGGTAGCTACCTGGGTGCCTAGTTCCCGGAGAGGTGTGGACTGAATCCAGAAGGGTAAACCGAATTGTGGATGGAGCGTACAGTTTCCCTTTCTGGACCTCCCGGTGGAGCAGGCTCAGTTTGAGTTGCTTTGAGTATTTGGTCATTGATGGACCATTGGATGGGAGCAAGGAACGTTGTGGGTTTGGATTCTTCAGGGATTGGATCTGGTTGGTGTAGGCGGGAGATTCTTATGACCGGGTCTATAGGAAATTTTAAAGGCCCATCTTGCCTGACGGGGGTTTAGGCGTTTGGCTTCTCTGAGATACTGTAGATTTTTATGGTCAGTAATCACTTGGAATGGATGTTTTGCCCCCTCCAGTCAATGACGCCATTCCTCTAAGGCCTTGATCACCAGGAGCTTTTGGTAACCTACATCATAGTTCTGCTCCGCCAGGGACAGTGTCCTTGAGAAGTAGGCGCATGGATAGAGTACAGGAGGCTCACCTTTCCACTGGGACAGGACCACACCAGTTTCCGCGTCCACTTCAGCTACAAAGGGTTGGTTAGGATCGGGATGAGAGAGAGCTGGAGCCGAGCAGAGAGTGGATTTCAGAAGGGTAAAGGCTTTCTCGGCATCAGGGTTCCAGTTTATTGTCTTTGCGTTATGTTCAAGAAGGGAGGTGAGTGGTGCAGAGATCTGACTATATTTGGCAATGAACCGATGGTAGAAATTAGCGAATCCTAGGAACTTTTGTAACTGTTTTATGGAAGTAGGAATGGGTCAGTTACATACTGCTTCACGCAGTTCCTCCAGTGCAGTGGGAGAATGCGATAGTCTATACAGGGTCAGTCCTCCATCCTTCTTGGCCACAAAAAAGAAGCTGGACGCGGCAGGAGATGTGGATGGAGCCAGGGGTGACTCAGTATAATATCCACTGTGGCATCCTCCAGGACCAGCAGGATGATGGTTTCAGTGTGGAGACAGCAAATTTGTAGGGAAAGAGTGGGTGTACAGTGTTGCACCAGGCCGTTGTCCCATCCTTAAATCCTTCTCCTTTACTTCTCTGTTAATCTGTCACGATCTGGTCAATGAGACAGACACTGAATAGTTTCCAACACGGTAAGTCTTTTAATAGAACAACTTAGGAGGCATGAAGCCGAACACAAATATAAGCAGGTTGCTCAAACTCAGAATCAGGACAATCATTGAGAGACAGGCGCCTTCCGGCAGGCAGACAGAATGAGCAGATAGGCAGTCAGACAGGCTGGATGATGACCAGAGTTTGGGGTATGTAACCTCATGATCAGCCGTGGAAGGAAGGGTGAAAGTGTGTTTTATAGGGAAGCAGGTGAGTGGCTACAGGTTAGAATTCCAGTGATTGGGATCGTGACCAGGTGATGGGTTCGGGGATGAAGGAAATGATGACGGCCAATCAAATGTAACAAAGTCACAATTGTGTCAGTGCTAGCTGGATGCAAAACAAGAGAAGAATGAGGTGGCTTTTTCAAAACAATGCAGATTCGGCTACAAAAGGATCTTAAAATATCTTTGATGTTGGATGCCAGAATCGACGTAGTACAGCTGTGGTAAAACACTATGAAACAAGCAGACTGGACAGAAATGGTCATCAAAAATTTTTGAGTTTGTGCACTTCTTATCAGAAAAGATTCAATGAAGTATTGTCTTTTGTTGTTATGGGCGCATCTAAAGTTTTATTGCATCTCACAATAGTGTCTGCGTACATGTGTGTAAAATGACAAATTGACGATTGTTATATAATCATGTGTTATTGTATATGCAATGTTTTGATTAGCTGGACTAGTGACTAATAACGTTAGCTGGAATAATAAAGTAGCTGTAAAATTTGTTGACTGATGAGATCTGATTCACCTCATAATAACAATCCTGTCAGATCATCTGTCCTTGTGAGTGTACAATAGAGAAAGGGGAGGTAAACTTTCCTTGTATGACGACATAAAGAGAAGTTTCCAGAATTGAGAAAATGAAAGCTCAGATAGCCCAAAGGGGAAGCAGGATATCCAGGGACCATAGGCAGGCTAGCTCATTAATGTTAAAAAAACTCATAAAGTGACATTTTCATGCCATGGGACCTTTAAAAGTACTAAGTTGAAAGATCTTAGTGTTGTGTGATTATGTGTAATGAAAATATGTGCAACTACAATGAAATCATGAGATCAGGGTCCGTATTGTTAAATATTCTAAGAATTCTTTCAGAGCTCCTAATTTAGCTTAAAAATGTTGGTCCCACTTTGTATTAGGTGGCCTTAGATATAATATACTTACATTTAGATTAATAATTTGGTACAGTGCACTTATTGTGTACATATATATTTTACATTGTACTTTTACTTAACCTTACGGTATCCACCTCAATAGCAAAACAGTAAGAACACAATAAGTACATTGTGCAATTACATAGTAATTAAGTATCTAGTATAAAGTATCTAACTAGGTCTGACTTAGCTTACAGTTTTTTTCAATTGCTTACAAGCATTGTTCAATACTGAAGCCAAATTTTCAAATGTGATGCAGTCTTAACTGTGAATCATTTTTCATTGCATTCAGACAAAATGCATGCAATGACTACATATTTCAAAATCCACGAACACTTTTGTCATGCATACTCCACAACCTGAAACACACAAAATGTTACATAACAAAAATGTTGGAACAATGCTTTATAAAAGCATGTACTGACAATTTACTAATGATTACCTAATGATTCATAGTGTAATGAATTAGCTCATAAGGGGGAATATTTATAATCAATTATAGCCAGGTATAATTAATAATAAATATTTAGATTATATTTTAGAATTAACTGTTGCAGAATTAACACAATTATCTGATCTGTTCGTCCACTGAGTAGACATTATTATTTGTCAATTCTAGGAAAGGTTATATTCCTGGTTAAGGAAGAATAGCTTTCCTACTCTGCAGTACTAGCAGTAATTTAGCATGTAGCAAGGGTCAACATTCAGTGACTTCAAATTGTGAGCAGCACTCAGAGACAATTAATTGTGAATATAAGGGATTTAAACAACAAGCTATAGACATACAACACATTAACAAAACACATATACTTAAGATACAGGAAAGTAAGGAAGAAAGATAGAGAGAAGAAGAATGGCAGTATTTCACATCAATTAACTAGTGATGATACGTTAAATCATCATTTGAGGGTGTCACGTTTCCATGGTTTCTCGGGAGAAGGAGCGCTCGAGACTCGAAATAAACTTAAATAGATTTAATCCAACAAGGGCAAAATAAATATACAAAGGCAGGCAGAACAAAAACCATGAAAAGAGCTTGGGAACAAAACATAGGGTAACGATGGAGCGTTGTAACATTGATGATCCGACAACGTGCACACAAAACACAGGGCTTAAATGCACAGGAAATTAACTAAATTAACGAGACACGGCTGAAGACAATTACACAATTAAACACAAAGGGAAGGCAGGGCACAGATAGCACGTGGCTCGAGACAAAAAAAAAAAACATTAATAAAGTCCAGAGATGTGACAGAATGCCCCCCTCCCGGAAGGTGCGTCCTCGCACCTAAAGTAACATCAAAAAAAGCAAACAAAACGACTCGAAATTGGGGATACCGGATCTTGGGAGGAGGTTTTGGTGGAGGATGGCCCCCAGGGGGGGTAAGCAGACAGGAGTCAGGGGGCACAGAAGGAGGGAGGACACAGGAGGAGTCCGGAGCAGGAGGAGATCCAGAGCCCAGCCATGATGGTCCATGGTGGCGCCGACGGAGGGAGGAGCCATGGAGGAGGAGCGGCCATCGACTCCATGGGTCCGACCGATGGCGGCGGAGGAGACTGAGGCCGATGCGGAGAGCCAAAGAGCCAGGGTGATGTCGAGGCGCTGGAGGTCCTAGGCGACGCCGTAGGCTTCGCCGACCAATGCGAGACGGGGAAAGAAGAAGGGCGCGGCGGAGCCAGAGCGACAGAGGACTGATGTGGAGCCGGAGGGAGAAAGGAGCGCGGGCACTGGAACAGTCTCTAGGGTGCGCTCTTGAGGCAGGCATACAGGACGGCTGGGCGGGACCAGCGGACTAACAGGACGGCTGGGCGGGACCAGCGGGCTAACAGGACGGCTGGGCGGGACCAGCGGGCTTACAGGACGGCTGGGTGGGACCAGCGGGCTTACAGGACGGCTGGGCGGGACCAGCGGGCTTACAGGACAGCTGGGCGGGACCAGGAACTCAGGATACACGGGAGGTGCCCAGTCTAAGTCCACATCATCCAGTTCCTCTTGCAGATCCAGCAGCCCCAGGTGGATGATCAGCTCATCCTCAGCCGATGTGCAGTGGGCGGAGCTCCACTCCGCGCTCTCATTGCCGTCGGCTGTCTCCACCTCAGCGAGCTCTGTTGCCGGCTCACGCACCTGGTCTGTCGCAGTCGGCTCGGGTCCGGTGGCGCTCCACGGCTCTGTTGCTCTCCTCAGCGATGGTTTCGTGGTCGTCCTAGACTCGGCAACTGCGCCCTCCGTAGGCACAGGTTTGGACTCCGCGACGCGGGGAGATGATGGGCTGGGTTCTGGATCTGGAGTGGGGCTGGTGTCGTTGTCCTCCAGCGCAACAGTCATCGGTGAATTGCACGACACCAGCACCCACTCGATGTAAGCGGCGACGCTCTCTCGAGGGCCATTCCCGGACAGCTTCGCTCGTGTGGTGGTGTTTAGTCCTCGGAAGTGGATCGAGCACAGGAAGCTGTCCGGGAAGCGCGAGTCGTTCGCGAGGGCGAGGAAGTCCTTAGTGTAGCCCTCGAGAGAGCGATCCTCCTGCTCCAGCAGGAGGATGAGGAAATTTGGGTCGTTGTAGGGGGAATCCATGGCAAAAAAAACCCCAAAAAACAAAAGGGGAAATATGCCGCTTCACTTTTATGGTCGGATCATCCTGTCACGTTTCTGTGGTTTCTCGGGAGAGAGAGAAGGAGAAATCGAGACGCGAAAAATGAACTTAAATAGATTTAATCCAAAAACTGGCAAAAAAAGGGGCAAAATAAATATACAAAGGCAGGCAGAACAAAAACCACGAAAAAGAGCTCGGGAACAAAACATAGAGTAACTTTGAAACATTGTAACATTGATGATCCGCCAACGTGCACACAAAACACAAGGCTTAAATACACAGGGAAATTAACTAAATTAACGAGACACGGCTGAAGACAATTACACAATTAAACACAAAGGGAAGGCAGGGCACAGATAGCACGTGGCTCTGAGAGACAAAAAAAAACAATAATAAAGTCCAGAGATGTGACAGAGGATAAAAAGAGGATCATTTTTTTTTTTTTTTAAATAGTATTTTTATTCGAATTTTTAATTTTACAACAAAAACAAAAACAAAAAAAACAAAAACAAAAAAAGACAAGAAACCCCCTCCCCCTC
Organism: Puntigrus tetrazona; assembly: GCF_018831695.1. Taxonomy (NCBI): domain Eukaryota; kingdom Metazoa; phylum Chordata; class Actinopteri; order Cypriniformes; family Cyprinidae; genus Puntigrus; species Puntigrus tetrazona. The sequence continues at coordinate 4,715,044 of NC_056709.1, forward strand.
CTCTTAAAAAAAAAAAAAAAAAAAAAAAAAAAAAAAAAAAAAAAAAAAAAAAAAAAATTACAATAACAATTAGGGCATTGGGACAGATGTAGTATTATACACATTCCAACACAAAACACTTCACAAGAGCTAACAGCATGCTGCAATTCAATATCACTGGTCATTTTCACTATTAAATTGAGCAAGATGATCCAAAAATGGCTGCCATATGTTATAAAATTTATCTATGTTGCCTGCAATTCCAAACCGAACTCTCTCCATGTGCAGTATTCCTGTAAGAGAGCTTAACCAAGTCTTGAACTGAGGATATCCTCGGACTTCCAAAGTCGTAGAATTATACTCTTAGCAATAATCATTCCATAAATAACAGTGTTTTGTACAGAGTCATTATGGTCCATTAAAGAAAGAGAATGTCCGAATAGTGCAATCTCTGGGTCAGGCTCCAACACAAAACCATACATTTCAGAAAACCATTTGAAAATGTCACACCAAAAATTATAGAGCTTAGGACAAGTCCAGAAAAGATGGGTAAGAGAGCCTTCTGCAGACTTACACCGATCACATGTAGAAGAAATAGTGGGGAAAATTCTGTGCAGTTTAGACTTTGAATAATGCAATCTGTGCATCACTTTAAATTGAATTAACTGATGCCTAGAGTTAATGGAACAAGAGCGAATCCTGCTAAGGCTCTCCTCCCAGATCTCAGGTCCTATTTCTATACCCAATTCCTCCTCCCAAGCATTTTTAAGGGAGAGTGTGGAGCAACTACTTTCATTAGAAAGTGCATTCACAAAGTCAGAAACCAAATGTTTGGAATCAGGCGGGACTAACATCAGCCTATAAATTCTTCTTTCCTCTGGGAGAGTTTCAAAATTAGGCACTGCATGGCGTACATAGTTCCTAATCTGCAAGTACCGAAAGAAGTGTGTTTTAGGGAGAGAAAATTTGTCTGCTAATTGGGAAAAAGATGCAAAATGTTTATTTATATACAGGTCCTCCAAAGTAACAATGCCATTCTGCCTCCATATGCCGAATGTTGAATCCAATAAGGAGGGGGGAAATGCATGGTTGCGATACACCGGGGAAAAGACTGCAGTATCAGGCAATTTACAATTCTTCTTTATTTGGTGCCATATTTTCAGGCAGTTCGAGACAATAAGATTATCCACCTTTACAGGTGGAAGTCCAGGGGCTGAGAAAAGAAGCGCTGGGAGGGAACTGTTCCCAACACCACTTCTCTCAATTGCAATCCAGGGGGGGGTATCAACTGAGATCTCCATACTATAATCCTCCTGCCAGTAAACAAGAGCCCTTGCATTTGCTGCCCAGTAATAGTGTAAAAAGCAAGGTAGCCCCAGCCCACCCATCTCTCTAGGCTTCTGTAAATGTTTTTTTGATATTCTGTGAGCTTTGAAACTCCAAATAAAGGGTAAAATTACTGAATCTAGTGATTTGAAAAAGGCTTTTGTCAAAAAAATAGGTAAATTCTGAAATAGATACAAGAATCTAGGTAGAGACAACATTTTAACAGCATTTATACGACCTACCATAGAGAGAGGAAGAGTCCTCCATTTACTAATGTCCGATTTTAAGTTTTCCAATTTCTGTAAGAAATTCAATTTAAAGATTAATTTGGGATTTTTGGGCAGAGTAACACCAAGATATTTAAGTTTATCTGTAATTTTGAAAGGGAGATTTTCTAAAAATTCTGTATCAAGATTAGCATTTAAAGACATAAATTCACTCTTTTGCCAATTAATTGTGTATCCTGAGACTGTACCAAAAGATTTTATAAGGTCCAATAATATTGGGACTGACTGTTCAGGATCAGACAAAAAGAGGGCAATATCATCAGCATACAATGAGATGTAGTGGTCCACATTCCCCAGTCTTACAGGTTTGATAGATGGATGATTTCTAATATTAATCGCTAGGGGTTCAATTGCTACTGCAAAAAGTAAAGGGCTGAGGGGACACCCCTGTCGCGTGCCACGATGTAGTAAAAATGGCTTCGATTTTTCCTGATTTGTAAGAACAGAAGAGGATGGATGGGCATATAATGTTTTAATCCATGACACAAAACGACTCCCAAACCCAAATCCCTCTAAAACGTTTAGCATGTAGGGCCATTCTAATTGATCAAAGGCCTTTTCTGCATCTAAACACAGAGCAGCCACTTTAGAACCTTTTGGATATTTGCTATACATTATGTGCATTAATCTTCTAACGTTAAAAAATGAAAATCTATTGGGGACAAAACCTGTTTGATCTGCATGTATAATGGATGAAATATGTTTATTTACTCTATTAGCTAATATTTTGGTAAAGATTTTGATATCAGAATTAAGTAACGCAATAGGTCGATAAGATGAAGGCTCAGTTCCATCCCTACCCTCTTTCAGTATTAATGAGATATTAGCATTATATAATGTTACAGGAAATTTTTGAGTCTCTAGGGAATGCGTGAACATCCTCAATAGAAGGGGGGCCAGCTTCTCAGAATATTTTTTATATAATTCAATACCGAAACCATCAGGTCCCGCTGCTTTGCCATTGGGGAAGGACTTTATAGCATCAACAATCTCTTGGGACGTAACATCCGAATTCAGGGCCTCAGAGGCAGCGTCACTCAGCTTAGGAAGATTCACAGAGCTCAGCCAATCAGAAACATTTCCCCCTGCCTTTGATGAATACAATTCTTCATAATATTGTTTAAAACAATCATTTATGCCTTTTGGATCAACAATTACATCACCTGATTTTGATTTAATTTTGTGTATAGATTTATTGGCTTGTAAACCTCTCAGTTGTCGAGACAGCAATTTATGAGGCTTATCTCCCAGCTCAAAGTATTTTTGTCTCACCCTTAACAGCTGATCCCATACCTGCTCAGATAAAATAGTATTATATTCATATTTCAATTTTAGAATGGCTTGTAGTGTAGAAGGGTTAGAAGAGTTTCTATAAGAGGGCTCTAAATTAGATAGTTCTTCTTCTATTTCTAGGAGACGCGCCTACGTTTGTCTCGCCTGGCTGAGGACTCAAAAGAAATAATATGGCCCCTAATCACCACCTTAAGGGTTTCCCAAAGGATGGAATCAGTGACCTCAGCATTATCATTAATCTCTAAAAATTCTGATATCTTGTTAGATATAAACTGGGTAAATGTCGCATCAGAGAGTAAAGCAGGGAAAACGCCAGCAATATGGTTTAGTCTTATGGCCAAAATCAAAAATAACTGAAGTTGGTGCGTGATCAGAGATTAAAATGTTGTGATAATCTGAGGTGACCACATTTGATATAAGTTTAGAGTCTAATAAAAAATAATCGATTCTGGAAAAAGTCTTGTGTCTTTGTGAAAAAAAGAGTAGTCTCTACCTGAGGATGTAGCAGCCTCCATATATCGACCAGGTTCATGGAGGACATTAGGTCATTCAAAACCATGGAGGCAGAAGGCAACTGGCTTACCTGGGTTGACCTGTCCAAAATGTTGTCAAGCACACAATTAAAATCCCCACCTATAATTACATGCGAATCAGTAAAATCAGACAATAGGTTAAATATTTTGGTGAAGAAAGATGGATCGTCAAAATTGGGCCCATAGACATTTAGAAGTGTGACATGAAATGAATAAATATAACCCGTTACCAAAATATATCGACCATTTGGGTCACTCAGGGTAGAAATATGTCTGAATGGAACTGTCTTGCGAATTAAAATTGCAACTCCTCTAGCCTTACTGGAAAACACGGACTGAAAAATATGGCCTGCCCAGCTGCATTTGAGCATCTTCTCCTTTGTGGGCCTAATATGTGTTTCCTGTAAATATATAACATCTGCAGACAAGGATTTCAGATGTGAAAATACCTTAGCACGCTTAACCACATGACCCATACCTCGCACGTTCCAGCTGGTAAAAGTAATGCTGTTGCCCTTAGAAGGTAACCTAGAAGTCATACCACAAATAAAATTGAACAGTGTATATGCCTGCCGCCCTTTTAAAACATTTGAAGTAAAAAAAAGAATTAAGAGAAAAATAATAACCAAAAAAGAACATTACCCCCCAGCCCCCATCCCACTTTCCCAAACAAAGTGAGAATACACATCCCAAAAAATCACTAAGGGGTTGCCGGACCATCGGAACAGTGGAACTTCGGTCGTGTAGCTCCCACTCCATGCTTATGTAAAGAACTCAAGAACAAAACAAGCGGTCATCTAAATGTTCCAGTCTAAATAGCGCTGCTGAGAAAAGTCACCTACATACCCAAACAAAGGATATCAACACATGTCTTTAGCGGTTTTGAGACAGCGTTCCAATAAAGGTCACCGCTTCCTCGGAGAGAGAAAACACCTCATCAGTGGTACCGTGCGAAGAAAACGCAGTCTTGCAGGGTAAATGAACCCGCTCCTCACCCCGGCATCTCGAAGTTGTTTCCTGACATCCTGAAATGCCTGGCGCTGTTTCATTATTTCGGCGGGAAGATCCGGAAAAATGTGTATCGGCCTTTCCTTATAACACAGAGGGAACTGTTGTCGAGCCAGCTCAAGTATTTTTTCCTTCATTTTAAAGTGATGAATCTTGGCTATCATCACACGCGGCGCGCGTTTTCTCCAGGTGACTGCCTCCCAGCCGATGAGCCCGATCCACCTCAAGTGGTTTAGAAAAGTTACTAGCGCCCAGCAGATCGGGAATAAACTCCGTCAGAAATTCCGTGGGCCTGCCGTTTTCTATCTTCTCAGGTAAGCCGACGATTTTAATGTTTTGTCGCCTGGAGCGAGCCTCCAAATCAATTAATTTCTCACGAAGGGATGTATTTTCTGACTGTATTTTGAGCCACTTCTGCTCGACGAGTGAAAAGACGGCGATCATAATCGGCTGCAGCATTTTCCACCTCCGTGATTCTATCTCCGAGAGACACTAAGGTTGCTTGTGTAGATGCCAAAGATGCCTCCAAAAGATCAAACCGGTCTGTCATCGTTTTGCTCATATTCTGTATTGCCAACAGAATACTGGTAGACTCCGCGTCTACTCCGCAACTCATTCCCGAGATTGCCGCGGCCTGTTCGGCTGACTCCGAAGGCGACGGAGCAAGCGCCTCGTTCAGAACTTTATCCATCTTTTTCCCCTTGACTGTTTTCGGCTTAGACATTTTGTAACCTTGCCCCAAGAAGTGTCCAAAATAATAGCGCTGAAGAAACCTGAAAATTATGGAAATAACCGACTAATTTAAAGAAATGGAGGAGAGCTCGACAAACTACGACTACTCCATGTGGTGCTCACTAGCGCCCCCCAAAGAGGATCATTTTGATATCAAGAAAGAACCCCCTAGAAGATATCCAAGTAGAGATATGCTCATAGACATGAATATAGGCATTTACGGTCTAACTAAAGCAAATAAGGAGTTGTAATTAGGATAATAAGGTAAAGGGACATATGTACTACACAAACCTATATGAGGTATATTTCTAACTGTTTAATAATTGCTTAAAATAAAGAAAATGTCCTTATGTGTGTATGTATGATGCGTATTGCAATTGTGTGGCCAGACCACGTCTCTAATGAATCCATAGGTGAATGACACAGGGGTTTGTTACTCCTCGTTGGAATGTTTTTGGGGCTTTGATGTAGGGACTAGAGAGCAAATCTGTTTAGAATCTCTGTGATAACAGGGGAACCATGGGCAATTTCACACCCACAAAGACGTAAATATGAGGTCCAGGTCTGTAATTTATCTGCAAATGTCAAAAGGCTAAAAGGGTCCTTTAAGACACAGACCAATTGAGCATCTTGATCTTAGCCAGACGCTACAATAGCGTACACTTATTGTAAAGTGTTAGCCATTTTTCAAATGCCAACAAACTGCTTTTAAAACTGATAAAAGCACATTCAAGTCAGAACAATGGTATACTGGAGTTCCTTGACAGTTGTGGGTTGTGGCCATTCCGTGACTGCTTTCACCTTGATTTCGTCCATTCTGACACCCTGATGGCTGATATGGTAGCCCAGGAAGGAAGTCTTTGAAACATGGAATTCACGCTTCTCCACCTTGACATAGAGCTGTTTCTAGAGAAGTCTTTAAAGTATGGTCTTTACATGCTTGACGTGCTCTGCCTCTGTTTGGGAATAAATCAGAATATCATCAATGTAAGCCACCACATACATTCAGGAGATACTTGAATATTTCATTGATGAATGACTGGAATACAGCTGGAGCATTGGCCAGGCAATACAGCATAACAAGATACTCATAGTGCCCCCTGGTGGTCATAAACGCTGTCTTCCACTCGTCACCTTCCTTGATGTGGATGAGATTATAAGCACTTCTGAGGTCTAGTTTGGTGTATATGGTGGCCTCTCTCAATTGTTCCAGAGCAGAGGGTACAAGGTGAAAAGGGTAGCTGAATTTAACGGTGACATTGAGGACAAGGTCGTAGACCTCCATCCTTCTTGCAGAGGAAGAAGTAGCCAGCCCCAACAGGTGAAGTAGATGATCGAATAAAACCTAAACTGAGAGCCTCATCAATGTACTCCTCCATAGCTTGGCTTTTATTAAGAGACAGTGGATAAACTTTACTCTTGGGTGGCATGGCATTGGGGAGTAGGTCAATAGCACAGTCCCATGGTCTTTGAGGAGGTAGTTGGGTGGCTTTAACTTTGCTGAAAACCTCTAGGAGATTGTGGTAACATGAGGAAATTTTTATGTCCTTCTGGGTCTCTGGGATCTCTATCCTGGTAGTGCAAAACATAACCGGTTTAACAGAAAAACATTGATTTAAGAATGTTGATCGCGTTGAAACATTGCCTTCAGAGCTACATCATTCCAACCACCCTGTGCAGTGAGAGTTCTGAATGCAATGGTGAACTCGGTAGCTGTACGTTTCCCTTGCGTAATGTCGATGAGTTGACTCAAAATATCCTTGCCCCCAGCAGGATATTTGAACTCCCTGAGCTGCTGAAGATAATAATCCACAGATACTTTAAAACGTGGGTCAGACTCCCAAACTGCAGCGGCCCAGTAAATCACTTTCCCAGTCATTAAAGTCATTATAAAAGCACATCAGAACCATCAAAGTTGTTAGGTAGAGCAAAGCTTATCATTGTCGATGTGGGAGGAGGCATGGCCCGAATATAGTGCGTGAGATGTTCTTTTATCGAGTTGTTCTTGATATTCCTTGAGCATCTCCCATTGATATGCAAGCACCTCTCATCTGAGAGACCACCGCTGGATTCATGAAAGGCAAAGTATTTTGTAATGAGGATGCTGATGATGATTGTGAATCCATGTGCGGACGTTTATTGGGACAGTCCAACAGAGAATGGTCAAATACAACAGGCAGAAGTTTGTTAACAGTTAAGCAGTCCGATCGGCAAACAAGTTCAAGGTATTTCCAAATAGCAAAGACAGTAAAGCAGGCAATGGGTCGTATCAGAAACATCAATCTAATCAGGTTACCAGCATACAGGGATGATCAGAAGAGACAATGGTCAGGGTAAACAGGCAAGGTCATACACAAGATAGCATTCAGAATAATCATGAGAGAAATGCTTGGTAAGGCAGTGAAACTGGCAATACTTTGCAGTGATTGAAATAGGTGCTCTGGCTTTATGCTGGGCAAACAGGAAATGAGCGCAGAGGGTGTGGAGATGAGTCAGTACCCTCTGCTGGCGTAGAATTACAGAGACTTGTATCTGTCATTCCCAAAACAAATAGATGCTGTATTGGCTGCAAAAGGAGGCCCTACACCATACTAATGAATTATTGTGGTCTAAAACCAGGCGTTTCAGTTTTTATTGTTCAACCACTGCACACACACACACACACACACACACATATATACAGGTATATATATATATATGAATAAATGTATGTATTTTAGTGGTGTTGTATGAACAACTACATAAGCGGCATGAGGAGATAAAAGGTTTGTGGAAAATGGATACGTTTTGTGTATTATAATGGAGTCAGTAATTCATTAGCTTTAACATAAGATACTCATGTAGTTTAGTAGTGTAATTTCCTTTTTTTACACTTCACTTTTTTAAAATATTTCAATGTGTTTTTGCTTGCCTTACAGTTTATTTTTATATAAATGCTTATGCATTTTAGTAAAAAAATATGTGTAATAAGCAACTTACTGATGTGGTAGGAGCATGGAATTAATCTGATTAGGATCAAATCATCAAATTAACCAGTCAAAACATCTTATAAAACATGTTTACTTTTTTCGCTGTCTGCTAATTGCATCATTTATGTGAATGTTTTACCCCTTTCACATTTGTGTTTTGTTATTTTTGCAGAAACATTGTAAGGGGCAGGTTCTCCTGGACCTTGTGTGTGAACATCTAAACTTATTGGAAAAGGACTATTTCGGCATGACCTTCAGTGATTCTGACAGCCAAAAGGTCAGAGAACTATTGCAAATGTTTCTACCATTAAATCTCTGAATTGAAGTCCCATAGAACAGAATTAAATCACAAGTAAGTGTAATATGTAAGATTAATAATAATAATAATAATAATAATAATAATAAAATAGTTTGTAGATAGGTACCATTAATTACTCAGTGAGTGCATGTTTATACCTTGGTCCACCAACATGAGTACTAATAAATGATTCTGTAAATAAACTAACAGGTACATACACCCGTACTTGCATAATAAGTATATGAAAATAGGACTGTAAAATAAAGTTAAGCATTTTACACAAATATTACACAGAAATCACAAGTTCTTTCCAATTTTGTAAGCACTGTTGTGGAGAGCAATTTAACATTAACACACTTGTTGCTAATACATATTTATTATGTATATACCAAATACAGTATGTGTGTTGTTTGCTACCACATAATACCACATTTTTTCATAGGTACTACACATTTATATATCATATAAAGTAATGTGTTTTATTAGTTACCACATACAGATACTGCAAGGACATGCCTATTCTTCATTAATGTAAATAAATAAATATAAATATGAATATAAAAATATTAATAAATAAATAAAAATAATGTTATGAGGTTAATGTTTAAATTTATAAATCTGAATATAGAAATATATTGGAAAATAATTTTATACTTAAAACTTAAAACAGCCAGCAGGTGGCAACAAGTGTTTTAAATTGAATCACACAGTCCTTTTGGAGCTAAACCAATGACTGTTTTGAGTGAATCTGTAACTCAAAAAACTACACAAAAACAGCATTCTTGACTGCTCGTATCATATTGCTGAACAGAAGTATTTTTGCTTGCAGTTTCAGGGTTATCAGAATGCATATTGAAACATTCATTTATAGTGGAAAAGAAATCGCTCTCTCTATGTGTATTTATATATAGGTGCTGGTCATATAATTAGAATATCATCAAAAAGTTTATTTCACTAATTCCATTCAAAGAGTGAAACTTGTATATTATATTCATTCATTACACACAGACTGATATATTTCAAATGTTTATTTCTTTTAATTTTGATGATTATAACTAACAGCTAATGAAAACCCCTGTAACGACGATGCTGAAACGCTGAGACTGTCATCGGAGGCTGGTAGGCACAAATTGCTTGTTAGGGTGTATTGAGCTGGTGGTCATGAGCCGGATCTCTGAGAGAGGACTGTTCCTATCCCGCAGTCGGAAGCATCAACCTCAGCTATAAGATAAATCAGGGTAAGGGTGTTTCAGAATGGGGACTGAAGTGAATTTTTTCTTGAGGGAGACACAGGCTTGGTTGGCTTCCTTGATCCACTTTAGTTTGGCAGGTTTACCTTTTAGCAGAGAAGTTAAGGCCTGATGAAGCGCCAATAAAAATTAGCAAAGGCCAAGAATCTCTGAATGAGTTAAGGCCATTCAGTTACTGCTTGAACCTTTAATTCATTCATCTTGTCCCCTGGATGACTGATGTGGTAACCTAGAAATAAGGTTTGATTAACATGGAACTCGCATTTCTCTGCCTTCACCTAGAGCTGATTCTCCAATAATTTAGAAAGGACTGTTCTAACATGGGTGATATGTTCTGACTCTGTCTTGGAATATATCAAGATGTCATCAATGTAGGCTATCACAAACTGATTGATAGTGTCCTTAAAGATCTCATTGATGAATGATTGAAAAATGGCGGGTGAGTTGGCAAGTCCATATAGCATAACCAGATATTCATAGTGCCCCCTGGTGGTGAGAAAAGTGGTCTTCCGCTCATCACCTTTCTTGATCCTGATCAAATTATAAGCACTCCTCAAGTCCAGTTTTGTGTAAATAGTGGCCTCCCATAGCTGTTCCAATGCAGAAGGTACTAGTGGAAGTGGGCAGAGAAATTTAACCATGGCATTGTGCAGTCCTCTATAATCTATGCATGGTCTTAATCCTCCATCATTATTTTCAACAAAAAAGAATCCTGCAGCAGCTGGAGATGTAGAGGGATGGATGAAACCAGAAATGAGGGCTTTGGTAATGTATTCTTCCATTGCTTGGTTTTCAATTCTGGACAGAGGGCAAACCTTGCTTTTAGGAAGCATGACATTGGGCAATAGATTGATTGCACAGTCCCAGGGTTAGTGTGGTGGTAGTTGCGTAGTCTTGGTTTTACTGAATACAAGATTGTGGTAGCACAAAGGGATTTTTATGTGTTTATTTCAGAACTGGGGAAGCAATGATCATTACAGAACGTAGACCAGTTAGTGAACTCACCTCAGGAAATGTTGGGATCATGAATAGAGAGCCAGGGAAATCCCAGAATTACTTCATGTTTGGGCGAGTCCATGATGTATAATGTGATGGATTCTTGATGAAACAGACCCACAATGAGAGTGAGAGTTCTGGTTTGCTGGGTGATTTCTTCTCCAATGATGGTGTCACTGAAAGCTTTGATCTTGATGGGTGGGGTGCATGGTTGAGTGGGGATGTTGAATTTTGTGAGAATGTTTTTATCGATAAGATTCAGGGCTGCTCCTGGATCTATCATCACTGTTAATTTAAGAGATAAATAATCAGTTCTGAGATTAACAGGCAATGAGAAAATTTTGTTACTGGGTAGAGAGAAGTGTTCTATATTCACTCTAGGTGAGGTTCGGGTTTTGTATGGAAACCCTAGGCTGAGATGGCCTGCAGTGCCCCAGTAGAAGCAAAAATGAAGTTGGCCGCACCTCTCCCTCTACTACTATAAAGGTTAAGTTGTGTGGGTTCGTCGTCATGGCGTGCTTTGACTTTGGCTGGTATGGGTGAGTTATGTAGATCCCCTTTCTGATCTTATGTTTACGAGTTTGTCTCAAGAAGTTATTAATCTTGATGGCCAAGTTAACGAACTTAGAAAAAGAGAAATCTTCTTATTTGCAGGCTAGCTCTGTCTGTAGCTCGGTGCTTAAACTACCGTGAAACAGCTTTCGAACCAACCTAGAGTCCTGAATTCAATGGAATACTCAGCCGCGGTTCGTTTGCCCTGGGTAATACTAATGATTTGGATTGATATATCTTTGCCGTCAGTGGGATATTCAAACACTTCCCAGAGTTGTTGGATGAAATGATCAAGCGAGTTCCTAATCCGTGAGTCAATCAATCAATCATTTTTATTTATATAGCGCTTTTAACAACACAGGTTGCATCAAAGCACTGTACAGTATAATGTAGAAGAGTACGATGACAGGGATGTATAATGACGAGAGTGACCAATTTCTTATTAATTGCAGAGACGGTCTCTGTAATCAATTCGACGTTAAATCACTAGAAGTTAAGTGTCCCCAACCAAGCAAGCCAGAGGCGACAGCGGCAAGGAAACAAAACCCCATGCGTACAGAATGGAGAAAAAAAAACCTTGGGAGAAAACAGACTCAGTTGGGGTCAGTTCTCCTCTGACCGGACGCCCAGCACTTAACTTCCAGTTCAATTTTAAACGCAGCTGTGTCAGATAGTGTAAATGACTTAGTGTGTGTGTGTGTGTGTGTGCATCAGGATCTGGTGATCTGTCCATGGGCGCATCTAGGTTTTCTGGTCTCTGATGAACATAATCTCAGTGTGCTGATCCACCATCTAGTCTGGATACAAACTGTGAAAACAGATTGAGAAAGAGACAGGACTAATATTAGCGTAGATGCCATTCTTTTTACAATGTCAAGTACATCATGTTTTAGGAGTAGTGTTCCCGGTTCCAGCTAATCTAAGTAATGCAGCCTAAAAATCCTTTAACGGATTTGAATAATAAAAAGTGTGTTGGTGTGTTATGTGTAGGCTAAGTTAAAATGTTAAGATGTGTCTTTAATCTAGATTTAAACTGGCAGAGTGTGTCTGCTTCCCGAACAGAGTTAGGGAGATTGTTCCAAAGTTTAGATGCAAGATAGGAAAAGGATCTGCCGCCCGCAGTTGATTTTGATATTCTAGGTATTATCAAATGGCCAGAGTTTAGAGAAGCGGACGTGCAGGACTATAATGTGATAAGAGCTCGCTCAAGTATTGAGGAGCTAAACCATTCAGGGCTTTATAGGTAATTAATAAGATTTTAAAATCTATCCAATGTTTGATAGGGAGCCAGTGCAGTGTTGACAGAACCGGGCTAATATGATCATACTTTCTAGTTCTAGTAAGGACTCTGGCTGCTGCGTTTTGGACTAGCTGAAGTTTGTTTATTAAGCGTGCAGAACAACCACCCAATAAAGCATTACAATAATCTAACCTCGAGGTCATAAATGCATGAATTAATATTTCTGCATTAGAGGTTGAAAGCATAGGTCGTAATTTAGATATATTTTTAAGATGGAAAAACGCAGTTTTACAGATGCTAGTAAAACATGGTTTTCGAAGGAAAGATTGCTGTCAAACAGCACACCTAGGTTCTTAACTGAAGATGAAGAATTAACAGAGCAGCCATCAAGTGACAGGCTGTGTTCTAGATTATTATATGTGGGGTTTTTAGGTCCAATTATTAGCGCCTCTGTTTTTTCAGAATTTAGCATTAGGAAGTTAGTCATCATCCAGTTTTTTATATCGACTATGCATTCTGTTAGATTCTCAAGTTGGTGTGTATCACCAGGCTGCGCTGAAATATAGAGTTGAGTATCATCAGCATAGCAGTGAAAGCTCACACCATGACTCCTGATAATATCTCCCAGAGGTAACATGTACAGGTTGAAAAGTAACGGTCCTAGCGCTGAGTCTTGAGGAACTCCATATTTGAGCGATATGATACCTCCTCATTTAATGCTACAAACTGATAGCGGTCAGATAGATATGATTTAAACCATGCTAAGGCCCTTCCTCTAACATACATAGTTTTCTAGTCTATCCAAGAGAATGTTGTGATCGATAGTATCGAAAGCTGCGCTAAGATCTAATAGCACTAATAATGAGATAAAACCACGATCCGATGATAAAAGCAGGTCATTAGTAACTCTAATGAGAGCAGTCTCAGTACTATGGTACGGTCTAAAACCTGATTGGAAATCCTCACAGACACCATTTTTTTCTAAAAAGGAGTACAGTTGTGAGGATACTACCTTTTCTAGTATCTTTGACAGAAAAGGGAGATTAGAGATTGGTCTGTAATTTACTAAGGGATCAAGATGTGGTTTCTTAATAAGAGGCTTAACTACAGCCAGTTTGAAAGTTTTGGGAACATATCCTAATGACAATGATGAATTAATAATGTTCAAAATAGGATCTATGACTTCTGGAAGCAAATCTTTCAATAGTTTAGATGGAATAGGGTCTAACATACATGTTGCTGGTTTAGATCATTTAACAAGTTTGTACAAGTCTTCTTCTCCTATAATGGAGAAAGTGTAATTTTTCCTCAGGGGATCTAAAGCTCACTATCTGATGTGAAACTGTAGTTGACGGCTGCATAGTTACAATTTTATCTCTGATGGTATCAATCTTAGAAGTAATGAAATTCATGAACTCATTGCAGCTATACTCTTGTGGAATATTAGCACCTGTTGACGTTTTATTTTTTGTTAATTTAGTTACTGTACTGAATAAATACCGGGGGTTGTGTTTGTTTTCTTCTAAAAGGGATGAAAAATAATCAGATCTTGCAATTTTTAATGCTTTTCTGTATGACAGGATACTCTCCCGCCAGGCAATACGAAATACTTCTAATTTAGTTTTTCTCCACCTGCGCTCCATTTTCCGGGCTGCTCTCTTTAGGGTGCATGTGTTTTCATTATACCATGGAGTCAGATTATTTTCTTTTATCTTTTTTAAGTGCAAAGGAGAAACTGTATCTAAAGTGCTAGAAAAAAGAGAGTGCATAGTTTCTGTTATATCATCAAGTTTTTGTGTCGTATTGGATGTGCTAAGGAATTGAGATAAGTCAGGAAGATTACTTAGAAAGCTTTCTTTTGTGGTGGAAGTGATGGTTCTACCATACTTGTAATAAGGTGCAGAGTTTACAGGTTTAACTATACAGAGTTCACACAAGACTAGATAGTGATCTGAAATGTCATCACTTTGCTGCAGAACTTCAATCCATTCCATGTGACAGTATTAGATCTAGAGTATGATTTCGACAATGAGTAGGTCCAGAGACGTGTTGTCTAACCCCAACGAGTTCAGAAAGTCTAAGAAAGCTGATCCTAATGTGTCTTTTTCATTATCAACATGGATATTAAAATTGCCAACAATTAAGACTTTATCTGCGGCCAGTACTAACTCAGTTAGAAAATCAGCAAATTCTTTAATGAAATCTGTGCTGTGAGTCCGAGTCCCAAATGGCTGCAGCCCAGTTGCTCTGCCAGTCAACAAGGTTATCAGGAAAACACAGTTCTTTTCCTCTGATTCAAATTTCTCACTCTGATGATCAAAATACACCCTGACTTGGCGAATAAAACACTTGCACTGTTTAGCAGTGCCATCAAATTTGTCAGGAATAACGAAGCTTACCGTTTTAGGCGTGGTAGGGGGAAGCCATCGAATAAAGTGTGTAAGGTATTCGTTAACCGATTAAAGTTTGGTAAGCTGTTCCTGGTAGTTCCTGGAAACTTCCTCTAGATTCCTGGGAGGTGAAGTATTCTGTAATGACGACGCTGAAACAGAGTTAGAATCCATTTGCAGAAGTTTATTAGGGCAAATCCAAAGGGTTTTTGGATTTCCTTTGGAAATCAGGGTCCCAGAGTCTGGAGGAAGAGAAGAGAGGCACAGAATCAACGTTGCTTGAGGTCCAGTGTTTCCACAGTCAGTGATGGTTTGGGGTGCCATGTCATCTGCTGGTGTTAGTCCACTGTGTTTTCTGAGGTCCAAGGTCAACGCAGTTGTATACCAAGAAATTTTAGAGCACTTCATGCTTCCTGCTGCTTACCAACTTTATGGAGATGCAGATTTCATTTTCCAACAGCACTTGGCACCTGCACACAGTGGCAAAGCTACCAGTACCTGGTTTAAGGACCATGGTATCCCTGTTTTTAATTGGCCAGCAAACTCACCTGACCTTAACCCCATAGAAAATCTATGGGGTATTATGAAGAAGAAGATGTGATATGCCAGAAGAGCTGAAGGCCACTATCAGAGCAACCTGAGCTCACGTAACAACTTACCAGTGCCACACATTGATCGACTCCATTCCACGCCGCATTGTTGCAGTAATTCAGGCAAAAAGAGCCCCAAGTATTGAGTGGTGTAATGCTTATACTTTTCCTGTTCATACTTTTCAGTTGGCCAAGATTTCTAAAAATCCTTTCTTTGTATTGTTCTTAAGTAATATTCAATATTCACTCAATTTGGGATTTTCTTTAGTAGTCAGTTATAATCCTCAAAATTAAAATAAATATATCAGTCTGTGTGTAATATATGAATATAATATACAAGTTTAACTTTTTAAATGGAGTTAGTTTTGATGAACAACACCTGTTTGTATACACACACACACACACACACACACACACACACACACACACACACACACACACACTCGTACAAGCATGCCAGCCAAAACATTACCTGTGATTTGCCAAATTTCTTTTTGCTTTGCTCTGAATAGTTATAAATTCTTTATGGTATTAAGTGTTTTCTGACACTTCAGTTCAGTTTGCAATGAGAAGCTGCAACAGTTTATCAGAATTTAAAAAGAAGAAATGAATAAAAAGAATAAAAAAACAACAGCTCAAGCCTCACTTATTCAACATCATAATTATGTGTGTGTATATATATATATATATATATATATATATATATATATATATATATATATATACACACACACACACACACACACACACACACACACACACACTTGAGCTGCTGTTTTTTATTATTTCTTTTTATTCATTTCTTTTTTTTTAAATAACATCAGACCCTTCTTTTGACAAACTGCAAATGAATGAACAAATGAACAAACTTCTCATTGCAAAATGAAGTGTCAGGAAATACTCATTAACCTAAAAAGTTAATTACTAAATAAAAAGACATTTGGCAAATCAACTTGTAATGTTTTTGTTGGCATGCTTGCACAAATGGACGTATTAAACAGTTTTCTGTTGTGCATATAACATGTCTCAAGGCCTGGGTTTAATTCACTTTCCGCGTACAGTTCTGTCTTGCACACTGCCACATCCGCACAGATTTCATTCCCGGATGAGCGCAGATTGCCAAGTAAGACTCATGCGCAGTACAACCGTTTTGGACTTGCATGTCTTCTGTCTTTTTCTTGCGCATGCGTTGTTGTATTTGAAAATCACTGCATGTGGACATGGATGGCCTAAGTATACTTTGGCGATATCTATACTACCGTATGGATGGTACTACGGGTGTAAAAAAAATGACATGGCACTGCGGGTATTTTATTACACTTTAGTACTGTGATACTATCGTAGCACAGGCATATGTATGGGCATTAACTGTAACCCACACTTGCCTAATATTTACAACTTACCCACATTTGTTTGTATGTACAGTACAAACTAATTACCAAGCATGTGTGACTGTTAAGTACAGCTGTGTTTCTTATTTATTAACATGTACATACACTTCAGATAAGTACCTTACATCGCCACTCATTTGCCTGTAGATGCAATTTGTTTACCATGTATGTACCAGGGAAGTACACATACAGCAAAATATAGTGCTATGGTGCTCATCGGTGCTAGTGCTTCTTTGTTTTATTTTAAATAAGACAGTGTAACATTAACATATAGAGGAAGGGGTTCTAGAAGACTCTTGAGGTCCACGCCTTTACATTTGGAGAGGTGCACATCAGCCTATGGCGTAGCTACAGCATAGGTTTGACACAGAAGAATAAACTGGGCTTGCAACTGCAAGAGCCAATAAGATAAGAGGCTTTCAGAGCTTTTATTTAAAAATCCTGGTCAAATCAGACAGAGTTTAGGGAGCAGACAAACAGGTATACTGAGAACAAGACGCAATCACAGTTCAATAAACAAGTCAGGGTTGATCAATAGTGAACATAATCAAGAAAGCGAGGCAAAAAGTGTAAATGCAAAGAGTCCAGTCAAGGTGCAAACATAATCCAGACAACATGACAAAAGAAAAAAAACGAGATACACAGGTGAGAATCAGAACAGAGGGAAAGCAGACTTGGAAAACTATGACAAGGCTAGAGAAACTAGAAATGGCTCTGTGGGCTGATTGGAGGTAGCTTGTCACGACAGACTACCTGACATATCAGCCATGAGATCTTTTAATTATCCTGATTTATATTTTAATTATCAGTAAACCAGTATTTTTTTTATCACGATTTGACATTTCACAGTAAATACTGCTCAATTTTAATCAAAGTCTCATGCAGATTAGCAACAAGCATAGTAGTTTTATGTGAAAACATGACTGAGGGAAAGAATGCAGACTATGTGTATAAAAGAATACAAATAATTAAATCACATATATACTGTATGTATATATATATATATATATATATATATATATATATATATATATATATATATATATATATATATATATTCATATATTATAATAAAAATAATAAAAGTTTGACTTTTTTGTTCAGACCAATGCAAAAATCTGACCAAATTGTTGTAAATAATAAAAGGTCAATGGAAAATAAGCTACTTATTATTAGATAATAGAATAGAAATAAGCTTATGTACAACTGTTTATGGCATTTTAACAATTCTGTGTATAACAGTTTGAATTAATACATTGCTTTCATTTTTAAGAAGTAGCTCCCGAATTAAATAAGGTTAAAGACCCTGCTTTAAGATTTAGTTGTTTCTGTTGTGTTTTGCAGAACTGGTTGGACCTATCCAAAGAAATCAAGAAACAGATGAGAAGTGAGTATATTACTCATATGAATGGCTATGTCAATACTTTGGATATGGATAATGAATATGACTAAATTTACAAGCGCTGATTGTCTAGTGGGCAGTGCACTGACATACAGGTGCTGGTCATATAATTAAAATATCATCAAAAAGTTGATTTATTTCACTAATTCCATTCAAAAAGTGAAACTTGGATATTATATAAATGATATATTTTATATTTATATTATATATAACTTGCAATACTTCACATTTAACTCTTGGAGGGCCTCTGGTTATAAAGACCACAAACAGGAATTAGATGCAGAGGAAGCCGGAGGGCTGAGCACAGCTAATATAAGGGCTCCCTCTGCTGGTTGAGCATTAGAACCCCAAATTCAGTATCTCAGAAAATTAGAATAATGTGAAAAGGTTCAATATTGAAGACACCAGGTGCCACTCTAATCAGCTAATTAACTCAAAACACCTGCAAAGGCCTTTAAATGGTCTGCCAAACTAGTTCTGTAGGCTACACAATCATGGGGAAATCTGATGACTTGACGGTTGTCCAAAAGATGAATATTGGCACCTTGCACAAGGAGGGCAAGACACAAAAGGTAATTGCAAAAGAGGGTGGCTGTTCACAAAGCTCTGTGTTCAAGCACATTAATAGAGAGGTGAAGGGAAGGAAAATATGTGGTAGAAAAAAAGTGTACAGGCAATTGGAACAACCGCACCCTGGAGAGAATTGTGAAACAAAACGCATTCAAAAAAGGATCAGAGAAAATGTAAATCATTCAGCTGCATCTTTAAAGAAATTGTAAAAAATGTTTTAAAAAGTGAAACTTTCATATATTCTATATTCATTAAATGTGAAGTAAAACATTCAAAAAGTTTTTTTGGTTTGATTAATTTTTATGATTAGAGCTTACTAATCATAAAATTAATTGATTAGAAAATTAATAATTCACTATTCCAAATTATTAGAATATTTACATTTGAGTTGTATTTACATTTGAATCTTAAAAATGTTAACCTCGTCATTATACATCACTTTCGCTCTATTCTTCTATTTAATACTGTTCAGTGACTTGATACAATCTGTATCAATCAAACAATTGCATATCGTCCTCCACATTTCTACAGCGTGGTCCCCACTTCCACAAAACCAGAATGAGTGCATTTGTTGACACAAGAATCACAGATTCTGCTGAACAAGGGGGCCATAGAACATGTTCCCTTGCCAGACAGAGAGTCAGGCTATTACAGTCGATATTTCTTGATTCCCAAGAAGGATGGGTTGTTGCATCCAATTCTAAATCTTTGTGGGCTAAACCATCATCTCAGAACATACAAGTTCAAATCAAGATGATTGTTTGTCAAATCCAGCCAGAGGACTGGTTTGTTACAATCAATGTGAAGGACACATATATTCACATAGAAATATTGCCACAGCAGAGGAAGTTCCTGAGGTTTGCTTTTGGGGGCGAAGCTTGCCAGTATCAGGTTCTTCCATTTGACCTAGCCTTGTCATCCCGCCCATATACAAAATGTATGGATGCAGCTCTGGCTCCTCTACAACTCCAGAGCATCCACATTCTGATTACATAGATGACTGGTTAATTTTAGCCCAGTCTCAAGAGCTTACGCTATCAACACTGGGGCTGAGACTTAACACCAAGAAAAGTGTTCTCACTTCTGCTCAGAAGACAACGTATTTAGGGGTTGTATGGCATTCGTTCACAATGCTGGCACACCTGTCTCTGGCATGCATCAAATCCATTCTAGACACCCTAAAGGAAATCAAGCTAGGCCAGAAAGTGACTGTTCTTCACTTTCAGAGAGTTCTAGGTATCTGGCAGCTGCATCCATGGTGATACTCTTGGGTCTTCTGCACATGAGATCATTCCAGTTGTGGCTTCATCCAAGGTGGGATTTCATCCAAGGGCCAATCCCCAAAGGCAAATAATGGTCATGTTGGGGGCTTCAGACCACCCACTCTAGGTTCATGTTGTCATCGCAAGATGCTAACGACAGATGCTTCTCTCACGGGCTGGGGAGCGGTCTTGGATGGCCATCCTAGTCCAAGGGATCTGGAAAGGTCATCTTCTCACATGGCACATCAATTACCTCGAAATGATGGCTCTATTTCTGGCCCTGAAATATTTTCTCCAGCAGTTAAGAGGCTACCATGTCCTGGTGCGGGTGGACAACACTTCAGTAGTTTCTTACATAAATCTCCAGGGCAGACTAAGAGGCAGTACTCCAGAAGGTTATTCCATCGTTTCAGTGACAGCAAAGATGCTCAAAGCCTATGGCAGCACCACTGCACAGAAGATTCCACCTCCTATCGACGACCAGGTGATGATGCTGTCCCCAGACAGCGTGAGAAGAAGCAGGGTCAATGCACGCAAAGCTCCGGGTCCTGACAACATTCCTGGGGGTGTTCTGAGGGATTGTGCAGCAGAAGTCATCTTGATCCTGTTTCAATGACTACTATCCAGTTGCACTTACCCCTATTCTCATGAAGTGCTTTGAACGGCTAGTCATGCACCACATCAAGTCTTCCCTCCCCTCAACTCTGGACTCCTTTCAATTTGCATATTAGTCCAACCGCTCTACTGATGATGCCATTGCCACTGCTCTCCACTTAGTACTCACACATCTGGACAAAAAAGACTCATACGTCAGAATGCTGTTCATAGACTCAGCATTTAGACACTAAACACTGGGGCACCTCAAGTATGTGAGCTGAGCCCCCTCCTCTTCACCCTAATTACCCACTACTGCACTCCATCATGCAGCTCCAATCTCTTCATTAAGTTTGCGGATGAAAGGACTTTGGTGGGTCTCATCAGTAACAGAGATCAGACTAACTACAGGAGTGAGGTGAGCTGCCTGGCCAGGTGGTGCGGAGACAACAGCGTCTCTAATTCCTCCACAAAATGAGGAGAGCCAGAGTCCCAGCTCCCATCATGTGCACCTTCAACAGAGGCACCATCGAGAGCATCCTGACCAGCTGTATCACAGTGTGGTACGGTGCCCGCAGTGCATCCTGCCGAAAGACACTTCAACGCTTAGTGAGAGCAGCTGAGAAGATCGTTGGTGTCTCTCTCCCTTCCCTCCAGTACATTTACAACAGTCATCTCACCTGCAGAGCTCTAAACATTGCAGGTGACCCTATCCACCCGACACACAGCTTCTTCAGTCTGTTGCCATCAGGTAAGAGACTGCGGAGTCTCCATGCTAGGACCAGTAGACTGAAGGATAGCTTTATACATCAGGCTTTCAGAAAGCTGACCTAGGGTCCGAGAGAAACACAATTTCAATTCTCCATATGTATGTACTGTAGATGTGGTAGAATTGACAATAGAGCAGACTTGCCTTGAGTTGAGAGTCATGTCTGAGACGTCTTTGATGTTTCTGCGGACACACTACACAACACTTGGGTTCCACACACTTCCAGTGCAGAGTAGCTTTTGAAAGGGAACGTCTTGGGTTACTTGACTCTAACCCTGTTTCCAGAAAAAGCAGGAACGAGATGCCGCACTTCAATGCAGCACTGCAGGCAAGACTGGACATTCTTTCAGACAAAAATTACCCCGAGGATATATTTATAACCACCAGGTGCGTTTAATGTAATGACGTAAGCAAGGTTATATGAGCCAAACTTTGGTGTGTTTGACACACATGCTTCAACAACCAGTTGAACAAAAAGTTTTCTCATTAGCACTATTAAGTGCAGCTCATTCACGCTTTTTCAGGGAACAGGGTTACAGTCAAGTAACCTGAGATGAATTTCAGTTAATTTTTGTGATGCACTCTTTGGAAAGCGGCATCCAATTAGTTTCCTTTATTAACAAAAGCACAACTGTTTTTTTTTTTATTGTAATTGTACACAAATAAAATAAATATTTAGAATAGTTTTGAATATTGTCTTATTCTTGAATGAGTATTGTAAGCTACTCCGACTTTTATAAAGGGGGAGAAAAAAAGTCAAGTAATTATCTTCAGAACAAAATTAATACCTTTTAAGATATGTATGTTTGAGAAGTAAGTTTCTTTTTTTTTTTTACCAAATATTACATTTTTGTGTTTAATATAAATTAGATTTATGTACTTTTAAACTAGACACTGACACTACATTTATTTGCATTAAATCCCTTTTCTCAACAAAAGGCATTTCCAAACAATCAATATAGAATGTATGCGCTAAAGTGAAAAAGAAAAAATGTTTGTTGACACATGAGAAATTTTGAGAAATCGATAAATAGCATTTCCATCAGCTACATCTGTAAAAAGTAAATATTTTTTTGTAAAACATCCTTGGATGGAAACCTGATCATTTACACCCTCTACAAAGAGGATACCCTGCACAAGTAAAAGGGATGACTGCAAGCTTGAGAAAACTGTCAAGCAAAACAGATTTAAACACTAAATAAAAAAAACAAACAAACAAAAAATTTGCATTTCATTTGGAAATCAAGGTCTAGAGTCTGGAGAAAGACTGCAGAGGCACTGAATCCAAACTGCTTGAAGCCCAGTTTGAAGTTTCTGGAGTCATTGATGACTTAGGGTGATGCGTCATCTGCTGGTATTGGTCTGTTATGTTTTATGAAGTCCAAAATCAATGCAGCCATCTAAATGAGATTTGAGCAATTTATGCTTTCATCTACTGAGAAGCTTTATAGAGATGCTGATTTCCTTTTCCAGCAGAACTTTAGCATCTGCCCACAGTGCCAAAACCACTTCCAAGTGATTTGCTGACCATAATATTACTGTGCTTGATTGGCCAGACAACATACCTGACGAGAATCCCATATTTAATCAAGAATATTTTCAAGAGAAAGATGTGAAACATTCAATCCAACAATGCAAACAAAATAAATTCTCAATAGTATTCTCAAACATTTCACCGATGCTGACGTTTGTGCTAAAGGAGCCCTGACCATGTTGAGTGCATAAATGAACATACTTTAAAGAACTTCTACTTTTCTGTTTGGCGAATCCTTTTTTTAAGGTCTTATGAAATATTCTAATATTTTGAGATACTGCAGGGCTGTACAGAACCTTTTTTTGTGCACAGCACCGAAAGAGCAGTGGACAGCCAATGCTGCAGCGCCCAGAGAGCAGTTGGGTGGTTAGGTGCCTTGCTCAAGTGTCTCATCTCAGTTGTGGTATTAAAGGTGGAGAGAGTGCTGGACATTCACTTCCCCCACATACAAGCCCTGCTGGACCTGTGTTACCCGTGGACTCCTTTTTGTTGTTGTTTTTGTGGTGTGCCATGTGTTCTGTGTGACCTACTTTTATTTAGAGGTATTATTTCTTTATGTGTGCATAATTAAAATCGTTAACTTTATATTCTCGTCGAGTGCTCCTTAACACGAAACCACACCATGACAGAAGATCGGACCATACAAAAGTACAAGTAAATAGCAGCGTATTTTCCCCTTTTGTTTTTCCTGAAATGTTTTCCACGTTTGTCAACCCGAATGTCTTCCTCCTCCTGCTGGAGCAGGGGGATTGCTCTCTCAAGGACTATATGGAAATGTTCATCGTCCTCTCCAACGACTCTCGTCCGGAAATGGTCCTCGTGAGAGCATCGCTGCTTACATCGAGTGGGTGCTAGTGTCGTGCAACTCTCAAATGACCAGCCCCACTCAGGATCCAGGGCCCAGCCCATCACTTCAACCACGTCATGAATCCCCACCATGTGCGCTCCCTCCAGTGCCCGCGCCTCGAACGCTCCCTCTAGTCGGCTCCACCGTGGACCATCATGGCTGCTCCGGACTCCTCCTGTCTCCTCCCTAGCTCATGCCTCCGTCTGTTCCTCCCTGGACTCTGTTTGCCGACCCCATCCTGGGGGCCCATCCTCCACCGGAACCTCCTCCCAAGTTCCCATTTTGTTTTGTTTTTTCTGTTTTTCATTTTTTTTTTGTTTTTTTTTTTACTCTGTGTCATGGACTATGTTCCATTCAGCTTAAACACTCCCAAAAACTTCAGGGCACAGATGATTAACCTCCATATAGTTTTATTGGGATATAAAACTGTAATACAACACAAACAAAATATATACGTATTAATATTAAATCTAAACTCAAATGTCAGCACTTGTGATTTAAACGGCACCGATCTGTATGATAAAACGTGATCGCACTATGTTGTTTGTTTCAATAATCTTACACAAAATCAAAAGTAGACACTATCCTAATATTACATAATACGAAATGCTCACAGATGTTGCTGCAGCAAAGAGGAGAAGAAAACATAATCGCTTGAGAAACGGATGACTAAGAGAGCTTGCAAGTGGCTGCGGCTAACAATCATAGCGTTCTACCTCCTGATCCATGACTTGTGCGTTACTGTGTTACCATGGTTACAAAGATAAACAGATCATGCTGCACTGTTGAAATAAAACAAAAATAACCTAACACTTTTCCTCTTTCGCATGACATGACACTTTGTATGTTTTTACAGCATCTTCTTGGCAATTTAATTTTGCTGTCAAGTTTTATCCTCTGGACCCCTCCCAGTTAATGGAAGACATTACAAGGTGAGTAAAGTTGCTAAAGCCATTTCTCAATTGATTTCCTTTGTTTAGGGGGAGGTGGGGGTTGGGGTTAGCAGATATGTAGAAAGCAGGATAGCTGATACATGGATAACTTAATATGGCATACATTTCTAATATTATTTAGAGTGTAGCAAATAGCTCAAAAGGGAAATTTACATAATTACAAAATTAATTATGGTTAGTTGCAATTATTTATATCAGCTGTCAGTAAATTTCCTGTTAGAACATTCAGTGTATGTTTATTAACACTGTTATAGTGTTAACTAAACACTAAAACAAATCAACAATAATTACAGTTACTCGTAAAGGGGCAAACTGTTAAGTTGATGATGGAAGAACATATTAAGAAAACCAGAGAATGAAACCATGTAAAGAGTATGTTAACCATCTGAGTAAAACCATCAGTATTATTTATAATGTGGTCTATAGCTTATACTTAAACACTGTTTTGTTTAGTTTATTGTACAATACTTGCATTGTAGGGCTGCCACTAACAAAAGTTTTTATTTCAGTCAATCTAATCAACTAATTTATTGATTAATTTTCCACAAAAATCTATAATTTTTAAGAATATTTTATTAAAATCAAATGAAATCCAAATTTTTGTCCAAATCTGTCCAAATCCAAATCTTTTTTTTTAAACAAAAGTAAAGTGCAATAGAGTGCAAGGAGGAAGTGTTCATCTCATTGTCCAAAACACTGAAATCAAAATTCAGAATTATAGTGTAAGGACGACAACATATCCACGTGTTCTAGTCTGCTAGTAATAAAATGCAAAAAAAAGAAAGAAAAAAACCTTTTAAAGGAGTATTTACCACAAATATTGTTTACCAGAATTTGAGAAAATACATGCACATATAAAATAATAAATCAAAATTGTTTTATAGTTTACTGCACCATCTAATTGACCAATCTAATATTGACCAAGCACCATTTACTTAAAATGTCCATTTAATCTTTAATATTTGACCATTTCTTTAGAACAGACATGACATAGACACTAATTAAATAAATATGAGGACATCAAAATGTGCAAAATCAGGGCGAGTTTTTGAGCTTTTATTTTGAATCTGCAATGTATTCTCCTGTGTTTTTATAAGATTTACCTAACAAATCTGATGAAATGGCACACGCTGAATTCTCAATCCTGTGGAACTACTGTGAAGGGAATCATTGGTTGAATGAAAAGACAAGGCCGCAAGGCCTTGAGCAAAAGGTTAGACTAGGATGGGTCACTGTTGTGAGAGCATTATCTGCTATACAGGTCACTCCTTTCGGCTGTCAATGAGCCAACAGTGTCCTAAACTTTTGGAGGGAAAGTTTTACAACTCTTTGTATATTGTTAAATAATTAACATCTTGCTCTTGTAGAATAACTCTCGATTCTCAGTCTCAGAGGGTGAGACCGCTGAAAATTTTAGGTCCAATTTTTATCACCTCCCTTTTTTCAGAATTTAGCATTAAGAAGTTACTCATCATCCAGTTTTTTATATCGACTATGCATTCTATTAGATTCTCAATTTGATGTGTGTCACTAGGCTGCGCTGAAATATACAGCTGAGTATCATCAGCATGGCAGTGAAAGCTAACACCATGTCTCCTGATAATATCTCCCAGAGGTAACATGTATAGGTTGAAAAGTAACGGTCCTAGCACTGAGCCTTGAGGAACTCCACTTGTGAGCAATATGTTACCTACTCATTTACTGCAACAAACTGATAGCGGTCACTTAGATATGATTTGAACCATGCTAAGGCACTTCCATTAATGCCAACATAGTTTTCTAGTCAATCCAAGAGAATGTTGTGATCGATAATATTGAACGCTGCGCTAAGATCTAATAGCACTAATAACAAGATAAAACCACGATCAGATGATAAAAGCAGGTCATTAGTAACTCTAATTAGAGCAGTCTCAGTACTATGGTATGGTCTAAATCCTGATTGGAAATCCTCGCTGATACCATTTTTCTCTAAGAACGAATATATTTGTGAGGATACTACCTTTTCTAGTATCTTTGACAGAAAAGGGAAAATTAGAGAACAGACTTTATCTGCTGCCAGTACTAACTCAGAAAATCAGCAAATTCTTGAAATCTGTGCTGTGTCCTGGTGGCCTGTATACAGTAGCCAGTACAAACATGACAGGGGATTTATCACTAGCACATGATTCTGTAGATAATGTTATATGCAGCACCAAAACTTCAAATGAGTTATACTTAAAGCCTGCCCTTTGAGAAGTACTAAGAATGTTGTTATAAATTGTAGCAACACCTCCCCCTTTACCTTTTAAACGTGGCTCATTTTTATAGCAGTAATTTTGGGGGGAAGATTCATTTAGAGTAATATATTCATCTGGTTTTAGCCAGGTTTCTGTCAAACAAAGCAAATCTAGCTTCTGATCTTTGATCAAATCATATATATAAAGTGCTTTTGTGGAAAGTGATCTAATATTTAGCGAGCCAAGTTTTATCGTTTGCATATTTGAATTATAGGTAGTTTTAATTTGTTGGACATTAATTAAATTATTGCTTTTGATTTGGTTTGGACGTTCTCTGCATATTCTAATTCGGGGAACAGACACAGTCTCTATAGTGTGATATCTAGGTAAAAGAGTCTCTATGTGCTGAGAATTAACTGCCTTCTGTGACGTGAGGCAGCTAGCAGATGGTCGGTTTAGCCGGTCTGTCTGCTTCCTGACCTGGGCACTAGTTGGTCATGTTGGAGCTATAAGACTATATGGCATATTTCTAGATAGAAGAGCAGCACCACCCCAGGAGGTATGAAGCCCATCTCTTTTTAACAGGTCAGGTCTGCCCCAGAAACTCATCCAATTGTCTATAAAGCCTATGTTGTTCTGCGGGCACCTCTTCCAGCCATAGAGACCCAGCAGTCTGCTGTAAATCTCATCACCCCGGTAAGCAGGGAGGGGACCAGAGCATATTACATTGTCCGACATCGTACTTGCAAATTCACACACCTCTTTAATATTATTTTTAGTGATCTCTGACTGGCGAAGTCGAACATCATTAGCGCCGACGTGAATAACAATCTTTCTAAATTTATGTTTAGCATTAGCCAGCACTTTTAAATTTGACAAGATGTCAGACGCTCTGGCTCCTGGTAAGCATTGGACTACGGTGGCTGGTGTCTCTATTTTCACGTTCCTTCTCTGTCAGCCTAGCTATTTCCCTGCATTTATCACACGTGAATCCCTGATCGCTAACAGAGAAGGATATGCTATACATGTGACAGACGGTGCAAGTG
This sequence comes from Puntigrus tetrazona, assembly GCF_018831695.1. NCBI lineage: Eukaryota > Metazoa > Chordata > Actinopteri > Cypriniformes > Cyprinidae > Puntigrus > Puntigrus tetrazona. The sequence goes on from NC_056709.1 coordinate 4,743,071, forward strand.
ACGATGCAGGGAGAACCCATTTACTCACCGTAAGGATTAGAAGTATAGAGCTGGTCCAGTGTTCCACGTCCAGGACGAAACCCGCATTGTTCCTCTTGAAGCTGAGGTTCAACTGTCGGACGGATTCTCCTCTCCAGTACCCTGGCATAGACTTTCCCAGGGAGGCTGAGAAGTGTGATCCCCCTATAGTTGGAGCACACCCTCCGGTCCCCCTTCTTAAACAGAGGAACCACCACCCCAGTCTGCTCCGGGCGGATCTCGTCCACCCCTGGTGCCTTGCCACCGAGGAGCTTCTCAACAACCTCAGTGACCTCAGCCAGGGTGATGGTCGAGTCCCTCCCCCGGGTCCCCGGCCTCTGCTCCCTCAGTGGAAGACGTGTTGGCGGGATTGAGGAGGTCCTCAAAGTATTCCTTCCACCGCCCGACAATATCCCCAGTCGAGGTTAGCAGGTTCCCACCAGCACTGTATACAGTGTTGGCAGGGCACTGCTTCCCTTTTCTGAGGCATCGGACGGTTTGCCAGAACCTCTTTGAGGCCGTCCGATAGTCATTTTCCATGGCCTCCCCAAACTCTTCCCAGACCCGAGTTTTTGCCTGCACAACCACCCGGGCAGCGGTCCACTTGGCCCACCGGTACCTGTCAGCTGCCTCAGGAGTCCCACGAGCCAACCAGGCCTGATAGGACTCCTTCTTCAGCTTGAAGGCATCCCTTACTTCCGGTGTCCACCATCGGGTTCGGGGGTTGCCACCACGACATGCACCAGAGACTTTACGGCCACAGCTCCGGACAGCTGCGTCGACCAAAGAGGTAGAGAACATAGTCCACTCGGACTCAATGTCTCCAGCCTCCCTCAGGATCCGGTTAAAGTTCTGCCGGAGGCGGGAGTTGAAGATCTCCCTGACAGGGGTCTCTGCCAAACGTTCCCAACACACCCTCACGGTACGTTTGGGCCTGCCAAGTCTGTCTGGCCTCCTCCCCCACCAACGGATCCAACTCACCACCAGGTGGTGATCAGTTGACAGCTCCACCCCTCTCTTCACCCGAGTGTCCAAGACATGCAGCCGGAGATCAGATGATACAACCACAAAGTCAATCATTGACCTCCACCCTAGAGTGTCCTGATGCCACGTGTACTGGTGGACACCCTTATGCTTGAACATGGTGTTCGTTATGGACAGACCGTGACTAGCACAGAATTCCAACAACAGAACACCACTCAGGTTTAGATCAGGGGGGCCGTTCCTCCCAATCATGCCCCTCCAGGTGTCATTAGCATCAGCAACATGAGCGTTGAAGTCCCCCAGCAGGACGATAGAGCACTTTCCAGCACCCCTCCCAAGGACTCCAAGAAGGCCGGGTACTCTACACTGCCATTCGGCCCGTAGGCACAAATAACAGTGAGAGTCCTCCCCCCAACCCGAAGTCGCAGAAAAACTTTGTTTGCATTACTAAAACTGAGTGCTGGCTTCTCTGGTTGGTTGCGGTGTCTTGGAAGGCGTCTTTGGGCTTCGGGCGATTTGAATGGGCGTTTGTGAAAGTCTCTTGTCGCTGGGCTGCTCAGCTTTGGAAGTTTCCAGAGCTGAAGCTACAGAGGGTCAATAAAGTTCTTGCTGAAGGAATGCTGTAGTAGTTCAGTGAATTACGTTGCAGCAGCTTGCGCTGTGTCCTTGGCGGCTTTCAGTTGTTCTGTACAGCAAGTTTGTGGAGTTGTTCCAGTGCAAGTAATGGAATGCGCAATGCTCCGATGGAGAACAACTCTCTGATGGAGGGAAAACTCCCGAAAAGCTTTATGCTTTGAAGTTTTAAACAGCTAGTTTCGGCTTACCCCGGGGGTGTAAATTACCATACATTAACACAGAGTTTCCATTCCATTTGGAGATAGCATCTCTGCAATGTCTTATACTTTATAGAATGTTTCCTACATCCCATATAACAAAATAACAAACATTTATGCACAAGCTTTCATTCAACACCAAATGTCACATATCTAGCACTCATTTCAACTGCTATCTATTACGTGATTATGTGTAGATTAAAATGGCAGCTTTCATGGACACATCAAAACATACAAGAGGATTATAGGAGATTGTTTGTAACTCTACATATATTTGCTCTAGTAAAAATGGGAATTCTGATCATGCCTTATTAGAAGTCATTAGCATTTTTACAAGTCTCTTTGTTTGGAGAAGCAAAAGAGCACACTTTTGTGATGTATGAGGAAAACCAGGAAAGGCCAAAAGGGTTCCTACTGGAGCCTGGAGATTTTCGCAATGTCCACTCACGCTTGTAAATTACATGCTTGTGCTTATTTATCTAGGGATTTATGCTGAGAGGAGTCACACCTTAACCTCAGCATCTCTGATTATTGCTGATCCCAGATCAGTTGACTGAGTCGTGTTATCACGCTTTCCGGCTCTGTGTTTACCCAAAGGGAGGGAAGACTGTGTAAATCATGTTGTGTTTAATGCATAGGTGCAAGCAAAAAACACTAGAAAACCATCATGCATTTGTTCCGACATAGCTGTTTGATCCTCTTTTTCTGGTTGTATCTTCATCACAGCCACTTCAACTCCCTGGGGAGATAAAGGTGCTCTCCAGAAATATTTTTTTTGGGGTCTAATAACCCTTTAACAACAAAGACATGAATATGACAAATTTTATACTTTCAGGAGATATTCTCTGTTACAGGTACTACCTGTGTTTGCAGCTGCGCAATGACATCCTCTTTGGCCGCCTGCCCTGCTCCTTTGTCACACATGCTTTGCTGGGCTCCTACACCATTCAGGCAGAACTAGGAGACTTTGAGCAAGATGATCATGGATCTGACTATGTTAGTGACTTCCACTTTGCCCCCAACCAAACCCGTGAACTGGAGGAGAGGGTGATGGAACTACATCGAACTTACAGGTCGACAGAGATATCATAGACTGTATTTATTCTAGAAAATTTTTACAGTACTTGTCAAATGTGAAATATATTATATATGACCTGAGGTGCTGGAATGGGCTCCAGCATCCCTGTAAACCATACATAAGAAAGGCAATGACAATGGATAGGGTCTATAATATTACCAAATGTATAATATTACCAAATTAAGAACAATTCTGTACTATTTCAGAATAGTTCTAGTTGATTTCTTAAAAAAAAATATTATAAAACTTTTAATAAATATATCAGTTTTTTTATGACAAAAGCAAGTTCTGATTGCAATGTTGCGTGGAGCTGCAGCTATGTTTGAAGCTGTTGTAAATACTAAGAAAGGGGCACCTTTGGAAAAACAGAATGGTTATTTTCTTCCTTTTTCTCAGGGGAATGACACCTGCTGAGGCGGAAATGAATTTCTTGGAAAATGCAAAGAAACTCTCCATGTACGGTGTTGACCTGCATCATGCTAAGGTAAATAAAAATCACATGGTACAATCTGTAACTACAAGTGCTATGTACACTACAGCAATCAATCACTTTTATTTATATAGTGCTTTTAACAAAATCAAATAAGATAATACAACGATAGGGATGTATAATGACGAGCAGGTTATAATTAGAGCCATTATTCAATCTAAAAATCATACACTCAACATTTAAATGTTTTCTAAAGAAATGTTTACTAACATGGTATTAGGCAAACTTCTTGCAGTAGAAGTTATGTAATTCAACTGACTGCCTTTAATAATCACCCATTCTTTCTGAGGCAGGATTCAGAAGGGATTGACATAATGCTGGGCGTGTGTGCCAGTGGTCTATTGATTTACCGTGACAGACTGAGAATCAATCGATTTGCCTGGCCAAAGATCCTCAAGATCTCCTACAAAAGGAGTAATTTCTACATCAAAATCCGCCCTGGAGAGGTAATCAGATCAGATCTTTCAGAAGATCTTAAACCATAATAATTTCACAAAAGTATCAGTCTCTTGAAAAAACAGAAACAGCAAACTGTGGCATAGTGGTGAAAGCATTAAATAGTAAATAGAACACACAGTTATATTGTGTGTGTGTGTATATATATATATATATATATTGTCACGGGAGGAGCCAACGACAGAAACAGTGGGCGTGGCGTCAGGCCTCGGAGAGGCTTTTTATTAAACAAAATAAAGTGTCCAGGGGGAAAGTGTCCAAATAAAAAGGGGGAACTGGTGCCCTCGTTGTGCTGCAGGGAAAGTGCCAGGTAAGGTAGTGTTCCAAGGGGGGGGGCAGGGTCCAGGTAAGGGGCGGAGTCCGGCGGCCGCGCTCCCCTCTCCTGGTCGGGGGCGCGAGGGGTGGCGGCTTCTCGATGCGGCTGAAGTTCCTGAAGAACCATGGTAACCAGGCACGCATCTCGTGAGCTTTGTACAAATCTTTTCAAAAGACAGGGCTTAGAAGGGAAACAGTATGTGGAAAAAAATGTGTCTTTTGAAACTTAAACCACATAAAAACATTGTATTACACCAAATAAACAAAATAATGTTCAAAATGATGACCCTTTGCATATCACCTTGCATGCATATAAACCTATTGTAGGAGACTCCCAATAGAATATTTAGATACCTTAAAAATAAAATAATAGGGATACTCTAAATATTAGTCCATTTATTCCAAGTAAGTTCAAGCAGTAATCTTTATGTAAATATAGTAGTTATCCTCTGATGATTTGTATTTATTGTCTTTATACACTACTTAGCATGTCTAAAACATGGTGATGACTACTCAGAATGCAATACTTAATAGTAGTTGACCCCCAACACAACTGATGCAATTTGAATTTGGTAAAAGGCTTTGGTTTGTTTGCGGATTTGATTGCTGCTCTCCCAGCTCTGTCAAAGTGTGGCCGCATGCTGGGCTACAAGAACAGAACCATAAGAAGTGAGTAGTAACACTTGAGTCATTACTATCTAAAATCTCAAAAGCTAACAATGACATTGGCTGATATTAGGGAGTTATAAGGATTTTTACTTTAAAATACTGATTCGAGTAATTAATAGTTTCTTTAGAAGAATTTGGTAATACTTGAGTCACTACTAGAGGGTTACCATTATCATAATTTTGCAATGAATTATTTATTATGCATAATGCACATTACGAACCTGTATACAGTAGTTCTTAGGAGTTCTCCGGAATATATAAAAGTTTTGGATTAGCTAATTGTGAACTATCAGTTTTAACTGAATGCTATTACCTCCTAAATTGTTAAATATCTTGTTAGATAATAGTAGTTATTACAGTGTAAATAGTGCATTAGTCATTTGTTAATCATCTGCATGTCTCTCATCTCATCGAAAGACGCAGTGCTCTACAGACTGAGCTACACAAGGCCGTAATTATGATGCAGATAAAATAGTATAAAACAGTGTAGGGGCGGCGCAATTGTAGTATACACTTTAGTGGGTCATATTTCAGGTATTTGTGCAAATGACCTAAACAGACGTATTGGTTGGAGGACATGTTGAAAAAGGCGGGACCAGCGCTAGTGCCAAGAATACACTACTGCCTGGGGTACCAGCTAGTCACTGTTGTGTGCACACTGCACATTACACATTGCACAACTTTCTTAATAGGAAGAATCACTGAAAACTTTGTCTAGCCTATAAATATACTACATTCACAACCAAACACATGCAAGAAGTGATTTTTCTGTAGAAAGTTTTTCTGTATGGGACTGGTTTGCAGCGAAAAAGATAAAAAGAAGAATATGATTATGGTTACATGCAGAAGCCATGCATGCTTTTTTTTGCAGACCTGTAGACTCTAGCCCTTTCCCTTCCCTATATTATGCTTTCTTATTCACTTTAGGTCATCGCAAATATTCTGTTTATCTGTGCGTGTATTGCTACTGCACAGAAGAATAATATGCCACACACAGGACACATGCAAAAATTAGTTGGGAAAATCATTTGTTTAGCAAATGTAAAATAAAGATATATTATATTAATACAGAGTTAGCTTGCTATAGATTTAGAATCAGAGATGCCAGTTTATGATTTAGTAGTATGTGCGCTAAATTAATTGCTCTAGAAAAAAATACTTTAACAGTTGTGGACTAAATAGCTAAACATTTCAGCCAACACAAATGCAATGACGTGAGAAAGAAAAGTGGCTTGGTTTAAAGAAAAGTGGCTTGGTGTAGTAGTGTCTACAGCAACATCTAACATAGGGATGTTTAGATACTGTAACTATTACTCACATGTTCAAATTTTTTCAAAGACATTAAACTTTACATGTTTAAAACAATTTAAATGATTTCTATTGTATTATGTTCTATTAGATTAAATACTTCAATTTTAATATTTCAATTATGAATATTTAATTATTGAATATTTAATATTTCAATTTATATTATATTATAGTATATTTTTGTAAGGGTTACCCTTTTCCTGAAGAACAGAATCCAGAGGCCCTGGTCCAAGGTTAATGCACATTCGATCTTTTCTTTGCATCTCTTTAAAAATCACTGATATTTATTAATCTTTTGCGTTTCTAATTGTAGTACTGACCTTATACATAATTTTATCTGACTCCAATCTTTCGTGATTTTACTTATATTTATTTAAATGTAACTGCTGATCCCTCTAGTTGTGATTAAATTTGTATCATTAATTAACTATAATATTTCCTAGTTTCGACTTATCGTTCGTTAGGAGTCTGGGTCGCTTAGAGACCTTGTTTTGCCAGAACAGACTCACGACACATCTGGGCTAGTCCAGGTCTTAGTCACAGGCTACCCCGTAGATCGCTTACCTTAATGCAGCCATTTCCTCAATAGACTTAAAAAGAGTAATTTTTTATGTGTTCCCTAAGTAATAGCATGCTAAGCCAGTTTGGTGGCCAGCAGTCAAGATCTCAAAAACGTGCCCCGGCTCCATCCATTAATCGTTGATCTGACTCACCCAAGCGCGCCAACAATGCGGAAAACCTCAGAAGTCACTGACCTACTAGAAAAGTTTTTTCAGACAATATTATAAGAGAACCAAGATTGATGTTATTTTGCCAGGCAAGAATAGTTTCCAAATTGGGATAATTCATAAACATTTGCACAACTGATCAGAGCAGTAAAAAAATAACACAAAACAAAATAAAACAAACTTAAAAGGTCATAATGCCTGGTCTTTAGAAAAGTGCATAGTATGGTGTATGGAAACACACACCACACTATGGGCCGATCTGGCTACAAAATCACGCCTTGTTGTGTTTTGACACTCAGACCAGACAAAGAGATCCCAAATTTAGTTGTAAAAACCTTTTGGTGTTTAGGTTCCCGTGCTCCAGGGTAACACCTGGCTGGAACACTTTCAGAGACCCAAAAGGAGGACACACCCCCTTCTCAACAGAACACAGTTCTACCAAGTTTCATAATATAAGTGATTACTGTGAAATTGAGACCAATTTACCAATCGCACTGAGACCTTTCAAATGAGACCAAACAGGAAAGTGAAGAACAGTAGGTTCACAAGACGCATGATATATAATGCCTTATTCCTAATGAACTTTAAACCAACTCTTTTGGGCAGAAGGAGGGGAAGCAGGAAGAGCAGAGGTGAGGAGGGTGTCATAAAGCAACAGAGAGGGGGTGTGTTGTTTACTCTCTTTTTGAAGTCCTTTTGTTCCTTTGGATATCCCTTCTCAGATTAGTCTTATTGCATTTACAGGTTTTTGATTCAGCTCCTTACATTTTATAATATTCTGTAAAATTAATAATTGATATAAAATATTCTATCATATTATAGGCCTATTATTTTCATATGAAAAATCTAACTGTTCTGTGTGATTTTTAATAGAACTTTTTAGCACTGTAAAAAAAACCAACAAAACCAAAAAAAACCCCATCTTTTTTCAGGAAAACTAAAATGTGCAAGATTTAATTAAACCAAGGGTCAAAGAAAACAGTAATAGCACATTAAAGTGAAAGGTTACACACTTTTTGTGTGTGTGTGCTTTCGCTGTTTTGGTGTAAAGAATGTTTTTGCTCATGTGGCCACCCAATAAAGAAGAGTTTAGCTTAGCAAGAAAAACAAATAGAAGGAATGTTAGTCATTGCCAGTATTAAGTCACATTTTATAAAGGAAAGCAGTATGTTAGTGCTTTGTATCTTTTCTCATTAGATTTTAGAGCATTTGTCATTGCTTGGACACATTGTTTGTTTAATGTATTTACTGTGGTAAACGTGAAGTGAAATTTTGAAAGTGTGAAGTGAAAGTGTGATTTTGCAGTTTTGGTGCGATAAGAAGTAAGGCGTGGCTACAACCAGGAACAATTTCCTGCCCTCTTGATCCTATCCCTACTCACCTCCTGCAGGACATTTCTTCTTCATTTCACGTGTGGAAGTCCCGCCTTCCTGTAGGAGGTCTCAGAACGAATACGCATATGAACAATATTTCAGTTTGCATATGGAATATTGAAGGTGATTGAACCCTCTTAGGTGGGCAGAAGGACTGCCGGGGAAACACAGGGCTCTGAGGCTATGCCGTAGAAATACACACATAAAGTCCTTTTTGGGTACTTTACATGGCTCCCAGCCCTCAACGGTTCTCACGGATTCATCGAGAGGCCCTGGCTCCAGATGCTCCGCTACATCTGGCTGTCAAGGGGAATGGAGGAGCTCGACAGGGTCTACTTTATGGACGCTCTGGAGCGGTTAACAAGCCGACCCAAACTGGGCCTCTCAGTGTTTCTACCCGTTTGAGGTGAGAACACAGGAGGATACCGGTTCCACACGTAGGCTATAGAATCTAGCGAATGTGTTAGGGTTCTCCCAGCCTGCAGCTCTACAAATATCTGTCAGCGAGGTGCCATGAGTCAACGTCCAGGACGATGCAACAGCTCTTGTTGAGTTTGCTCATAACCTGAGGGGGCAGGGCATACCCTGTGCTCGATAGGCCAGGATAATGGCGCCCACTATCCAGTGGGCCATCCTCTGCTTGGAGATGACATTCCCCTTTTTCTGGCCTCCGTGACAAACAAAGAGCCGGTCTGAGGTCCTGAAGCTTTGAGTCCGGTCAACGTAGCATCTTAGTGCTCGAACGGGACAAAGCAATGACAGGGCTGGGTCTGCCTCCTCCAGGGGCAGCGCTTGAAGGTTCACCACCTGGTCTCTGAATGGGGTAGTGGGAACCTTGGGCACATAGCCGGGTCGTGGCCTCAGTGTTACCTGGGAATCTGCGGGCCCAAACTGTAGGCACGATTTGTCGACCGGAAAAGCCTGCCGGTCCCCTACCCTCTTGATGGAGGCCAATGCGAGCAGGAGTTCTGGGAACCAGGTCTTCATGGGCCAGTAGGGTGCTACTAGCAGGACCTGCTCCTTGTCCTCTCTGACCTTGCACAGTGTCTGTGCAAGAAGGCTCACTGGGGGAAACACATACTTGCGAAGACCCTGCGGTCAGCTGTAAGCCAGTGCATCCGTGCCATGTGTCCCCTCGGTCAGGGAGAAAACCACTGGCAATGGTAAGTCTCTGCACACTCCTGGAATGTGAATGGTGTGAAGCGACCTCAGAAACGTCCGACTCAATAGAAGGAGGTGGCGGGCTAGTTGTGACATACAACGGGAGCGTAGACCACCTTGTCGGTTGATGTACACAACGGTCGGTATGTTGTCCGTGCGGACTAGTACATGCTAGCCTCGAAGGCGGTTCTTGAGATGGCCTAGGGCGAGATATACTGCCAGCAAATCTAGGCAGTTGATGTGCCATTGCAGTTGAGGGCCCGTCCAAACCTCTGACACTGCATGCCCGTTGTACATGCCCCCCCAGCTCATATGGAGTAGTCCCAACGGCGTCACTGCAACCGCGGCTGCCATATGCCCCAGGAGCCTCTGAAAATATTTTAGTGGGCCTGCCTCCCTGCCCTTGAACATATTCAAGCAGTTCAACATTGATTCGGCACGCGCTTTTCTCCAGGTTTGGCAGGAACCTGGACTGCTGGGGGCTCACCCTCGGCGACGAGCTGGCTGAGGCGGCCCATTCAGAGCCGACGAGTACCTGCAGGCCCAGGAGGGGAGCACAGGATCACCGCACCAAGTGGAAACGACGTTGTGACACAGCTGTATCGCAACTGACCGCTCCACTGGGGTGGGGAGCACCGTATACCCACTGGCTGCGCCACTGTCAAGGGTGGTGAAGGAGGAGGAACAACTGGGGCAGTTTCTGGCAGTGAAAGGTGCCTTCCATATCCCAGTAAGCTCCTCATGCACTTTCGGGAAGAAAGGTACCAGGGTGGGGCACTGAGAACCAGCGCGAGCCACCCTTAAGTACCAATCATCCAGCCTCGAGGGCCCAGGAAGCAGTAGGGTTTCCACTCGATCACGATCCCCCCGGCGACCTGGGCAAGTATAGCCACCATTTCTAGATCTGTATCCAGTACAGTCAACGCCTGGTAGACACCGAGCAAACTGGATCTGTCTGCAGCCACGATGAGAACCAGGTTGAGCAAACACAAGCTCTGCCCCCTTTTTTTTTCAAGGTGACAGAGCCTGCCCATCACTCCGAGATGACCACCTCCCTGCAAGGAGATGATTCATCCACAACCGCCACCTCAGCATGCTTATTGCCCAAGCACACGAGGCAGCGATTGTGACCATCACCTAACAACCGGTAACAACCGCATCCAGAAACACACGGTGTACGTCGTCTGAAGCAAGACCCACACTGTCTTCCAAGACACGTCGATTTTGTCAGATGTAACGTTGTCTCTAAAAAGACGCACCCGCAAATGCTCTTTTAGTGCTGAGGCAACAGGGGATAGCCGCTTTGCACACAAACAGAGGAGTAGTGCCGCCTGATTGTGGCAATCTACTTGAAGCAGGAAAACGACCTCCGCTGAAACGCCATACTCCAACATTTGTAGATCTTTGGAGCAGAACAGTCACACTCGGCTCCAAAGCGAAAAGCTGAATCAGCGGCAGCTGGATGCAATTAGCGCATGCCAATCTTCAATTGGTTTGTTTAGATACACTCGAAGTAGACTGGTCTCTCGAGGCGAGATCCCAATTCATCGGTCATTGACTCAGAGTGACCGACTGAAAGGGAACTACAGGCCAGTATCCCTTCTTCCATTCATGGCAAAGACACTTGAGGGAGTTGTGTTCAACCAACTCTCTATTTTTCTTACACAGAACAACCTCCTAGACAGCAACCAATTTCATGGAGAGTCTTCGGCTGGTGGAATAACCTACTTACCTCAATCAGTAAACAATAAATACTAGCACTTTATATTATATTATATTATATTCTGTCAAATTTACTTGCATAAAAAAATCTTTGCTACGTGCACTGTGCTAGACTAACTGAGACTCATCACAGCACTTGTATATTGCTGCTGTCTTGTTGTTCTGTTTAATTCTTCGTTGTAAATGTACACTGCAGGAATTAGAGTATGCTTCTCGAAGATCCTTTGATTACACACATTATGTAATTGGGGCTAAATTTGTTCAGTGTGTGCCCAGCATAAGACACTCAAAGTCATACAATGACTCTCACATAAGAGAGGGAGGTTAAATATAGCAGCAAATTAAAAGAATATTAAGAGAGTGCAGGTGGGGCAAATGAACTATTAGCAAGATATAAGAGGACAGGGACAAGGCATGAGATAGAAAAACATATGGTAAATAGAAACAAAAATGACAGAAGCCATGTTCACACCTAAAATGACATGAATGCAGACAGAAGTATAAGGATCCATACCCTACACACTAAAACAAAACGAACAGGAGAGCATACAGCCAAGGAGAATTCAATGTATAAAGGCTATGTGTTTTTCAGAAAAAACTGACCAGATAGTGATTTGTTTTTCCTCTTCTTTTACACAGTATGAACAATTTGAGAGTACTATTGGCTTTAAGCTTTCTAATCACCGAGCCGCCAAGAGGCTGTGGAAGGTTTGCATTGAGCACCACACCTTTTTCAGGTAAACTAGCTGGACTAATTATATTCATATCATTTCAACATTGTAGTCATGTTCATGTTAATGTGGTAGCTATTATTTTACATCATATTTTACTTGACAAACCTTGGGTTACAATTTTCCTATTAACTAGCTTTTATGATTTATGACAATGTTAATCATTTGTGTTTACCCTCCTAATGGCTGAAATTGTCACACTGTTGAATAAGTTTTGTTTCCGGTCTCTTGATAGTCATACTGCTATTTTTTTATGTATAAGAAACTTGAGATTACGATTGATCGTAAAATTGATTGAGATTGATAAAGAATCTTAGATTGAAGGCCTCTTTTGGCATATTCTCCATTGCTCCAGGGATTTTGAGGTCCCACTTTAGACCAGGGTCCCACTTTATATTAAGTGGCCTTAACTACTGTGTATTTACATTTAAATTAATCATTAGGTATAGTGAATGTAATGTGCACATACATGTTTTTACATTGTACTTGTATTTTTTTCAAACATACCTATATGTAACTACATCTGTAATTAATTTCTGTACAATTATATGCACACTGTTGACCAATGTCTTACACCGTTAAACCTATGCATACCACCAAACCTGTCCCCAACCTTACGCATATCCCACCTCAGTAGCAGCAAGTATTTTGTGAGACAATATGAACACAATTAGCACATTGTACTTATTTGTTGATGCAAGTACACGATATTTAAGGCACTACAATTTAAAGTGGGACCAAGACCGAATACACATGGGGTTGGGCTATTTTGACTAGAGACAATTACCTATCGACCACTATGTTTATTAATTCATGGGTTTTTTCAATGTTTTCTGATGCAGAATATTAATTATATTAATTAATTATTTAATTAATGTAAAATTAATAATTATATTAGTAAACCAATAACATTTTCGGTATTGGTCTGTTTTAGGCTAGTTTCTCCTGAGCCACCACCAAAGGGCTTTCTAGTGATGGGATCAAAGTTCAGATACAGTGGAAGGACCCAGGCCCAGACACGGCAGGCCAGCGCTCTGATCGATCGACCCGCTCCTCACTTTGATCGGACCACTAGCAAAAGATACCTTCTCTCTCGCAGTCTGGATGGAGGTTAGAACACTTTTGTTTTCCTCTACTTTGCCTTTTGCAGTAGAAGAATTTTCTGCATCTTGGCCAGACTCTATATTTTAGCAGTCCAATACTTTCAGTTTTTCATAACAGATACAGTTAATCTAGGACTTTTTGGACAAACCTTAGCAAGTCTGTGAGTTACAGATATTGTTATGTGAACGTGAGGTCTTGCGTTTTTCTATTGTTCACACACCTCTCTCTGCATCTGCTCTATTTAGTGAGTGGCAGAGAAGAGCAGAGCTTTCAGTTAAAATAGATATTCTGTCGCTTCTAACTCTATTTTGCATACAAACATAGCTGAAATCACAGCACAGCCATGTATTTGGTTTCTTTAGACAATGGTTTGATTATAAATAATGCTTTATGGTAGCGCTGGTTACTGGACTGTGTTTCAAATGAACTCATTTTGTGTATGTTTTCATTTCTCAGTTTAAACATTTATCTATGTTCTGTCATAAATAAAATATTGGCTCATGTGACTTGAAATTATTTTAGTTTTTATTTAAAAATTTTAAAACATCTCAACATTTCTCAACAATTTGGTTTGTAATTCTTTAGAATAAGGTTGTTTTCCTTTTTTTTTCTTTATTAATCCCATCCGTGCGTGTCCCCTTTCCCTTTTTTAAATGCCAGCCAGCGGCAGCATATTTGACCATCTTTACAAATATTTCCTTTCCCCTAGAATATTTTGTTAATATTAATAATAACATCTAAATATACAACAAAGGAAAGAACAGAATAGAGAAAAAACAACCAAATCCACTTTATACATTCTATTTTATTAGCACTTGAATTTGAGTAAGTTCTATTTCATTTCAGTCAGCACTCCACTGTATGGATCGGACTCGCTAAGGATTAGGTGTCAGGAGATGGTTTAGCAAATTAACCACACCCAACTTGCAATCACAGTCTATAAATACAGGTTCGCACCTGTAGCTGGTGCTTACTCTTTTTTGCCTCCTACCTATTGATGAAAGCTGATAAAATTTTACTTTCTTAATTTTACTGCATATTCTTTTGTTGCATTTGGCTGTGTTCAAACTGCCGAGATGGCACATACTTTTTGTAAACAAACACATTGCGAGATTAAAGGAGCCTCTTACACTACTGTGTGTGTGTGTGTGTGTGTGTGTGTGTGCTTGCTTCACATTCAAGGTAAGGTGAGTATATTTGTATTTTCTTATAATTAAATATAATTATACTTTAATTTATAGGCATTTCAGACAGTCAAAGAAGGGCCTCTTTGTTGTAATTGAGCCAAATAGGAGCAATCGAACTAATTCAAGTTCAATCATAATTTAAAGTGACTGCCCTTCCATGTTCTTTGTCTTTTAACCCTTTTAACATTCATTAGACAAGGGGATTGGTTCACAACAGTGGATCTACAAGATGCTTATTTCCACATCCTAGTTCACAAAGGTCAGCAAGAAGTACTTTAGGTTTTACTTTCAGGGCAATGCTTACGAGTAAAATGTTCTCCCCTTCGGTCTGTCATTGGCACCCCGTACTTTCAACAAATCTATGCATGCAGTACTAACTCCTCTTCATCGCCAAGGCTTACATATTGCCAATTACCTGGACGATTACCAGAAGCAACACAAAAGTGGTCCTATTCCATTTGCAGAAATTTGGCTGACTCACAGCAAAAATAGTTGTCTCTCTACCTCAAGGGTAGTGACATATCTAGGCTTGACTTAATTTCATTATAATGACAGCATCTCTGACTCCACAGAGGCAGTCAGTGTTGAAGGAGTGTCTGTCCGAGTTCCTCAAAAAGGAGCAAGTTACAGTGAAGTCGAGTCAGAGAATACTTGGTCTAATGGCTGCAGCCAATCAGATGGTGCGATTGGGGTTACTTTACATGCACCCATTACAGCGATGGCTAGCAAAGTACAAAATGAGTCCATACAAGAGTGGACAGTGACTGATTCTAAGAGACCTGGATTGTTTTACAGCAGTCAAGTGGTGGCTCTTGTCTCCAGGCCTGAAGGAGGGAGTTAGGCTGGGCCTGTTATGTTCCAGGGAGACCATAACAACAGATGCCTCACAGGCAAGCTGGGGTGCTGTTTGGCAAGGCAGTCCAGTACAGGAAAAATGGGAAGCCTTGTGGATAGGAGCACACATAAACCTCGTAGAGCTGGAGGCAGTATTCCGGACCTTGATCCATTTTCTTCCTTAGCTTCAGGAGAAGCAGGTGATTGTTTGTTCAGACAGGATAGTAGTCCTACATGAATCATCAGGGTGAAGTACATTCACTATCACTGCACAGGAAGGCCCGAGATCTCCTGCTGTGGGCTCATGCTTGAGGGGTGTACCTAATGGCTGTACACTTGCTAGGAGAGGACAACATAGCAGCCAACTTTTGTCAAGAGGGGGACGAAGGCCAGGAGAATGGCGACTTCACCCAGAGCTTGCAGATGGATTTGAACATCTCTGACTCTTCATCACAAAAAGACAGCATGTGGTGGAAATGACATTTATGGTTACAAGTACAATATGGAATGTGAAGGTAGATTTGTGTAATATTATATTATAATATATTACAATACTTTTTATATATTTTATATATTTATTATATTTATGGATAACAAAAGAAAGGTCACAGGCCTTATAGGGACAAGATAAAATCTGACCCTATAAAATATGAAGAGAGACTTAAAAGAAACAGGGAGAGATAACTGAGGAAAACTGAAAAAATAGTAGAATGTTATTGTGTAGAATGTTAAGAGATAATTGTCAATTAGAATGTTGTGGAAAAGTTCCTTTTAGTAATTCAACTCAAACTGTGAAACTAGTGTATAAAATAAATTCAGTGCACAAAGACTGAAGTACTTTAATTCTTTGTTTCCTTTGATTGTGATGATTTTGGCTCACATTTAACAAAAACCCACCAATTCAAATCCCAATAAATTAGAATATGGTGACACGCCAATCAACTAATCAACTTAAAACACCTTCAAAGGTTTAATGAGCCTTAAAAATGCTCTCTGTTCGGTTAACTAGGCTACACAATCATGAGAAGGACTGCTGATCTCACAGTTGTCCAGAAGACAATCATTGACACCCTTCACAAGGAGGGTAAGCCAGAAACATTAACAGAAAGTTAAGTGGAAGGAAAAAGTGTAGAAGAAAAACAGAACAAACATAGAACAAAACAACCAACAGAGAGAACCGCAGCCTTATGTGGATTGTCAATCAAAACTTATTCAAGAATTTAAGTGAACTTCACGAGGAATAGACTGAGGTCAAGGTATCAAGAGCCACACGCACCACACAAACTGAAAGAAATCTGAAACTGAAAGTGTTTACTGTCACATCTCTGGACTTTTGTTATTGTTTTTTGTCTCGAGCCACGTGCTATCTGTGCCCTGCCTTCCCTTCATGTTTAATTGTTTAATTGTCTTCAGCTGTCTCTCGTTAATTTCCTTGTGTTTTTAAGCCCTGTGTTTTGTGTGCACGTTTGTCGGATCGTCAACGTTGTCAGTATCTGTAGTCAAGGTCTGTAGTCAATGTCCAGAAGTGATTTTTGTTCTCGAGGTCTTTTTCGTGGTTTTTGTTCTGCCTACCTGCCTTTTGTATATTTATTTTTGCCCGTTAAGATTAAATCTATTTAAGTTTATTTCGAGTCTCGAGCTCTTTTCTCTCCCGAGAAACCACGGAAACATGACAGTTTACTGTGTATAGAACACAGCTGTTGACCAATTAAAATAAAGGAATTGAACTAACCATTTTATAAAAACCTTTGAAATATTTACACATGATATAACATTAATATGAACATATTTTAAACATGAATTTCATTTTTAATGGCATTTTTTATCATTTTTTTGTTACATTTACATTTTAACCAGCAGGCGTCACCAGCGTGTGGCTGATATGCAGGCTATAATACAACAACAGAATTTATGTTTTTTGTGTTTAACAAGTTTTTGATATTTCCTGTTTTGTAATAAGTTTTAATATCTTTGTTTGAATATTCATTGCTGTTATTTCAGTGTTTGAAGTCCACACATAGAACTAGCTAGGCAGTTGAGAATTTTAATTATAGGCCGATTAAATCATGCTCGACAATCACATAAAGTGTGAGCACATAAATTGTGAGCTTTGGCTTTACGTTGCATGCAATCTTCTTGTACAGTGTGAGTTGACACCTTGTTGAAGTTACACGAAAATTTCAGACATCGCACTGTGTATGCCCAGCATAAGACAAATGAGGACAGATCAAGAGGGACAGGTGACCGACAACACTCAGACAAATGATGATTGAACAAGGGGGCATGGCAACGGTAAACAAGAAGGCAAGATCAGAAAAGCACATGGCAGATAACAGAGCCAGCAAAGACAGCCATGCTCAGACACAAAACAAACATAAAAAACACACAGAAAAGACAGACAGGGCAGGAGCCTCAAAGAGCATCTTTCCTGTTTCATGGCCATTCATAAATAACTTATATAGACAAATATTTGTTTTATGATTAAATTGCATTTTTTGAAAGCAACATATAAAATGTCATTCATTTCCCCGTAACAGATAAACTATGCACATTATATAATATTAGATGATGTAATGTATTATATACATATAATATAACATTACATGACATTTATTAAGAAACAAAATAAAATACATTTCAATTGTATGCTGCTGTAAAATTATTCACTGATCATATTTTATTGATATTTTTACTGGAAACTCAAAATAATCACTTTTTTGTGATTTATATACCTTTTCTCTCTCTCTCTCATAAAAACACTGTATCAGTTTTAATAGACTGTATCAGTTTTAAGCCTTTTAAGTAAAAACCTTTTGCTATTGTGTGTCCAACAGAATTTTGTCAACCGGTATCCACACTGGGTGAAATTCATGATGGTCTGTCTCAGAAAAGTGAGAGTGAGCTGCTGCAGTTTTTTTCTGGGGATGAAGCTGACGCGGACCTTAGTCTGGATCAAGACCAGGAACAAGAGCACAGCAACAGTGAAGAGACTGTTATGACACCTACGAGAAAAAAAGAAATTAAGGTAATAAGATACTATTTCATGAGAATGCATGTGCTACCAAAAACAGTGCTGTGTAAATACTTAAGACCGCTCATTTATGTACCATCAAACTGAAAGCACAAATCAAGACTATGCACTGCCAGTTTCATATATTTACTTGCCTGCAACCTGCCAAAATAAAAGCTGACTGATTTTTAAAAATCTAATAATTAATATAAATCTAATAATTAAAAAATAAAAAGTAAATATCAGCATCAAAGTTTTAATTTTACTATAAATAAATTATTTAAAAAAATATTTAATACTCTATTTTTACAATATACAATAGCATTTCACCCAAATCTTTAGCTTGTTTTATTTAAAAATACAACATATATAATGCAAATACTATTATCACAGTGATTAATTATTTTATAGTTTTATGGAACACACTATGTTCAGCTGTATTATTATTTTTTTGTTGTTGTTGTTATTATGGTTTTTAATTCCAAGTTCAAGGCTTCAGATGCACATTGGTGTGTAAATTTTTGAACAATTGTACTTTTCTGAACTAAACTTTCATTTGTAAAACACTTATTTAATATTATTAAAGGGTACTTTACTGAAAACATTTATTTCATTTTCATGTTAAGTAGAAATGTGTGTGACTAATCAATTAGTTCAGGATTCTCTTTTGAGATGGCCTCTCAATGTTATGTACAGCTTGCTGACGATATAAGGAAACACCTTTTCGTAGACCCATGCTTCAGTTATCTTGCAACTAACTGTAACATATATCTTCTGTTGTCTACTTAAATGTTTTACTTACATTTTTTAGAGCCCATTAACTCTTTCCCTGTCAAACACGGAATTGTATGTTATTCATGAGACAACACTTCCCTGCGAAACATGAAATTTTACTCGTTTTTGCATTCTCAATGTTATACACTTAAGGATGCTATTACGTATCTCTTGAATGAGTCTAGAATCACTCAAGCAAAAACATACATTCAAGTGTTACATTCAAGAATAAAACAGATTGTTTTGTTTAAAAGTAGAAGGTCTGCTCTTTATTTTGGTGTATTACACATTTTTATACAACAAACTATTGTGGAGGCTATGAAATTTTGTGAATATCATTTTTTTTTTTCAGAAACGATGGCAGGAAAAGAGTTAAACAATGCTGATTTATTTCTTCCATTAAACATTTTCCTGCTAAAGTATGAATGATATCTGGGCCTTAATACGCAGGCGGCATTTTAAAGCATCAGTGTATACGGTTCTTATGGAATTATATATTTCTCTTTTTATGCAGATCAGCATTTTGATTAAGATGATAGTGAAAATTTGCAATTTAGACATATTTCAGGAGGTCATGTGTTCATTAAAGTTCCCTTTCGAGATGGTCTCTTGATGCTGTGTACAACTAGCTGATGTTATGGGAAATACCAAAATAACACCATTGCATTGCATTGTCTAGTGGTGTTTACCTGCAAAAAAGGTGGTGGGAAATCTCCCTCTATAAGCATTGCTAAGTTACATTTCCTCAAGAACATTTCCTTGTGAATTTCCCACTGGTATGAAAAAAAAAGTAAAAAAAAAAAAAAAAAGTATCTATCAATCAAATCATTGTCCTTCATCTCACCCTGGCATTTCATTAACATTCATTGACAGCAGCTTACAGTACCCACGGTTTATGCCAACACTTGTTGCCCTTCAACTGGCTGATTATGGCCCAATCAGAGGATGTTTGCTGAATTGAATTTCAGCCACAGAAATGTGCTTATCAACCAGCTAATGTGCTTAAGGCCTAACAGTCGCACACAAACTCCCACAAATAATGGATTATAAAATGCGCACAAGGTGGGTTTTGGCTTCCTCATATCAGGGCTGGTGCGTACATATAGGCGATCTAGGCAGTTGCCTAGGGTGGCAGCATAATCAGGGCGTCAAAAAGGACATAGATTTTAGTTTATCTTTTGGGCATTCATTTGGTATTATTGCACTCCTATCAACAAGTCATCACCCCTTATAGTTATTTTAAATCTAAATGAACTTTGCTTCATAATAGGTAATGGAGCTTCTATGAGTGGCATCAGTAGGCTACTTACAAAACATCCTCAAGAAAAGTACATTCATAAATATCATCAAATTTAAATCCAAATCTGTGTTGCATTTTGTTTTAGCCAAGTAGCCTAGATATTTAGCTTTTATCATATTTAATTTGATTGCTAAACAGTGATTACTTTGCAAATAAGTGGCAATTAAGTGATCAGAGAATGGAGAGGTTACTCTCTGTTATTTTTTGCAACATTTCTTTAGTGTTTGGGTCATTTTTGTGAAACATATGCTCACCTCTGTCATTTACTCACTGGCTGGAATCGAAGTTGCATGGACGCTGCTCTGTGGATTTTCTCTCTGTCGTGTCTGTTCCCCTGTGCTCCTAGGAGGATTTCCTTTGTGAACCTGTGGATAAACAAACACACTGATCTAAGGGAATTTACTCTTACTCATGCTGGTGCTTGCTATGAACGTGAACTCACCTGTTGAACTGTGTTTGAACATTTGTGTGCTTGAAACTTCACTTACCAGTCTCACCTGTACTGTTTGTGTAAATACCTCAATAAATATCACAAAGTTCGTATCTGCCTTCTCTTATCTGTGTGTGGATGTAACAGAATTCCAGCCTGACAAAAGCAAACTACAGTTCTTCCATGGATGTTAACGCTGCAGCTACCGGAGCTTCGTCAGATCCATTTGTTGAAATGGTGAACACTTTCCGTCAGTCTATGCAGTCCATTTCCTCGGCTACCGAAGCTAAAGCTTCCCCTATTAGTAGTAAGCCCCTCTCATGCCTCATGTGTTGCCTCGGTGACCCGAGCAGCTGCAATGGCTTTATTCTTCAAAGTTCCCTGTTCAGAGAAAATAATGATCATAACTTCCCCAACAAAATCTCCAAGGTTGCCTTCATTATTTCCCCCTTCTCACTGGATGAGCGCTTCAATGGGTGTAGACGCTCTAGAATGCTAAATTGTAATCTCTCAACACTTTTATTAACCACTTCAAAGAAGTATTTGGAGTAGCTCTCACCCCCCTCTCTGTCCACGAAGAACTTATAAACTTGCGTCAAGGTTCCTCCGACATTGATGAATATACCTTATGTTTCAGAACCTTAGCAGCCACCAGTGGATGAAATCAGATCGCCCTCCTAGCAGCGTATCGTAAAGGTCTCTAACCACAAACTCTTAAACAAATGGTCATTTATGACGATAACGCCAACCTGGAAACTTTCATCAAGAAAACGATTAGCGTCTCTTAGCACCTCTCTGCCTGTACTCCAGCTGTTTCACTAACCAGTTCTTTCACCCCAACTGGACCCTGAAGAGCCCATGCTCACTGACTCCTACCATTTTTGATGCTTCTGAACGGAAACACCGGATCCGGAACAGGCTATGCCTGTATTGTGGAGAGCCTACTCATTTCATCAGTGCCTGCCCAGTCCCTCTGTCTCTCCTTCAGTGTGTCACATACCACATATCAAAGCCAGTCTAGGTGTTGATTCCCATATTCTCCCCATACATGTGCTGGTGGAATCTAGAGTGGCAGGCTACTTCATCTCTTCTCACTACATCACTAAATACCGTATACCCACTGTGATCTATGAAACCCATTACCAGATCATCACCATCCAGGGCTCACCATTGGGCGATGGCAAGATATTAAGATTAAATCTCATCTCCCATCACAATCATCAGGAAAAGCTCACCCTCCTAGTACTTCTCCGAGCTACAGATAATGTTGGGCAGACTGTGGCTCGTGAAACACCATCCACTCATCAATTGGAGCACAGGGGAAATCCTGAAATGGAGCATGGAATGTAAGAGCCACGGCTACAACCTCCCATCACCAAGCCCAAAGCCTCTGATCCACTCTCTCCGTATCCACTCCTCCACCATTGAGAGCTGTTATGACCGACCACAAGAATCTCCAATATCTATGAAACGCCAAAAGTGTCAATGCCCGTCAGGCTTGCTGGTCACTTTTCTTCGCCCCAGCTTTAACTTCCAGATCACTTATCAGCCTGGTCACAAGAACACTAAAGCAGATGTTTTGTCTCGCATGTACTCACCTGAATCAGCCACCGATACGCCTGACCAAGTGTTATCTTCCTCTGTTTTCCTAACTCCTATCCTATGGCAGTTGGATGAGGAAATCCGAGCCACCACCCTCGAGGAGCCCGCTCCGCAGGGAGTTCCTCCAGGCCTTACCTATGTTCCTACAAACCACCGACTTCCTCTGCTGGACAGTACGCTCCCGTCTCCTGGCTCAGGACATCCTGGCAGCAGGGGAACTCTCCAGCAGAAGTGATGTCACTCAATATGTCCGTGGATGCTCGGTCTGTGCAGTCTCCACCACACCTTGCCATCTATCTGAAGGTAAATTGAAACCGCTGCCCAATCCCCGCCAACCCTGAACCCACCTAGGAGTGGATTTTGCAGATTTACCCCTCTCTCGGGGTTACACTACAATCCTTGTTGTTGTAGATCGTTTTTTAAAGGCCTGCAAACTAATCCCCCTGAAAGGCCAAAGCCGAAGCGCTGTTTCCAACGTGTTCCGGAACTATGGGCTTCCAGAGGGCATTGTGTCTGACAGAGGACCCCAGTTCATCTCCAGGGTCTGGCGTGCCTTCTTCCAGCTCCTCTGAACCTAAGACAGCTTGTGATCAGGATATCATCCGCATATCAATGGTCAGACTAAGTGGAAGATTCAGGAGATCTCATGGTATCTCAGGACGTACTGCTCACAACATCAGAACACCTGGAGCCAGTATGTCCCGCTGGCTGAGTATGCTCAAAACTCCCTCCGTCAAACATTTACTGGCACACGGAAACTGCCAACCATTGCAGATTACTCAATCTCACTTACCTCCCTGGCGACAAGGTACCCATGATATCCGCCTTTGGCTGCCCTGTAAAAAAGCTGAGTATTGGCGGAAATCTTGGCCCAATGGCCCAAAGGTCACAAAATTGAGTCTCTGGAACAGCAGGGATTGTCGGTGAGTGGAGTGCTCTTCCATCTTCATTACCACAACAGAGATGAGACCCCTGAACAAGGCATCAAACCCTGATTCCCTTGCTTCTACTCACCTGCAGTAAAAGGATTGCTGTTTTCCTATTGTGGTGGGGTGAAGAAACACAAGGCAAGAGAGAGCTCAAAATAAATACCCTGGAGAGTGGATTTATTGAAAACAGAAAGAAATACGACTGGTGATGAAACTCCCAAAAAGTCCCCAGGAGACTGGTGCTGCAGTGCTCTCCAGGTTTCCGTCATCCGTAGTGGTGCAGTGGGTCCGTGCCGTGGGGTGGTGGCTGATTGGTTACACGCTGCTGTCTAAAAGACACCAGAGAGAGGACGTTACTGAAGGCTTATGTGGAGTTCATACTCACCCTCTTTTGAAGCCAGAGGGATATGAGTCACAGCTGCGACCGACCGACCAGCTGGTGATGGGTGTATCCAGGTTCTCCGTGTTTGTTGCCAGGACGTTCCTGATGGCTGCTTGGGACGCTCATCACACTATTTGGAGCGCTACAATTTTACCTGAGTTAACAGTTTAATTCTCACACTTAGTGTTTAACTCCGATTTCTGTAAAGGTTATGCAACAATAAAAAAACCATTACCTTAAAATGTAGATCAGTATGCAAAGGAAATTGATCCAAATTAAATATACCGTTTTATCTCAGTTTCTCAAATTCCAATGATTATCTGCATGCCAACTTGCCGACCTCTACTCTATTTTTTTGGGCATTTTATGATTCTCCAATTACTCCAACATAGATAAAATGTATGTTCTGTTACTTTCCTGGACTAAACGTTGTTGTGTACAGTGTCTACATACATTTGATGTCCCATACCTACATCTAACTAACATCTTTCACAAAAAAAAAAAAATTTCCTGTCTAATTCTGTTTAATCCTGATCTGTTCTTACTCTTGTAGAATTCTTACTCTTGCTCTTATGTTTCTTGTTCTCCTGACCTTTTCTGTAACTAACATCAACCTTTATCCTGATTATTCCTCGACCTCTGCTGCTTTCATCTACCTGTCATCTCCACTTGAAAAAGGAGTCAACACCTCTACACAAACAGGAGGTATATCTTCCTTACGGTTCTTCTGTTGAACATGTTTTTGCTTTGAGCTGGTTACCACAGTTACCACAGTACCACAAATAAATGAAAAGTTAAATGAATTTTCAAACACTGATTTTTTTTTCAGAAATCACATTCGTTTTATTACATATTCATGTAATACATAGGCATGTACAAATCCACACAGAATTCACATGTGCTTTCCACAATTAGTAAAACTGTTAGCCTACACTTTAAAAATTGTTCAATATGAAGGAAAGAGAGATGGAGTTCGTGAAATATTTCCGAAAGGAAACCGACAGATACAGGTGCGACAACATAACAATGTTGAATATGAACAGGAATGTGGTGAAGTAAGTCATGCAGAAACATGACAGTGTGTTGTGCAAACATGGGGAGGCCAGAGCAAAATGTATTCATTTTGAACAAGCTTGAAATAGGAAATATTGGCTAATAATCAATTAAATTGCTGCATGTTGATTTTCATTTCAGTAACTATGTTAACAGATTAGAGCAGTCACATGCGCCTATCAGGTACAGTCCAAAAACACAGGAACAGCGGCCCTGCAACAGAATAGAAGTGAAGCAAATTTAGAAATTCTGAAGCAGTCACACAGCAGACCTGCTCCACGTCCACCACACTGGCAGTCTCCCAGGTGTAAGGCTTTAGTTGGAAACGGCAGGTGTTAGGCATGCAGAGGAGTTTTATATTTGAGCGAGCGTGAAGCGATTTAACTGGAGCGGCATAACATTTTAGGTGAGCAGGGAGTGAAATTGAGCAGAGCAGTATGGAGCAACTTTGAGCTGTGGAGTGGGTGTAACGAACACCCACGAGAGGGGGCAGTGGAAATTCTCACCACTCAGCTCTGCATGCCCTGGTCAAGGATAATGGTATGACCATCATACCCTCAGTTACAGAGACAAGGCTTAAACCTAATTCCAGACTAAAATCGAAGTCTAAGCTGTTATAACTGAAAAAAAAAAACTTGGCTCTGACTGATTTTAGAATACATCAGTCCCTCAATATAATTATTTATTTTTTGGCAAAAGCAAATAACTCCACATTTCTTGTTTTAAAGTAAAAAAACAAAAAAAAAACAAAAAAACACTTTTTAATTTTTGTTATCTACTCAAATGACAGTAATACCTGACAAACACTGTTTTTCGTTGGTGATCATAGACTGTTATTAACGTTTCAGGCTTCAGAGACCTTAATACACTGCTTGGTCAAAAAAAGTCACTGTCTGGATTTAAATACACAGTAACAATTTACAATAAGGTGTCATTTGTTTAAATTAGTTAATGTATTAACTAACATAAACAATCAATGAACAATAAATTTATTACAGTATTTATTCATCTTTGTTAACATTAATTAATAGAAATACAACCATTCATTATTAGTTCATGTTAGTTCACAATACATTAATGTTAACAAACACCACTTGTGATTTTAATAATGTATTAGTAAATGCTGAAAGTAGCATTAAGTAAGATTAAAAATGCTATAGAAGTATTGTTAAAAATCTGGCAAACATATAGATATATAAAGGGCAAGTCACAAAAACAGTCCAGTAAACATGTGCAGGTCTTTGATCGACGAACAGTATCCAGAGGGCTCGGCAAGGGAGGTGATCCCATAACATGAGCAATAGTCCAGGCAGAGGCAAGCAGAATCCAAAACAGCAAGACAATGGATTGAGACACTGGTAAACAGACTAAGAACAAGGTTAGGCTAGACTCTGAAAATGGCTCCATAGGTAGAAGTCCATTAGTCCACTTATTCAGTTCATTTAAAGTTAAACGAGTAAGTGGATTGCACCGAATTGACACTGAGTGCACCAAAAAGGCTGCTGCTTTTGCAGTTTGCTTGCTGCTTCATAATAATTTAAAACAGGTAGTTCTAGTAATAAGATTAAAGTATTTATATTGGATTCTGTCACAAAAATTACATATATATCCTAGTTAAACAATTTAATAATCAATTTATAATGAATTTGTACCTGTGTTGTATTGCAGTGTATTACACCATGGACGAGTGCTTTGTAAAATGAATAGATGGATGTGCAATTGGATGCATAAAAAAATCACACTGCATTATTCTCTAGCCTTTGAGTGTACATCAGTTGTACACTCGTTTTTGGAGTGCAGTAGTGGATGAGTACACTTGAAAACGTCCACTATGGTTTCAGACACCACTTAAAATTGCTTTTGCCTCAAACAGTGCCCTATTTGAGGGAATAGGATGCGATTTTGTATCACGCTTATGGCTTATGAAGTGTCACAGCTGTGAGTGAAATAAATGCAGTGGGTAATGGGAAATGTAGTCCTGTGTAAAGTAGTAGTGTGGTTTAAGAGTGTTCATGTGGTGGATAGTGACCTCTGGTAGTGCACGAACAGAAGGAGAGGCACAGAATTTGTAACATATATACCAAGCTTCAATGAGCATGAACCAAATCAGTTCTTGGACATATACCATGGTTGTATGCCTGTAAATGCCTTGGAATATCATGTAAACACCATAGCATGTTGATATGGTTGGCATGGTATTTTAGACCTATACAGTTTTAAGGAATATAATGTTATATAATTGTATTCTCTAATTTATAAATTTTATATAATTCAATAGATGTTTTCTGATAATTGCTGTTCTTTCTCTGGTATTCTCTGTAGTTTCTAGACAAATCAGAGGATGTTCTGTTAAAGCACCAAGCCAGCATCAATGAGCTGAAGAGGGCCCTGAGGGAACCCAACAGTAAACTGATGAACTGGGAAAAACGTCTGTCAGGGACATCCCCAGGCAGCACTCCGGAGAAGGCGGCAGTGAGTATGCATATTGCATTAGGATAGAATTTAAGACATGTGCTGATACTTGGTTTAGTCTCTAGTTTCTTGTTTGGCTGCAATCATCATCTACATGTGCATCATGCTGTACAACACTGTACTGATTGTGTACAATGTGTTTTCCCCCAACTGACAAAGAAATCCTTAGTGTCAGTACAGTTGTTACACCTTTTGGAGCAATTTTGCATTGACTAGTCTAGTAAAGGTAAAATGAGAAAGTATTAAGTGGTGTGGGTGTTATATTTATTATCAAATTAATTTTGGTTTGCTGTTGATTTTTGTTTTACTAGATATAATGGATTTGAGATGTATGTTATGTTGCTTTAACATTCTAATTTGAAATGTTTTATATTCACTATGTTTCGTGCATTTTGCTTTGCTATTGTATTTTAATGGTTGCCCAAGTCATTATTGCTGCTGTGTTTTCACTATGCTGATTCATGCTTTCATGTTTGTTTATGTGCTGAGTTAAGTCCAATTATTTATAACATAATTTCACTTGTATTGATATTTATTTTGTTTATCATTGTTTGTTTCAAAATCTTACATTTCTTTTTAGATGTTCATAATGTGACATGATTTTTGGTTTATCCTCTTATTTCTTTTTTGATTTTCTTGGAGCTGCCCATCTATCAGGGGGCTGTTGGTGCAGGGGTAGAGGAACCTGACAACAGCCTCTCTGTGGAGGGCTTCATCCAGAAGACTCTAGTAACTTCAAATGAGGTTACTTTGACATATTTACAATTCACTAATGGTTAATAATTTTATGAAAAGTTAAATTACTAACAATTTTAATTTATATGATTAAATATAGGGCTGTGAAGAATGGGTGTTGCTCGACTATGAAATGGAGGAGGAAGGAAAGTACAAAGCTAGTACACCTCCACCTTTTCTGGTCACTATTCCCATTCCAAAGGAGGAGACAAAAAAACTTCAGGAAATTACCAAGATGAAGCACGTTGACCTAATGAGAAAGGACAGTGATGAAACACAATTGCACATGAAGACTGCATCCTCAAAAATATCACAAATGGACAAGTTGTGTGAATCTAAAGAAAATATCATCACAGGTTCTCATGAAAGATCAAAAAAAGAGCCTACACCACTTGCTGAGCCTAACAACAACATTGCAATTACAGATATCATGGAGGAGAGTTATCAACATAAAGTCAGAAGGGAAAAAAGACCTCAAAGCTTAAACCTGGGGAAATTGAGGGACTTTGTTTATGAGACAGACAAAGGTTCAAACATCACACACGATAGTGTAGAGTCTGATGAGGACAACAATACTGAACTTATAAAGCAGATTGTGATCAGTTATCCTGAAAATTACAGCACAACAACAGACACATGGGCATCATCCATGGCTGAAAAGCTTAATCAGCCAGCCACAAATACATGTGCTGCAAAACCGCTTAAAGAAAACACAGAGTTTGACAGAGTAATAGGAAAAGACTTGCAGATTTCCAATCTGGGAGCAAGTAAGATGCATGAAAATTCACATGATTCAGGAAAGACTGGTAATGCAAGAAAGTTAGAATGTCAAGAGCAGCTATCCAGCGAAGTGAAGATTATGAACACGGAAGGCAAACAAGAAAACCAAGGTTTATTCAGTGGCCCTGGCAAAGATGAGCAGAAAAGTGCAAAGACTGATATCAGATTTGAAGTCATGAAAGTCATCATGATTGACAATAGTGAAAATGAAGTGAAATCTGCCAAAGCAAAGAAAGAAACTGAAGATTTGGATCTTGAAAGGAAGATAAGCAATTTTGAACTGGAAGACTCTGCAGAAATCCCACTTGCCATGGAGCTGAGAAAAACTAGCCAGAGAGATACTGGACAAGTGAAAACAAATATGACAAGAATTGTTCCATTAAAACCTGAGAGAGTGAGGAGCCAAGGCTGCAGCGATGACCTAGATATTGGACATGGCAGTGAACTAGTGAAAATAAATTTTAAAAGATACAGTATGAATGAGTCATTTGTGAGACACTTTGACCCCTGTAAAGCAGCTGAGAGCAAGGACACTAACTATTTCCATGCAAACTGCACCTCAAAAAAGGACATCTGTGTGTGCTCAGAGCATCAAGCAATAAAGATTCTTGAGAGCTCACCAAAAGAAGAGGGTATAAGTAATGAAGACACTACAAACAATATCAGCAGAATAGTCCACAGAGATCTTCTGCATACTGATGAACGAATTTCAGAACTTCACTTATCCAGACAGACGGTTCACCAAAAAAATGCCCCTCCAACACCTCCAGTCAAAACAAAGAAAGCAAGAGAATCAGGTTTCTTTCTGCGCAATAGTCTCATTTTCAGCAAAGACCCAACTCTTGAGGCCAACAAAAAGAATCTTCTGGTAATTAACATGGCATCTTAGTTATTGGACAAACTTACTGCATAAACTTAAGATTGATTCACACATTCACTGTTTACCTTTTTATAATTTAAATATACCGTTGTTTACAGTACATGTAAAATCATACTTTTTACTTACTCATAAAGAGAGAGGTTAGAGAAGCCTACAATTGAACCATTAATGAGTAGTTCCCCTTCAGGATCTTAAGCTGCATTGAATGCTTTGGGAATGCCAAAAATTGTAGGCGGGGTGACAAAGAAAACAGAGAGCTTAAAAGCATCTGCAGAGATACAATGCCTGCTTCTGTCATTCAGCGAAGCTCTCTGTGTGTCAGTTCAAATAAACTGCAAGTCAAAATCATAAATTTTTTGAAGATCTCCTCAGTGGATGATTAAACAACAAATAATCTGCAGCTTCACTTACCAGTAGGGGTGGCATGATGGTCTGTGAACCGTCATATAATTATTTTTTAATTTAATATTAAAATCTGAACAACTAAAAAAAAAAGACATTCTTATGTTAAATTTTTTCAAAGAAAAAGAAAAATTCTGCCTAATTTTAATTAAGGCACAGTTAAATGAGTAAACAAGTGGAATATTCCATTTCCACATGTTGGCAGTAGTAAACGCCCCTCTCCACTGATTGGTCAGCCATACATTACAACATAATAGGTGTGTTTGAATTGAAGCGGTGCTCCAGTGACTGATGGGTGTATGATATCAAAGTACAGAGAGAGTGTTTGACAGATGATGGTTCCATATGCTCATTATAATCTATAACATGGTCAACAAGACGAGAAGTGGATGCATTTGCAGATCTTTTTTCAAAAACTTGGTCAAAACACTGGCAGGTTCAGATAACTGGCATACAAGGAATACAAAGGGCAAGACAGAAGAATAATCAGGTAAACAGACATTTACATGTGTTGATCGAAGTTGAATGTGATCTAAGGGATGAAACAAAGAGAGATAATGCGAGATGAAATCATGACATAATGGTTCTCATGGCACTTTGATGTCATACATTGATTGGTCGCTGCAGTGCAGTGCAAGATTTCAGAGATTAATACATATTTTTTTGCTCAAAACTGACTGTTGCCTAATGAAGATATTTTAAATAAACTGACACATAAATGTATGAGACAGAAAGTAGAAGATTACTGTCACCATGGGCCCCTATAGGGAGAGGGTAGCGGGTGGTCCAAAAAATGGATCTAAGATCCAGACTAAGGATTTTTTTAGCCAATTAGTCATTCATAAAATAAATTCATTTATTTTAAATTTATTAATATAATAACCATACCAAGACATCTTTTAATAGGATTCTGCATTTAGGTGTAGGCTATTATAGCGCCGACTCTCCACCTCCATGTAGTCTAATTTACATTTACAAATTTTCCTGCCCTTTTTTTTTGCTTTAAGACATGTGTTCCACAAACACAGTTACAGCAGACAGAAATAAATCTAGCGTTAAAAAGTCAAAGGTCAAGAGCCCAACTAAAGCAAACGCTGATCTTCACAATGGTGAGGTCAAACAAAACTTTTTGTAGATATACAGTATGACAGGAATAAAGTCAGACTATAATGAAGCTGTTCATGCTGTTTGTGGAATTGTTTAATAAAATTTCAGTTGATTTCTTCTAAGGCTGTGGCTGAAGTCAGTTGTAGTTGCTATTTTCTTCAGCAGCTGTTCATCATTGGCTGAATTCAGTCAATAGTCTTCATTCTCTCTGTAAGGTTGTCTATATTAGTAAACACATGTAGAAAATAGTGAATGAGGGTGTGTGATTGGCCTGCAGCCGACACTGACAGATAAAGTCAGATGAAGTTTTAATGTTTTAATGTAAATTCTTTTTCCACAATCTTTTGCAGGCAGCTTAATGCTTGTGCATGAGCATGGGGGCAGGGGGCAATAATAATAAAATAACAGTGTGTTTAGAAGTGGCTTATTGAAACACTAGTGTGCAAACTCTTCTCCTACCACATGCCAAGATAAAAGCAATATCAGCATTATTGTTTCTTTTTGCAAATTTTGTTTGTGATAAAAATAACAACAGCCTGTGTTTTCATCACTTATTTTAGCTATGAATTGCTGTATAAATATGCAGTTATATTACAGGTAATTGGCATGAATTATACTTGTGATGGAGTGGTGGTAGAGCACCCTTGGCACAAGGGAACTTTTTAAAAAATCTCACTCCTCTCCTCTAGGCTTCTGTCTTCTGTCTTCTGTCTCATAATACATTTATGTGTAAGTTTATTTAAAATATATTTATTAGACCACAACAGAGTGAGGTTTGAGCAAAAGACTTTGTATATTAATATAATCTAGCACACTGACTTTCTGTCTTCACTGCATGGATTGAGTCACATGAACCACGATCACAAAACCCAGACACTGGCTATCAAACCATCACCCCGTGGTGATGGTTTGATAGCATAAAAATTATCGCACATCCTGAAGATCAAGATTTTACCTGCCTGGTTTCCTTTGTTGTTCCTTTGTCCAAAAAATTCTCTCTATCCTCTCTATCCTGATGATGCATACTGAGTATCTGATCTTTTTTTAGTTTTGTTTACCATTGGCATGTATAGCTAGAACTGCAGTATTGGCACTAATAGCATTAAAATTATCACACATACTGAAGGCAGACATCAAGATTTTGCTTACCTAATCCTGTGGCATAAATGTAACTGGGTGCACTTTTTAACCATACATGAAATACATACCAACAAGTATATATCACAGCAGTTTCCTAAAGGAATGAACACTAGAGACAGTAAAACTCTGACACCTTGTTTTCCTTTTCACATAAATTTACACATAAGTTTTGATGAATAAATCATCATTTTGCACGGTTATTTAAAGAATATAATTTCATAACTTTATATCCTTGGGTTTTCATAGGTGGGAGGTTCATTTGGTCACTCATAGTGCAGAGGTGAAGAGCTCCAGTTCGAATCCTGTGTAACTATGGTTTGACAAAACAGTTCAAATCTATATAAACAAAATTATGAAATGGTTTGGTTGCACAAATATAAGAAATTAACTAATTAAGGAAAATGTATATAAATAATTACAATTAATTGCAATTATCAGCTGCCAGTAGTAACTGTGTGGCAGAATTACATTGCTATTCACAAATCTGTTCGCTGAGAGAACATTCATTGTAAATTCATAAAAAACGAAATGGATATTTTCATGGCCAAGTTTTTAGCAAGGATCTAAATCATAAAGCAAGGCAGTCTTGGAATGAAAGTCTTGCACTCACATTCTTCCAGCTTGAAGGGTAATCCAAAGATGTCCTGATTCATGATGACTGAGAGTTTCATCCCTGGTAGAAAGTGAAAAGAGCTAAGAGGGATATGGAAAGTCAAGACCGTGAGGTCTGGCACCAAGACATAAGGTTTGCAAGTCTCCTCAGTTTCCCACATATCAAAAATCCCTTCGCAATTTAGCATCCCCAATGTCTTGAGATCATGGTCACCGAGTTTGGTGGCTATGGTTTGTAAGGCAACAGAGTATATCAAATTCCACAGCATAGGCTTTTTAAAATAACTCTAAATAGCAGACTTCCTGTTGGGTGGAGCAAAAAAGTTACAGACTTTCAGGTTTTCAGCACAGTGTGTAGATCTATATGTGTACTGGGTTTCATATAAATACGTCCAATTATGTGTGAACTATACTGCAAAATGTTTGAATTTTTTTCCAGGGGGCGCTGTACATTATTATTTTCATTTTTAGTCAAAATAGTAATAATAATAATCCTTAGAAAACAAGAGAGCCCTGTGCCATTGGCTCAGGCCCTAATAAAATAATCTAAAAGTTGAATTTAAAGTATCAGGAAGAGTTAGGGTAGGTGTATAGAGGGATTTAATATCCCAATAAGAATTAATATCCATTTAATCATTTGAATTAAAGTTATAATTTATGTTATTATTGCGTTTTTTATAACGTACTAAAATACTGAGGTGCAGATAATTGTCACTTGGACAGGCACATTAATTTTAGATTAACTTGTTTAAAACAGTGCTTTTTTAAAAACAGAGATACATTTTATTAGTTTCCACCATTTAACAAAATATAGATCTAGGAGGTTATGTCATGGCAACTTGTCTGGTTATTTGTGTTGATTTTATTTAATTCTGATAAATGATGTGTATTCATCTGGCTGGAGAAGTTAAATTTTTTTATTAAGGGTTCGGATATAGGCACCCTTTCTCCACCCTCCCTATCTAAAAGCAGCAAACTTTTGGGATTCATTTCTCATGTTAGATCACAGAGTAATACCTCTCTTCTTTTTTGGAAGGAGTTTGATGTGGTCATTAGGGGATGCTAATGAGCGTTGCTTCTTGTGGAAATGTCTGCCAAATGTGTCTCATCGGGTCCTGCACAATGTAGAAAGAGGCTACTGGATGCTGCTCTGGCTCCTCTGTGACTCCAGAACATCCGTATACTTGGTTGATTTTTTTATCTCAATCATTGCAAATTGCAATTCAGATTCGAGATGTAATTGTTGCCCACATGAAAGAGCTGGATGGCAGCTACCTTTCAGCCTGCTGTACATGGGACCCCTATAGTGGTGGTGCAAGTCCAAGGGGTTTTTCTAAAGGGGAAATCTACTTTACATGATTTACACAAGGGCCAGTGCTGGGATCACCTTGTCATTGTGTAATGTTAACTTGGTGATTTTACATGATCTGTGGCCAGGGGCTTCATATATAAAATGTTGTGCATAAACGCGCATGTGCCTCTCTTTTAGGTGTGAAATCTATAAATTGAAAATAAAAGATTTCAGCTTCCTGTAATGACTTGTAAACGATTCCTAATTAATATCATTAACATATCAAATATCACCAATCATCAAAATTTAGAGCAATACGCTACAGGAACAGCTTACATTTTCAAAAACTTGCAATTCATGAGTTCACACTTACATATAATTAAATTGAGAAAAGGTTATGTGTATTTGGCATGCTGTCCAGAGAGAGGGACCTCTGAGCCCGAGCTCATGTTTGGCCCAAGCTCTAGTGTTACCCCCAAGTGTTTCTCAGCGTAGGGGTAGAACGAGCAAGGGCATACTTGATTTTTATAGAAGATTACTTGTATGCTGAGTCCCTGTCTGACCTGAGACTCAAATCTGCAACCTTTGGGTTACAAGTCAGACCCTCTAACCAATAGGCCACGGCTGAAGAAGAAGAAGAAGAAGAAGAAGCAGAAGAAGATCGCTATGTGCTGGTGCACAGAGTACAACACAGAGTAGGTCTCTTATATCAACCACCCGGGAAGTCTGCATTTGCACCCCTTTTATAAGTAGATGCACTAGAACCTTGTGGGACCTCCTTTCAGTCACTGCAAGTGCTGTTAGGTCACCATTTGCTATGAAGAGTTTTCTCCACTAGGACAACATCTGTGTAATCAGTATTTGAGTGGTAGGTTCTAGGTGGACCTCCTTACAAGATATCCAATGTGTGGAGAGTGTTATTAGATATCCTCTCAGTTTAGAAAGTTGTTATGCTGATGCCTCCACTCCAACAGATTGACCGTTTTTGCAAGTGTTGTGAGGTCTCCTCTTGCTACAGAGTTTTTGAGGGTCCACCCTGAGGTTGTGGATATCAGCTAGACATAGACATGGCTGAGGCTTTGTCTGTATTTCTCGTTTTGGAACTGCACTTGTAGGGCACAGCTCATATGTTCTGGTCTCTCAACTGAGGTTCCTGAGACCATTCTTCAATGGTTCAGTGCTGGAATTCTTGCAGGTACAGTTCTCACTGTTCCCGAAGTGTAGCAGCCTTCGGGTCTTCCTGTTGGGTGCCTCTATGCAGGACTTTTGTAATTCTGCAGGTTGGTACACTCACATTTGTGATATTCTATGACCTTCATATGCCAATGCTGGCATGCCACTCCTGGCTATTTTCTCGAATTGCACTTCCACACTAGGCAGGGATTTGACAGTCTGGCAGCATGATCTTGTTCCCAAAGTGTTCAATGCAGCTGGAGTTGCTGAAGGGGAAAAGCCAGAGGGCACTCTCTTGTAGAAAATACAAAAAAAGCTGAATAAAAAAACATTTTATGCTTTATTCCTTTAAAAAAAATTAATAAAAGTGTAGTGTATTAGAAATATATAGGAAATAAATATTACAGAATACAAACTAATGGTAATTGTTTAGCAGTGTACTTTTTATATAGTCAATTAAAAGCTTACATAAATAAGCATTAAAAAAATGTCCCCCTCACTTTTGTAATGATGACATGCCCTTGATGATGGATCAAATATGCAAAAATATTATATTTTGCATAGGAAATTACTATTAGTATTTAAATCCTACCATTGTAATTAGAATGTATGTGGTACTGCAATACAATGTGTGTGAAGGTAATTATTGCAATATATAAACAGGTTGCACATGGCATTTGCCTTCAGATTTGTTAATTATCATGCAGTGTAAGCTTTAAAAAATTTTTATGACCAGTAATATTTTAAATACACTTAATAAGGTTATATATTTGCTTAGTCATTTTACAACATGTTGTCACTATGAGCAGCTTGCAACTCCGACTCCAGTCTCTCAGTAGCATGGGCCATAAACCTATTCTCACCACTTCAGGCGTGTCCCTAGGTGATTTAATGTTTTCCTTGAAGGGGAATCACATTTTAAGAACTAAAGAATTTTATAGTCACTTTAAATGCTTGTGTGTGTTTAGGTTGCATTGTATGCCTTGTTTTCTGCTGTATTTCTTTGATAACACTTTACGTTTAGACTGCTTCTCTTCTTTCTTGCTCTGCTTTTCCTTTGTAGGAGCCTTTGTCCACTGCTTCTACTTCTGAAGACCCACAATATGATGTTAAGGTGTCTCATTCCACACTGTTTGCATGTTCTTACATGTTTTTTTTTTCTTACAAAAGGCTTAACTTTCTACTTTCTAATTAGCTTTTTTTAAACACCAAAATAACAATATTAAAGCATGATTTTGAATACTTTTTAATTGTTTTAAGTTACAGTTTAGTTTACCTGCTCAATGAGTGTTCAGGAGGATTAGAAAATTACAATGACTTCTGACAGTAGTTGTCTGTGCAATCTTTAAAAATATGTCCTAATTTAAAGGCATACATGCAAATTGTCTTTGGTCAATTCATTCTATTGTTCCTAAAAACTAGGCATGTGCCATTATTTAGCAATATGGTAGCTTATTTTGCTTTAATGAACATGCAATGGATTATTTTCATGGGCACCTTTAATACCATTAATAATTCTAGATGCTTTATTATGCTACTTTAATTTTGGCACTTATGAAATGGTGTTTCTCATTTGTTTACATTATATTCTACATTTTATTGTGTATTGTGTATTTAAATGCTTGTGGTTATTTTTTTATTTGGTTATGTTCTTTTTTTAGTAACCTGTTTTAACTGGATCATTACACTGGATCATTTCATTCAAGCATGATCAATTGCTCAAAATAACACTCATGATTTCTCCATATCTCCATTATTATGGTTTGTTTCATTATGTGATGTAGAAAAACACTACCCCTTTTCTTTACTCAACAGCAGCAATCTCACTTTGCCCAGGAAGACTATAATTGTGAGTTTGCTGGCTTGAAGGACACCTACCTGGCTGTCGAAAGGAAATGTTCGAATATGAGCTCCACTTCAAGCCTGGAAGCCGAGGTGGATTTTGCTGTCATAATGGACTTACACAGTGATGTGAAGGAATTTTCTAGAGGCATGACTGAGCTGGTTGACAAGGACAAAGTAGAGCTAAGCAAGGAAAGTTTTGACAACACTGCCAGGTCTCACTCCACCTGTCACATAAATTTGCAAGATGTATCACCTGGAAGAGAACATCTCCTTGAAGCTCATGGTCACCAAGATATAGAACCTGTAAGGACGAGTTTGTATTCCATAAACAGGTCAAGAGAGAAAGAGATGCAGAATTGTGACATTTATTACATAATTTAAAGTGCATTATTATTTTGCTAATTGTGTCTTTTATTTCATTGAATATCCTGAATATCATGGAAACATATTTGAATTTGTAACTTTTAATTATTTTCATTTTACTTCATTGTGCTTAATATTATTTGTAACAAGGACGCTGAGGCCAAGATAGAATCCATATGCAGAAGTTTATTAGAGGGCAAGACAATAGACATAAGGCGGGCAGATAGTCAGTAACATACAGGCAGTCCAATCCTTTGACAAGTTCAAGGGCAGTTCAAGAGGCATGATCAGTAGACAGGCAGTGAGTCGATATCGAGCCATCAATCCAATCAAACAATAGACAGAATCTTTGAGACGTGAAACAGGTAAACAGGCAACGATCAAACACTAGAATGGCAATCAGAAGATAAAAGAGAATGCTTGGTAAGGCAGTCAGAGTTGCAATACTTTGCGACTAGCACATGGAGGGCCTTTGGTTATGAAGCCCTCAGAAAGGAAGTAACCCAAGAAGAAACAGAGGGACTGAGCTCAGCTAGTACTTAGGCGAGGGCTCCCTCTGTTGGTCAGGCATTACAGAATTCCCCCCTCTAGGAGCGACTCCTGGAGCTCTACGTGGTTGTCCCTGTGGTTGTCCTTATGGTTGTAGAGCTATGTGGAATCCTTCGATAAGAGATGAGTCCAGAATGCTCCTGGCGGCTACCCAGGAGCTCTCCTCAGGTCTATAGCCCTCCCAATTCAAGAGATATTAAATCTGACCCTCTCTTCGCCTTGAGTCCAGCAATTCCTTCACCTGGTAGGTGGGAGCCCCCTCAATGTCCAGTGGTTTCCTCCATGTTCCCAAGTTACGGGAGCGAGAATAATGGATGGTGAGAGGATGGATTCAGGATGAAGGTAATTAGACTGCCAATCGTAGCATCTCGACAGGGCATCAGCTTTCCTGTTCACTTTTAATGTACTCTAGGTTTCGATGGTCTGTGATTACTTGGAATCGGTGGACTGCCCCCTCAAGCTAGTGTCGCCATTCTTCAATTGCCGCTTTCATCGACAGGACCTCCTTGTTGCCTACATCATAGTTATTCTCACTGGGTGTGAGTTTTCTGGAGAAGAATGCACAAGGGTGGAGTTTACCTGATGGGTCAGATCTTTGGGAGAGGACGGCTCCGATGCCACAGTCTGACGCATCGACCTCTACGATGAATGGGGAATTCGGGTGAGGATGTTTGAGAATGGGGGCTGACATGAAGTGACATGAAGGCTTGACTGGCTTCTGGTGTCCATTGCAGCTTGGTGGGTTTCCTTCTTAGAAGCGAGGTAAGGGGGGTTGCTACTAGACTATAGTTTATGATAAATCTCTGATTTGCAAAACCCAAGAATCATTGAAGCTCTTTGATGGTTATGAGTTGGGGCCATTCAGTCACGGCAGTGACTTTAAGTTCGTCCATCTTAACTCCATTATGACTGATCTGGTACCCCAGGAAGGACGTTTGGGTGTAATGAAACTCAGTTCTCTGCCTTCACATACAGTTGGTTCTCCAAGAGTTTGGATTCTCATGTGTTGAATATGTTCGGCTCTTGGTTTGGAGAAAATCAGAATGTCGTCAATGTAGGCAATGATGAATTGATTAAGAATATCTTTGAAAATTTCATTAATGAAAAACAGCTGGAAGCTGTCAGCTGGTGAGCCCATATGGCATCACCTGATATTCGTAGTGCCCTCTTATGGTGAGAAAGGCGGTTTTCCACTCATCGCCCTCTTTGATCCTGATGAGGTTGCATGCACTTCTCAGGTCTAACTTGGTGTAAATTGTAGCCTCCGTAACTGTTCCAGGGCAGATGGGACTAATGGAAGTTGATACCTGAATTTCTTGGTGGCATTGTTGAGTCCACAGTAATTAATGCAGGGTCTTAATCCTCCATCCTTTTTCTCTACAAAGAAGAAGCCTGCTGTGGCTGGGTGCGGTAGAAGGGCGGATAAACCCGGACTTGAGGGCCTCTGATATATTCCTCCATGACAAGACTCGTCTCTTTGTGAGAAGAGATAAACCTTACTCTTTGGTGGCATGGCATGGCATTGGCGAGTAACTAAATTGCGCAGTCTACGGGTCGATGAGGGGGATGTTTTGTGGCTTTGACTTTGCTGAAATCTTCCAGAAAATCATAATAACAAGAAGGGATGTGAACTATTTGATCGGTCTCTGGCATTTCAACACTGGTCATGCATGGTAGGGGCTACCAATAGTAGTTTACCAAGTTGCCAGGAAATAATTGGATCATGAGCAGACAACCAGGGAAATCCGAGAATTATTTTGTGCTTGGAGGAGTCAACTACATAGAGGGATATGGACTCTTGATAGAAAAGACCCACTTGGAGGATGAGAGTTTGCTGTCAATCAGGTTCAAAGCAGCTCCCAAATCTATCATGGCTGTTAGGCCAAGAGATAGTGAGTTAGTTTTCAACATTACGGGCAGAGTGAAGGTTTTATTGATAAGGAGTGAAAATTTTTCTAGATTTACCTGGGGTGCAGGTTTTTTGAGTGGGCATCTGAGACTTTGATGTCCCATGGCCCCACAGTAGAAACATAGACGGTTAACTTACCACCTCTCTCTTTACCCTTCAGATAGCCTCGAACAACCCAGTTGCATAATTTTTGGTTTTGAAATGTGGGCATGGGTGCTGCCGGTTGATACTGCTCGTGCTTCGTGGTTCTAGTTTTGGGTGTTTGCCTCATGATATTGTTGATCTTTGTGGTTAGGGTGACAAAGTCAGAAAATGGTAGTTCCTATCCTCTACATGTTGGTTCAGTTTGATAAACTTTTGAAAAACACTGCTTTAAAAGTAACATCATTCCATCCGCTTTGTGCTGCTAGCGTCCTGAACTCAATGGCAAAATCAGCGGCTGACCTCTTTCCCTGGGAAAGTTGTAAATGTTGGGTCGAAAATATCCTTCCCCCCTGCAGGATATTCGAACACATTATGAAGTAGTTGGAGAAAATAGTAGAGGGAAAATCTTAATTTGGGATCTGAATCCCAGGCCTCTGCAGCCTAATCAATAGCTTTGCCTGTTAGTAGCGTCATTAGGACTGCACATCTCTTTTCCTCTAATTTACTTTCTTGGTGCTCAAGATAAAATTTAACTTGCCGGATGAACCCTTTGCACTGATCAGCGGTGCCATCAAATTTATTAGGAAGTGCAAAGCTCACCGTTGTAGTTGAAGTCAGAGGGAGTGAGCAAATGAAGTGTCTCAGGTGATCATTAACGGACTGTAACTTAGTGAGTTGTTCATGATAATTCTTTAGCATCTCACTTAAGCAATTGGCACCTGCAGGTTGGAAACCTCCGCTGGATTCATGGTAGGCAAAGTATTCTGTAATGAGGACGCTGAAGACAAGGTAGAATCCATATGCAGAAGTTTATTAGAGGGCAAGACAATAGACATAAACAATAAGGTGGGCAGATAGTCAGTAACATACAGGCAGTCGAATCCATCGACAAATTCAAGGGCAGTTCGGGCATAGTCAGTGAGTCGATATCAAGTTAGCAATCAAATCAGGTAAACAATACAGGTAGACAGAAACCGAGAGATGTGAGACAGGAAAACAGGCAACGATCATACACTAGAATGGCAATCAGAAAATATGTGAGAAACATTTGGTAAGACAGTCAGAGTGGCAATACTTCACAACTAGCACATAAAGGGCTTTTGGTTATAAGGCCCTCAGACAGGAAGTAACCAAAGAAGCAGCAGAGGGGCTAAATTTGAATTTAGGGACCCTTAGAGTATAAGACCTGCAAACACTCTCAAAGGTGCTCAGCTCAAATATGTGAACAAACACATGATCTCCAACCCCTCTTGAAAGTGCCCACAAGAAAACCATACTTAGATGATTAATTTGTGTGTCCATTTGTAATTTAATTTCTTCATGATTTGTGAAAGTAATGAGGTCCTCGTACTCTCTGTATGAAAAAACAGAACAATAATAGGCTTAAGGTTGAACTAATCAGTACTAATCAATATTACAGTTTATAGTAATATTATTATTATTTATATAATGATATCATTACAGACATTTCAATCTGTTACATTTTTCAAAAACAAATACGTAAATAAAACATACTCTTAACTCAAACAAAAATACTAAATAATTCTGTTGTCTATAGCTAACTGTGCATTACATTATTTAATGCACAATGGAGGCTAAGTATGTCTCATTTTGCACATAACGATTGTTCCCCAAAAGGGAACGAGATTATATGTCCCCTCTAAGGAAAACTTTGGGGAAAAAGAATCTTATTGTCTGAAGCATTTGTAAAACAATGCCAGTCCTTTAGGTCCACATGGCCGTGACTTCATAGGTGTATTCACTAGGTGTGTTAGAAGGCCATGATGTTGGCCAGGGTGCTGAGAGAACTCTGTTTTTTTAAGACATCCTGGGATTTTTAATGACCACAAACCACATCTAAAGGACATTGCTTTTTACAGTATAGTGTCCCTATCACTATACTGGAGAGCTAGGACCCACAAATACCACAAGATGAATTCCTGATGGATGCAGTCTTGGCATCAGCTCAAGGAGACCATTACTTAAAAAACCCACAAGGGGGAGCAGTCTCCAAGTGAACACATCTAACCTCAAATAGCAGATTATCAGAAGACGACTTCAGTAATTACCTGAGAGAGCTTGTGTCAAAGGAAAATGTCTCAAGGTTACGTATGTAACCATGGTTCCTCGAAGGTACAAGATGCCGCGTGATACGCCTCATACACCTCAAGCTTGACCATGCTCTGAATAGTATGTGTAATCAGTCCCAAAGGATGGGCGAGCCGTGACAATGGCACTATGTGGAACAAGATGCCTATGCCCCCAGACTTGCAAATCCCTGCCTAGTGTGTGTACCTGCACAGCTAGATGAGAGAAAGAAGAGCCCGAAGCTGAGTGCACCATGGAGGAAACGTGTCACCAGCGGGTCCGAGAGGGGACCTCAGTTGAGAGACCGGAAGCTATGGGCACAGTTTCCACAGTTCCGGGCAAGGGTGCATTAAGGTGCCCCCTGCCTGTGAGAGGAGGTCCTTCCTGACTTGAATCTCCCATGGAGAGCCGTCTAGGAAGGCCCCTAGGTCAGAGAACCATACTTGGCCCGGCCAGAACAAGTAGTAGACTGACTGCGTCCTGGTGCACTCTCTCCAGAACTCTGAGGAGCAGAGCAATCGGGGAAAGGTGTACTGACGAAGCATTGGTATACTTTGCCCCCGAAAGCGAACCTCAGGAACTTCCTGTGAGAAGGATGGATAGACACGTGAAGTATGACAAAACCAGTCCTCAGACTTTATTTGAGACACGCCCTGTTTGACAGTGAGCATCCTGAACTTCATCACTTCACTGAGCGGTTCAGGAGCCTGAGATCTAAAATAGGCCTCAGCCCACCATCCGTCTCTGAACCTACGAAGTACCAGCTTTAGAACCCGAATTTTGATGGCCTCCTTCCTCCAGAGAGTATCTACTTCACGCACAAGCTGTTTCTCCCCTTAGGAAGAAACGTGTGATAGCAGCAGCAGTGTCCAATGCGATCCTCGCCACCTTGCCTCAACAACAGCAGGAGAGAACTGCGAGCAGAAAGGAGGGGTCAGAAGTGCAACTAGCCCCTTTGAGAGCCGACAGCATGAGCTCCGTTCCCCACGTTGCTCATAATGAAAACCTGCTTGTGCACAAAATCACTAAATCTGGTGAAAAGGGAAGAGGATAGGAGATCACCATTCTCATTCCCTTCATCAAATCTTACCGCAATACCCCGAGCACAGCCACCGCATCTATCCAGCATGAGGAATGCCGGTAAAGACTCTTCAAGCAGACAACACCTAGACTGCATGCATACCCATCCATAAAGTAGTTCTGAAGAGGAACAGTACAGACACAAATGCTGCCAGCTCTCGCTTATAAATCGTAATTAGGAAGACCGCATTACCAAAAGACTGACATGCACCCACAGAGCGCATCGCTGAATGACAAAAAGCTGAAGCCGGCCTGCGCTCCGCGAGCTTATATGCATCTTGTCCAATGACGTCATCCTCCCATGACATCTTGTCCATCCTTTGGACTGATTATACATACTAATCAGAG
Organism: Puntigrus tetrazona; assembly: GCF_018831695.1. Lineage (NCBI taxonomy): Eukaryota > Metazoa > Chordata > Actinopteri > Cypriniformes > Cyprinidae > Puntigrus > Puntigrus tetrazona. The sequence goes on from NC_056709.1 coordinate 4,786,460, forward strand.
CATGGTCATGCTGGACGCGTTCCCCATAGCGTCAAAGACACGGCTCGAGTTCCTGAAAAGGAACCAACCCAGTCATAGATATCAGACTAAAATATAGTTGCAAAGCAAACCAAGCTTGAGCTGCAGCATAACGTTCCATATACAGCTACCCTCTAAGCAGAGACTTCAAGTCCTCAAGAGGGGGAACAGTCTACTTAGCCCAAATTTACTAAACCCATGGAAAGAGCATGTCCTTTTCCACTCCAGGTGACTGAAACAACCTGGGAGAGGAAGCTTGCAAACTTCTCTCCACAACTGACCTGAATATAGCTCCACCCATCATCTCACAATTATGCATACTCAAAGCTAAAAATTACTTGGTGCTCACATGCCACTATTATAGCAATCGTTGCAAGCTAATATAAATGTGTTGTGGCAATGACCCATGGTGCAAACGCTTTGTCACACATCCCTTGTGAATAGGAATAAGCACAAGTAGCGTGTTATCATTGCAACTCTCAATAAGTACTCAACAAGACAAAACGCATTATATGAAATTATGCATGTGTAGATCATTGCCTTTAAATCTGTTTTCCGTATAATTTTGTGTTCAGCAAAATAGATTTTACTTAATATTACTATTTGTTATATTATTGTTTGATGGGTTGTTGGATTATGTGATATTATTTTTTGTAAGTACTCAGCAAACATACTGTATACCCGACATACTAATGTGACTATTTTTCTTTTTTTATTCATCAGCCCCCAGTTGCCAAGAAAGACCCTAGTGCAGTGAATGCAGCCCAGATGTTGAGAAAAGGAGCGGTTAAAATGGTACTGCATTCTAATGGCTCTGAGGCTCCTGTCAAAGACATCTCTGATCATGTAAGAATATAACAACGTCATTCCTAAAGTTAAAGTTAATAAAAGTTTAGATTAACAGTGTTGTGGAAAAGCATGATTTTTTGCAATTTATACACAATATTTATGATGCAACAATACATGATTAAAATGAAGGGTTACATAGGTAATTTAGTTCTGTGTTCACCTCACAGTATGGATCAGCCTTGCTAAGGTCAGGAGCTATCAGGAGACAGTATATCAAATTAACCACACTACGCTTACAGTCACTCTTTTGCCCACTAGTGACAAGTACTCCTGAGTGACCACACTGGAGTGCTAACTGTGTGCTAAATTCATTCAGAGAACTAGGTTTTCTACATAACCCTTTATTCTATTTTATCTCTGTCAACACACCACAGTGTGGGTCTACTCTGTACCAGATGAGGTCAGTAGTGATAGAACCCAAGCATGGCAATAAAAGAAACTAATTCATGGCAATAAAACACAAATAAACAAGTTTTTAGCACCTTGATATTGTCTACATAAGGCAGATCACGTCTTCTCTGCTGCTACTGTTGTAGCAACGTCCAATTCGGCAAATGTCATAGATCATGACCAACCAGATTTCTGCACATACATCCTTCAGAGAGGCACAATTAAACAGTGCCTAGGAGGCAGCTACTCCTCTTGTAGAGTGGGCCACCACTACTTTAGAAGGAGGCATCTCTATTTGGTGATAGGCTATTTCTGTCAGCCTGACCATTTTGCCAGCCTCTGCTTTGACAGAGTACCCATAACAGACAAACAGCTAATCGATATGCCTTATCTGTTGTGTGCAATAAATGTATCTTCTCAGTGCCCTGACTGGGCAAATTAGATGCATTCTGGATGCTTCTGTTGAATTGTGAGGAGGTGGATAGAAGGGTTCTAGCACCATGGATATAACTTTTGGCAGAAAGGGGGGGTTTAGAAGAAGTGGAATAGATTAGCTGCCTCTCACTCAACCTCTTAAGGCCACATGCCCTCCAAAGCATTTTTAGCCAGCTGAGAGTGCAGCGTTTTTGTAGTTGCTATGATATAGAATATCTGCTAAAGTAATGGCAGATGCATTGCACATTAAATGTTTAGAGAAACATTATATTTCATAGCAATATTATAGTCCAGCAATTTGATCTGCTAAAGCAGGGGTGTCCAAAGTTTGGCCTGCATTTGAAATGTGGCCCTGTGGACAATGTTCAAATGGCCCGCAGCTTGTCTAATAAAATATATTATACGTGCCCCCCCAAGCATAATTAACAAAATATGCAGTTCACAATGTCAACACAAGAGGATGACAGCAATAAATTTTAAACCAAATACTGCAATGAAACATGAATGATAACAATTTAATCATGTATATGCGGAACAGCTCTACTTGTGTGAAACTTGCTGCACAGACCACAGTGCAAGGCAAGCTCAGAACAAATGCCTTTAATCACTGACAGATCTTGATTATGAGAGACCACTAAATAGCACTCAACTGGATCCAGTGAGAAGTCTTTGAGTTTGGAGCCAATGGCTCTGATACAAACCACAAATTTTGCGGTGATATGAGATGGTTTAAGCAGATGAAACAGCACTTGCTTTCTTTCTCAACAGCCCCGACATGAAAAATAGGAGAAATTAGTGCAATAATATAATAATAATAACACATAATAATATATATATGGCAATTGAATGTAATGAATGAAAGAAAGGACAGTATATTTTTGTTATAAGCCGTTTTGCGCTTTTTTATTTCTACAAATGAAATATCCTTGACATATCATGATGTCTGCATTTACATGTGTAACCAACTCAATGAATTGCTTAAATAAATGACTCAATGACTCACCCATTAAAAGAGTAATTTGCTGCCACCTACTGGTGTTATTACTTTCATATTTTAAAGCAGCTTTATCTTTGTATTTTTTCCAACATTTCATAATTGTATATATATATATAAGAAAACAAAAACTGATTTAACATTAATTATTCTCATGCTACATTTCATCTTATTAAACTGTCTTTGAAAATGCATCAAATGATTAATAAAATGTAAGAATTCCATATAAAAGACGAGGCATGCATTTAATACAGTTAGGGAACAATTGAATTTAAATATGCAAAACAATAAAAATACATGGAAATACATTTAACTGTAGTAATCTAAAATATAATTTCTTAACAAAATTGTGGCAGTTGAAAATGCTGAGTGAATTTTGAAAACCACTAGTCATGGGTCAGCAAAAAAGTTGATGTCGAGTTAAATATATACAGCACTGTGTGTATATATTGTAATGGGATGAAGAAACACATGACAAGGAGAACTCAAAATAAAAGCTCCAGAGGGTAACCTCCTGGACTGCTGCTCCATAGAAGCAAATTGACCAATCATCTAGGTAACAGGCAATATGTGCAATATGTATGCCCTGGCAATGAAAAGAAAATTCGACCAGTCTTTAACCATTCAAATGGTTTTAAAAAAAAAATCACCACCATATGACCAATTAACCAATTAATCCTAGCACTTACTTTACTTACTTACTTTACTCTCACTGCAATACTACAAAGACTCTGTGAACAACAACTGTTTCTCAAAGCAGAAAAATGCAGTCTTCATCTTCCCAAGGTCCAATTCCTTGGCTACAACATTGACTCCAGAGGAGACCAAATGGATAAGGGAAAGGTGGAAGCAGTGACCTCCTGACCAGAACCTAGCTCAGTGAAAGAGCTCCAAAGATTCCTTGGGTTTGCCAATTTCTATCGTTGATTTATTAATAAGTACAGTATCATTACCAGCCCTTTGACTTCTCTCTTGAAAGGTAAGGTCTCTGTCATGGACTCCAGCAGTAACCCAGACATTTAACCTTTTAAAAAAGGCTTTCACGGAAGCACCTATTTTAGTTCATACTGACCCTGAACTTCCTTTTGTCGAAGTCGATGCATCCACTACTGGGGTAAGAGCCATTCTTTCACAGCAGCAGGGGAAACCAGCGCAACTCCATCCATGCACATTCTTCTCAAGGAAACTCAGTTCAGCGGAGAAGAACTATGATATCGAAAAGAATTATTAGCAATAAAACTGGCTTTGGAGAAATGGAGGCACTGGCTTTGATGGAGCAATACATCATTTTGTAGTGTGGACGGACCACAAGAACCAGTACCTGAAGGAGGCTAAGAGGTTAAATCCCCAACAGGCGAGATGGGCTCTATTCTTTACTCATTTCAATTTCACGATCTCGTACAGACCTGGACACAAGAAAGCCAATGCCTTATCTTGCATCCACACAAAGGATGAGGAGACAATACTCCCTGGAAAACTTTTTTTTTGGGTTTGTAAACCCTATTCAGTGGGTCTCTCCCCCTGTCACTTCTGAGCTAGCCCCCAAGATTCCTACAGAGTGTCCTCTAGGTAAACAATTTGTACCCCAAAAACAATAGACACAACTCATCCACTCCACACCTTCATCTTTAGGCACTGGTCTCGCAGGGGCCAACAATACTCTAACTGCTACAAGACCGCTTCTGGTGGCCTGAGATGGCCAGGGATGTGAGAAGGTACGTGACTTGATGTAGGGATTGTGCGATGTCCAAGTCTCAGCAACATTTAGCAGTTGGAAAACTGTGCCCACTTCCAATCAATCAATCAATCATTTTATTTATATAGCGCTTTTAACAACACAGGTTGCATCAAAGCACTGTAATCCCGGTCACATCTAGGAATAGACTTAATCATGGACCTGCCAGCCTCAGAAGGTACCCACCCGTACTAGAGACTGCTGAACTTCTGTTAAAACAAGTTTTCAGGTTATTTGGACTTCCGGAGGACATTGTTTCAGATCATGGACCTCAGTTCATCTTAAACCTCAGGAATGTACAGGTGATGGGGCAGCGAGGGGGAACGCAGGGACCTGGCTTGAGTGTCTCGTGGCCGGTCCGAAGCGAGGTCTGAGTGTGTGCAACTCTTACCTCTGTTCCCGCAGAAGTGAGGTGGGTAGTCCATTGGTTCGTCCTCCCAGTCTTCCTACTGCTGCATGTTAGCCAAAGAGGAGAGTGAGTGTGGTGCAGAACTGGCCCGCTCAACTCCCCGTCCTCCCTGGGGACCCAGAGATAGAGGAAACTGCTCTTGTCAAGGTTTTGTTTAGCACTGACCATGAGGTCAGCAGTGAAACAAAGATTCTCCACCCGGCCCTCCTCAGGGGGAGGGAGTGATGCGTTCACCATCTCCTGAAGAGCAGCTCCTTCTATCCCTGAGTCACCCGTCTCAGGGCCTCTTGCACCTGTGGTTTCCTCCAGGTTTGGCAGGAGCCTGGACAGGCTGGCCGGCTGCCCTGCTGCCTGCTCCACGGCACTGCCTAGATGGGGGCTGCTGCGTTGGCTGCATGGTTGTGGGGGCAGGGGGCACCCTCAGTGACGAGCTCAGTAAAAATTTATTTTCCACCACAGTTACATTACTCACTGAATTTATCTGCTGACAAGATAGTTTGACTACTAATGTGAATATTTAATTATAGCCCCAGAAACACTTAACAACAATAACATGGTAATAAAATCTTGCCATGTTCACTAAACAAAAATCTAAACTGTGTAAAACTTTGTAAAACGTAAAAAATACAAATAATCAAAACTACATTTTGCTACCCAACTGGATACAGTATATGTGCTGATCCAAGAAACCATGCATTAGTTGCAATTCTGCCTTCCTTTCCGGCTGCAATCAAGGCATGTTTCTCAGGAAATCTAATGGCTTTATTTTCATATTATTTATAAATTAATGTCAGTTCCAGGCCAGAGGGAGCACCTGACCATGCAGCAAGGATCTAATTTTAACTCTGCTACCAAGGTGAGCCTGTGAAAAGCTGTGAAAGTTTCATGTCATGGCAAGATTGAGCAGAGCAACAAGACACAAGGTAGTTATACTGCATCAACAAGGTCTCTCCCAGACAAAGATTTCAAAGCAGACTGGGGTTTCAACAGCACCCCATTATGTCACAGCTGTCTAATGAGCCAAGTCATAACAATTGATCTTCAGGAGTCAAGTCAAGTCACAGTTGATCATCATGATATTATCTGCCTGCCTTGACCCTCGCTTGATTCTGGTTACGATTCTGTTTTTGCCTTTGACACCCCTGTTATTGTTGTCGATCTCCTGCATGTCTGATCCTTTTTATTAAAGAGCTAGCAAATTAATCCAACCGTCTCTGACTCCTCATTACACAAAATACATGGTTGTAAAACAGGCAGACACAACAGCACCCCATTATGTCAAAACTGACACAGTGAACCAAGTCATAACAGCTGATCTTCAGAAGTCAAGTCAAGTTACAGTTCATTGTCATGAGTCAAGTCAAATCACATCTGCTTGTCATGAGTCCATTTCCACCCAACTGCCCTTTCAGAATCATGTCTCATCTCTGCCAATCTTCCAGAGTTTTGTCACCTCACAGCTGATCATCTAAAGCCTCATCACTGCCTGTCTGTTGCACCCAGATCTTCAAGGTCAGTTTTTCAGTGTCCCAGTCTGTTATCCAATGTAAGGGATTCACCGCTTGTGTTAGCACATGTAGCTGGTATTCCTAAGTCTGTGCTCTCAGTCCTTCCTGTTCCTTAACTTACCTCATCTGTAACGCATCCCTTAATGGGAATTACTTTATGGTGTATTTATGCTGCAATATACCACCAATAAAATCCTCTAGAGACGGTGGCAGCCACTGTGATGTCTCCAGAAGTGGTAGAAGATGATGCATAGTTTAGTGGTGCATACTGCCGTGTTCACCAAGGCAATGATGCTTGCTGCAGCTTCTCCAGAGTTGGCAACACATGCTGCAGAACCTGCAAAAAAGAGAGCCTGCTTCAGAGCTTCTTGCATGGTTGTGGCGCCCAGAAATTCACTTTCAGCCTGTCATGTCACGGTTTTAGGAATTGTAGTGGACTTATCATATATCTTATGTGTAATTATGAAAAATATATACATTTCTAATGATACAAATAATATATATTTTTATATATTATATGATTATTTTACATCTATACATGAATGCTGTGTTTTTAGAGATATGAATATTTTGGACCTAATTATCACTAAATTCCTCAACTATACTATTAGCTTGCATGTGAAATATATATATATTTATGGAAAAAATATTTAAAAAATGGCCTAAATTATTTTAAATTGTTTCTGGATGTTGACCTGGATGTTGGGCTTAGAAGTTTGCCATCTGCTGGTTAGAGATAAGCCTAAGGGGGTTACAGTTTGAGAAATAATTTCTGTTTACCTGGAAAGGGTCATAGAGAGGCATTAATTTTACTTTACAAGAAGGCAGTATGTGAGCTCCTGTCCTGTCACATCAAAGGAGGTCGACTATGATCACTCTGCTGGTCTAGTCACAGCTGTCTGTGAACCTTTAGTCTGCTCTAACATGGCTATGGAAGCTGTCAATGATCTCTTGTCCTTTCCTGTCCCAGCCAAAGAAGCCATCTGCAAACTCCTGGCTTGCTCTGAAGCAGCCATGGAGGCCAATTATTAATCCTTATCCTGTCTACCCAGCCTAGGAGGCTATTTGTGAACACTCTGTCTTGCCAGTTTCCTGTCAAAGTGTTGTCCCTGCAAACATGTTTATAGAATCATTCATCTTGCCCTTCCTAGTCAGTGAGTCATTTTGTCATTTTACTCTTCAAGTGTTGAATTGTCAGCCAGTCTACTTCCCATCAATGCACATGATTTTTTTTTCCCCAAATGACCCTGAGTTTGAACTGCTAGCCTTTACAGTTTCAGATTTTGTTTATGAGACAAATATTGTCTAGCAGTTCAGTTTAAGTCCGTGTGCCTAATGTTGAATCATCCGTCTATCCGATGTCAAGTAACATGTTTGAACACTCTGTTTGCCCTGTTATAGGCAGGAAATCAGGTTGGATCATTTGTCCAGGTTCAAGTATCAAAGGTTTTAGTATTGTGAAAGGTTTTGGTTTTTTCCTTACCACTCTTTCACTGGAATAGCTTTTTTGTAGCCTTTCCCATATCTCTGCCTTGGAAATAGAATGCATCTGAGCCAAATATCTTTTGTCATAGTAATATAAACTAATGTACACCACTATTCAGATCCTGAATGTGTTCTGTACACTATACACAGTTGTCTATGTGAACTTATATATTATTATTTATTTGTTACTTTTAACAACAAAACATATAACACATTGTTGTATTTCAGGTAAGGTCAAACAGTCTAGAAGGACACTTTGTTGCTTCTCCTGTCACCGTCACTACAGAAAACATTACCTCAGCAACCACGACTCAAGTAACCAAGGTAAGAGACATGTTACCCTGAGTTTGAGAACAATATACCCTCTGATCCAACACACCAATTTTATTCAGCTTGAAATAACTTAAAAAAAAAACAGTATAGTAAACTCTATAGTAAATTTCTCTGCAAACATTAATAAGGTGATTTTTTTTTATTTTAAAAAAGCTTTAAATAAACAGGATGGTTGTGAAGGACTATGAATGGAAGTTGATAAAATCTTTAGTTGGGGATTCTTTTTTTTATGTTTTCAGACAGTGAAAGGAGGTTATGCAGAGACCAGGATTGAAAAAAGGATAATCATAACAGGAGATGATGATGTGGATCAACATCAGGTAAGCAAAGACATTCATATGTAATATATGCTCAGTGTTGTTAAATTTTAACATGCCGTAAATAAAGTTGAAACTACCTTTCATGATTGCTTAGCCTGACTGAAAGACAATATTCAGGCTGCTAAGACACATTCACCTGTATTTTTACTTTTTATTTTTCTTCTACTAGTATAAAATTCACTCAAAACTATGTAAAATTTAGTATAATTTGGAAAGCACTAAACCTAATTTAGCATTTGTAGGTCAGCAAATAATATAATGCTACATGTATAATAAAATCTACTTTATATATAACTTTCTGCAGGCTCTTGCCATGGCAATACAGGAGGCAAAACAACAGCACCCTGATATGCTGGTGACTAAGGCCATAGTGGTAAGGGAAACAGACTCTTCATATGAAGAGAAACATCGAACATATGAGGTACAGCAAACAAAAAAAACATTGGTTATTGAATTTCTAAAACTAAGAATTTCTTATTGTCCATGAGGGTGATATTTAAACATATTAAATGTAAAGTATATTAAAGTAAAATGAATTTTAATTATAGGCTTTATCTCTGCAGTTGAGTTATTGCATGTTTCTGACCTTGACTTAACCGTTGTACATCTGTTTGTGTGTGTGTGTGTGTGTATGTGTGTGTACTGTGTATTTGTCCAATTGTTCCAGGCTTGACCGATAGAAGGTGCTATTTGGAACATGGAGAGAAGATCAGCTCCGGTTCTATGTATTTCAGTTGAAACTACTCATGCTACTGAACAGTTTGCTCAAAACAAATCACCCATGCACCCATTCCTCTGCCATCACACACTGATCTGTATATTTTGGTGACAATTTTCTATCATCTGGTGTCTGTTCTGTACCATTCTGAGTACTTTCAACATATAAACAGCAGTTTGAATTATCTTCAGTCTTGTGTAAATGTGAGAAGTTTAACATTTAATTTAGATTTTTTAAAAAGGCTGAAAGTGTTGGAAAATTATTGCTATCATGTATGCACTTCATTCTGTGACTTCCGACTTAGATCCTACCCTTTTTAATCTGACAGCTTTTTATAAAACTCTTCCTTAGGACTTGAATAGGTATAAGAATGGACATACACAGAAGTTACATATACTTTTTGAATAATATTTGATCAAGTGTTTTCTTGTTAATATAAATATTCATCATTTCAACTGTTTTACGCATATGCAGAAACTGTGGATGTTTGCAGTATAACATTTAGAAAGATTCCCACACCTGACATTTGGCAAATTTTTGAAAAAAGTGTATACCCCACATCATTTTAATTTGTGGCCATGATTATATAAAAAAATAAACCTCTTTGCTTTCTTTAGTCTTATTTAGGTCAACTGAGTATCCTCAATATTAACTTGGCTTCTAAATTATGTTGACTTGCTTATTAGGTGGCATTAAGGCATTTTTGGCCTGACACAAAAGCTGTGTCTTAGAAATCTCTGTTGTCTCAATTCTAATCAACACTTATAAAGAAAGCCCATGATGATTGTTAATGGGCTCAGTATAAATATACAATCCAAGATGGTGGTTGACAAATGTTACTAATATAGAATAAATGAAATAATAATATTTTATAAATGACTAAAAATGTGTATTTTTATTTTTATCATGTCATTACTTGCATTCTTTGTTTAAATATATTACTCGGTCGTCTGTGTGGAAAGTTATTTGACAATGTATCGCAGAATGTTTTAAATATTGTTAAAATTATGTTGTTTCACGATGTTGCCTTGGAAGGCAGTAGACAAGGCAGCTCACAAGGTTGTGTTCTAGTTACTGATTATCGAATGATAAAATTAATTTTATTTTTTGATTATTTTTCCATAGTTTATAATGTAAGGCTTTTTTGTATTTTCATTGAGTTCTATTTAAGTTATGCTGTATGACTTTGACTTTATGACTTTTTTTATATGCTCATTTAATGTGAGCTTTTGGGTTTTCCATATAAAATGTCACCATACAGCAGTGTGAATGTAACATTATATCTGACCTACTGTATGTGTATATTCCAATCAAATGCATAACACATATTTAAAAAAAGAATACATATAATTATAAAAAAATATGCATTGTCATGAAAAACAATCATCATGTGTTGTATGTTCTATGCATTCTTGTGTAGTAACCTAAAAGAAAACCATTAACAGAGGGGTACTAGATACTGTAAGCACTTCCTTTCAAGACTTCTGCAATAATTAATGTCTATAGATGAAACTGTAATTATACTCTGTTTATTCTGGATATATGCATCAATATGTTACCATTTTTTGTCTCTGTATGTAGACTTCTTAACATTTTCTCCTGAGGGATGGCAGATGCTTGAAAAAAAAAAAATCTGAATTTTTGTGCTCAAAAGATAATCCTGTTTATTTTTGAAAAATGTTATTACATGATTGGTTGTGTTGAAAAGAGGGAAAATTCTCTTATGTAGATGCAAGAGCATCATCAGGTTTTAGACAGTTAAGTCTGTTATTAAGCAAAATGTTAACAGAATAAAGACTGTTACTGTGACAAATATGACAGAATGTTGAATCAATCATATTATGTGATGCATAGCTTTTAGGCCTGGCACGATACATGTATTCATACCAAACCGTCACAGTACAGACATCTCAGTTCGGTGTATGCAGCTTTACGAATACAGGCAAGTCCCCCAATCCAGAAGGGGGTGTCCACATCAATGCAACGCTGTTTGATAAATGCCAGCAGAAGAACATGAATGTGCACTAGAAAACAAAGCCCTCTATCCAGTGACCATGTGCTGATTCTAACCTCATCTCTTATACTGCCTATGGCAAGCCGTTTTAACATTTAATCTATAAACTGCACTAGTATCTATTTCCATGTCATTAGAACTTATTTTTTTAGATACTAGAATATTATCCATTAAGTACTAGTGCTTATTTAGGTACTAGTGTCTTTTGTAAAGTCTATGAGATCATGAGATACTAGTGTGTTTTCATATTTATTACAATAATGACAAGTATGTCACTATACTTTTTCTTGTTAAGACAAAATGGAACTAATTCTTATTTTTTTTGTAACTAGTAACTTTTTACTTTTTCTATTTGCATTTCTTCACAGTATGCTAATCATTTGCTGAATATTAATAAACCAGCAACTTATAGGAGGGAGAATAACCAGGAAACTGAAACAATGAAAAGGATGTACATTTTTTGGAACTACATGGAAAAACAATAATTTGTACAAAAACATTTGCCAGTTTTGTAAATTAATTTTGTAAAAATGGTAGCCTGTGTTTGTTGTTCATCGAGCGTTCTCTAGTGGTTGAATGGAGATAAGACAACAGTTTTATTATTAATAATTAAAGTACTTTTTAATCTCTTAACAAAGCAACATCACACAAATTTTCTGGCTAAAATCATATTTTGTTATTTACGACTCCCTATTTGGCTGCTGTGATTTTAAGTCTAAGGAGTAAGGAAGTCGAACACGAAGAACCAACAACTTCCCTGACTTTACAAATTATATATTTATCACTAATAAAGTAATAAATATCTAATTTGTAAAGTCAGGGAAGTTGTTGGTTATTGCAGTAATGTGGTGTGTGACGTAATGAGACAAACAAACAAGATAGCATTTAAAAATATTTTAGTAAGAAATAAACATTCAAACAAGATGACAGTAGCTCTCGCATAAACAACAAGCACAGATGTTTATGGCACAGATGTTATGAAGCTCAAAAGTGCGAGACGTAAGCGGAGCTGAAAATCAAAACAAGTAATAAAAATAAAAATCTACATAACTCCCCAAAAATCCCCACGCTAATATAAACAAAAGAAAAGACATGAAAACATAAATACTAATCATAACATAAATAATCATAACATAAATACATCAGTCAACTTTTGGTTCCAAAAACTGAGGTAACTTTCTGGGTATGTATGTAACCATACCAACTAACTCTCTGAAGATATTTCAGTGTAACTTCGTTTCAGAAGGTTGGTGAGCATGGCGTGCCCTTTTGATGAGGATCCTGTGGACGTAGAAGCACAAATTATACGAGATTTTTTTCGTCGGGAGAGGGTTATACGACCACGTATTGATGTGTTTGCATACCCTAATGAATATTTGAAAGAGCGTTATCGTTTTTCAAAAGATTCATTAGTTTATTTAACACGTCTTTTAAAACCGCGTATCGCAAATGTGACAAACCGCGGTTCTGCGCTTAGCACAGAAAACATTCTGTGCGTAGCACTTAGGTTTTTTGCGTCTGGTCATTTTTTGTACAGTGTGGGCAATTCAGAGCATGTGGGAAAGGCAACTGTGTGTAGAGCCGTTCGTACAGTATGTCTGGCACTTAAACACGTTTGTACAGTTCCCTGGCCATGAACCTCTGCTTGTTATTAAAGACGAATTTCACAGAGTGGCAGGTTTGTCCTTTGTAGTAAAATCTATGACGCATATTTAATATTTAGTCATATTGTTTATATCTATACATGTATTCATTATGCGCACACACACTTCATAGTTCCATAAATTTCTGTTTCAGGGTTTCCAAATGTAATTGGGTGCATTGATGGCACTCACATTCCTATTAAAGCTCCATCAATAAATGAGGGAGACTATGTTAATAGGAAATCTATTCATAGTATCAATGTGCAGGTAACAACTTAAACAACTTTTTTCCCTTCTTAAAATCATTAAAGTCATTACTTTTTCCACTAACTAGGTAATATGGGAGGCAACCCAAATCATTAGTAATGTCGAGACAAAATGGCCAGGATCTGTGCATGATGCCAGAATTTTCCGCGAGTCATCATTATGCCAGACATTTCAGCAGGGTGTTTTACTTTATACAAATTGTTTTTTTCCTTTTTACTATATTTGTGTTGTACACTTCAATCATTACAGGACAGTACAATGGTTACTTGCTGGGGGACAGGGGACAGAGGATACATTTGTCTGCCCTATTTAATGACACCCTACCCTGAACCTGAGCCTGGACCACAGACACGGTTTAACCTGGCTCACAGTGTCTGCGTGGGCTCCGGGTTAGTCCAGAGAGGGCATGCAACGTTATAGTGGCTTGTGTTGTGCTTCACAATATTGCCACTATAAGAGGAGAGAGCCACCCTCCTTGTATTGAGGAAGATGGCCCAGAGGAACACCTACAGATTTTACGGGCCAACAGAGACGGAAGACTTTTGAGAGACAGGATCTGTCAAAATTACTTTTTTGCACTGGTCTGCCAGGCAGTTTATTTCTTTATTTCCTGAAAAACAATAAAAGTAAAATTCAATGAAATGTTTTTTATATTGCTTTATACATACACACACACACACACACACACACACACACACACACACACACATATATATATATATATATATATATATATATATAGTGCTGCTTTTTTAACAAGGAGCCTTTTCTCTTCCATTTGAAACTGTATAAGGTCCATCTCCATGTCACTTTTTCTTATTTGTTTTTGAAGATGGACCTTATACAGCTTCTTTGCTGGCAACTAGGAAGGTGGAAAAAAATTAATAAATGAGATTGTTTGGTCAGACAATATAATTAAAAAATGGACACCTGGACACAAATTGTTACCCTGCTTAGATTGTGTGCTGAGGTTGAAGGACCCTCATCTGTGGGCAAATCCCTGTACTGTGAAAGGACAATGACAGTTTGTTACTCTAATGCAAAATACATTATAATGGTATGCATCATACCTCAGTGGATCTACCAGTATTGTGAGACAGAAGATGTGGTCTCTTCATCGTCATCTTCATCATCTTCATCCTATAGGAGAAATATTCAAGTATACATTATCTGGCAAAAAAAAAAAAAAACCTAAAAGCAACTAAAGGTACCTGACAGACTGTGTTCTTTCTGGAGGGTCCAATAATACAATCCGTCCATCAGTATCTATAAGAACACACAACCCATAAAATTCTCAATATTATCAAAGAAAATAATACATGAAAACAGTAACATGTCAATCTAAGATCACAGTAGCCTATACATCATATGCATAAAATAAGACATAAAAAAATTATCTTGTTCAAAAAGCCTTTAAGTGACAGAGATAGTAATTTATTAGGACAAAAAATGAAAACAAATCATAGAGGTAAACTTACATTTCACCATTTTTTCACCATCACTTGGTGTGTGCGATGAACTGCTCCCTGGAATGCCAGCAACCACTGGTCGCCCTTTATTAAGGGACAGAGCCAGCTCCTCAGATGGGGTGAGGGGAGGTGGTGGTGAGCCCCTGCCAGTTAGACAGGCTTCAATCTTCTTTCTATTAGCTACATGACAGAATGAATATACTAAATCCTGTTAAAATAATAGTTCAGTAATTGTGTAATCAAATATTACATTTTTGCAGAATGTTTTTGTGTTTCATTTTGACTTGGCTTAAAGTTCTTGTGGCTCCAGAAGGATTACACCTTATTAAATAAGAAATATACATTATTATTTTAAACTAAAGAAATAAATGGCAGGAAAAGTAAATGCTTTCATAGTGAAATAACATATTCAAAAGGATATATAAGTCATACTTCATTATTTTGCATTATAATAAAACAGGAGCCAATACCAAATTTGTAATTTAATACACTCACGCATTAACTCTGTCCGTTATTTTTTGCCAAGCCAACTCTCTTGCTTTAGCTAATGCAGCTGTATTGCTTCTTTTTAATATTATTGGCTTAAACTCCTCATAAGCATGCATAAAAACCTCCAACTCCGCCTCTGTGAAATACGCTGCTCTCTTTTTTTCGCTTTGAGTTTCCATGTTGACTCATGAAATCGGTGATCCATTGAAAATGGAGATTTTGGAGGTTGGAGATTGATTAAACTAACTCTTCTCAGATGTTTTGAAACCAACTTACTCATGGTATGCCTGTTTAGGGTAAATCAATCCAGAGGTTATGATTTCTCAAATGGTAAGTTAACCAAGCTTTCTGGAATACCCCCCCAGAGCCAAACAAATCCAAAATCAAGGAAGCCGAGAGCCCTCAGAGAAAACACACTCTCCCGTGTTGCGTCACATCCGCATCCTTATAGAACATCGACTCCTCTTGATTGATGTGGGTGCAGCCGACGTCATCTCCATTAAGGAAGATCAATAGTGCTGTCATCCAACCAAAGCTCCTAAAAATAGACAAACACTACCAAACAAAGCAAAATAGAAAATAAGCGCTTCCTAAACTTATGAGACGTAACATGTTAAATAAATATAAACATTCAAAATACTAACTCTTATCAAAACCCGATTCAAAATTGAGTCATTCAGTCAAAAAATTACCACTAGTTTTCTATCCAACAGAAATATATAGTCAATCATAGCACATAGACTAACAACATTTTAACAGTTGATGACTTTACAAAAACCACATTACTTGCCATGTTTAAGTTCTACCTGCATATCATAGACAATATGAAAACCATTTTTTTTGTGTAATTTACTCTTTAATGTACTCTTTAGCAAAAAAATTTGTTGGAACATTGATTGAAATTTCTAGTCATCAACAAAAAATCCAACATTCATGGTCTTTGGTTACAATGCAAGCTTGATTCCATTAGATAAAAAACAGTGACCTTTTTATCTCTTAGTTCAGAAATCTATTATTGGAATTAGCAAGATTATGTCTCGCAATTCAGACTTTATCAGAATTGTGAAATACTGTAAATTCACAATTGCAAGAAAAACTGTCCGAATTTTAAGATGGCATGAAATGGCCATGGCAGAAATATGCTTTCATAGGTTCTACTGTCATGAACTGCACTTCTATGACTCTCTCCGACAGTCACCGAAGGAACCCTCCCCTGAGCACTAGCTATCCTGAACTGCATTTCCCATCATGCCCCATACCTAGGGCTCCTTACCTGCCAATGTGTAACTTCTTATACCCTTTATATAAACTCTGCTTAGACTCACCCTTAGTGTGAGGTCTTATGCTTGTCCTGGCTGGTAATGCTGACTGTTCTAATTCTACTGTTGATTTTCTTTGTTGATCTTGGGCTAGTTACTGTTTCTTTGATTGTTTGCTGCCTGCCTTTTGACCCCTTGCCTGGATTTCTTGACTTTGATCACTTGCTGCCTGCCTCGACCCAAGTCTGGTACTGTTTATGATTCTCCCTCTGTCTCTGATATATTTCTGATGCTGTTCTGATGCATTCTAATTAAAGCGCTTGCTAATGGATCTGGATGTCTGACTTGAGACACAAATGTCCACTGGAGGTGCTAAAAAAAACAGTATGTGACATTGAAAGGATGGACACATGATACGATTGACAATCAGAGATATATCTAGTTCCTCTTCAGGAACTCGAGCTGCGTCACAAACGCTTTGGGAACGCCTTCGGCGTGCGCCGTTCTGAACCACGTGTAAAATCTGTCCAATGGAGGGGAGCGACGTCATGGACGAGATGTTGTCGCCGACCAGGAAGTATAAAATCACACTCTGCGATGCCGGCACCAGCTTTCTGCGTTCAGTAAGCGCTACGTGTATATTGTTTGTCTATTTTCTGTCTGTATTGTCTAGCTTAAATATTATGGCTGATAATCAGGAGGTAAAAAGAAAATCTAAGACGAAACACGCTGGTGTTCCGTCACGTTTCAAGCGGTGTGCTGATCCCTGCCCTCGTTATATCACGGGTGGGGACACACACAGCTTGTGCGTGGCGTGCCTGGGAGCGGAGCACGCGGCATCAGCCCTCGAGGGGACTGATTGTCCGCATTGTTTGCAGCTACCGCTGCGAACACTCCGCTCCCGGAGGTCTCTCTTTCACGAGGGAGACTTCACCAGCGTCCCCAGGGGTGCGGGACCGCTTCCGCCGGCGGGCGGAGCGATTTAACGCACGTCTGGGGATCGCAACTCGATCTGACGGAGGAGATGGAGACGGGCTCGTCCCTTTCTCCATCGGAGTCCGCCAGATCGGGCGCTCAATCCGTGGTGTCGAAGCCCGAACTCCGGCTTCTTCGCCCGCGGGGAGACGTCCACTCGCGCTCACTCTTCCTCCGAGGAGGTTGATGTTGACGTGGTGGACGATGCGCCATTGCACACGCCACAATATGAGGAGCTCTTAGAGGTGGTAACTCGTGCGGTTGCCAAATTAAACATCGATTGCCCGCCGAGCGACACGCTGAGCCTCAGAAATCTAAATTGGATGAAAGATTTCTGAGAGCGAAGCAGCCACCTCTGAGACGGAGCCTTCCGTTCTTCCCAGACCTCCACAGTGAGCTGTCGAGGTCCTGGGGAAGGCCGTACTCCGCTCGTGTTTTCTCCCCCACTGCTGCTAGTTATTATGGTAATGTGGCGGGAGTCGCGGAGTGCGGCTATAAGGCGATGCCCCGGGTAGAACAGTCTCTTGCTACCTATCTGTCCCCCGGTGCGGCATCGTCTTTGAAGGCTCGACCTTACCATCAAGGCCGCTGAGAACAACGTCGGCTTTGATGGCTAAAGTACTGCGGCAGCAGGATTGGCTGGGTCGTGCATGCACACTATGGCGGTGTTGCAGGCATACCAAGCCGACCTGCTGAAAGAGATCGATGAGGGAGAGAGGGTCAGGTCCGATGACATCGCAGAACTGCGTCGGACGGCTGACCTCTGCCTCCGCGTCACTAAAAAGACCGCCCGTGCTGTAGGGGCGGTCTATGTCATCCTCAGGCCGCGCGAGAGGCATCTCTGGCTGACCCTGTCCGACATGAAAGAGCGGGACAGGGTCTGCCTATTGGACGCCCCCCTTCTGGCCTATTCTGCGACTCCGTTAATGAGGTCGTCGATAGGTACCAGGAGGCCCGTAAACAGGCGGCGGCTTTCAAGAGTTTCCTCCCACGTCGATCTCAGGGGGCATCGGGACGAGAGATGCCCCCACCGCGTGCCAGCTCCTCATATAGGCATGTGCAGAAACAGAGCGTCGCCTCTCGTTCCCCCCCTAAAAAACAGCAGGGGGCGAAGCGGCGCTGAAAGACCTGAGGGCCTTTTTGGACAGGAAGTCCACGGCCAAGAAGCCCTGATATGAGTGGTTCAGGGCTTCTGAGGGCTGCCCCTCCTGGGGAGGATCAGGTTATGCCTGGTCAGACGGCACCCGTTCCTCCTCAGGGCCCTCAGGGAGTAACTCCGCTATCTCTGCCCTCGTGCCAGAGTGCGGAGGCTTCCAGCACGTTTCCCCAGCCGGATTCACCCGAGGGTGCGTCACGGCCGGGGAACGCGCCTCCCCTGCGGGGGTCCCGTTTACAGCTAGCCCGTTGTCTGCCTGCCGGTCAACCATTTCAGGCCACCGAGTTACATGTATCTCACACACCAGAGGTCAGCCTCGAGAGGCTGATTCCCTTAGTAGATTATTTAGCAGCGTGGAAACTTCTGCCAAATGTATCTCAATGGGTCATGCTAACGATAGAGAAAGGCTATCGAATTCAGTTCGGTTTTCCACCACCGACATTCAGGGGGGTCACACCGACAGTAGTCGGCCCCCAGCAAGCTCTGGTGATGGAACAGGAAGTAAGATCCCTGCTCAGGAAGGAGGCCATCGAGGTGGTCCCTCCTCATGCTGTGGAATCTGGGTTTTACAGCCGCTACTTCATTGTTCCAAAGAAGGACGGGGGGTTGCGTCCTATCCTAGATCTCAGGGTCTTGAACCGCTCAGTCAACAGACTGAAGTTCAAAATGCTTACCATCAAGCATGTGGTGACTCAAATCAGATCCGAGGACTGGTTTGTCAACATAGATCTGAAAGACGCATACTTCCATATATCCATCCTTCCTCAACACAGGAAGTTTCTGAGGTTCGCTTCGGGGGCGTAGCATACCAATATCGAGTACTTCCGTTCGCCTAGCACTCTCACCCCGCACATTTACGAAGTGTATGGATGCAGCTCTGGCTCCACTGAGACTCCAGGGCATCCGCATACTCAATTATATCGACGATTGGTTGATATTAGCTCAATCAGAGCAGATGGCAGTTCAACATCGAGATGTTGTTCTGTCTCACATGGGGGAGCTGGGTTTGAGACTGAACGCCAAGAAGAGTGTATTGCGTCCCGCTCAGAGGACCACATACCTAGGCGTGGTGTGGGATTCGACCACAATGTGGGCACGCTTGTCTCCTGCCCGTGTGCAGTCAATCCTCATGTCAGTCGAGAGAGTCAGGGAAGGCCAGTCATTCACTGTCAAGCAGTATCAGAGACTGCTGGGCCTGATGGCAGCTGCGTCCAACGTGATACCCTTTGGCCTGCTGTACATGAGACCCTACAGTGGTGGCTCAGGACCAAGGGGTTCTCCCGAGGGAAACCCACTCCGCAAAATCAAAGTGTCACGCCGTGCAGTTCGGGCCTTAGACTTGTGGAGGAAGCCTTGGTTCCTGAATCAGGGCCCAAGGTTAGGAGCTCTATGTCGCCGGACCTCCCTTGCGACAGATGCATCCCTAACCGGTTGGGGCGCAGTATTGAACGGGCGCCCGGCCCACGGTCTGTGGAGCGATCATCACCACGGGTGGCATATCAATCTGCTAGAGATGTTAGCGGTATTTCGTGCTTTGAAGCACTTTCTCCCAGACCTGAGAGGTCACCATGTGTTGGTGCACACCGACAACACAGCGGTGGTCTCTTACATCAACCACCAGGGAGGTCTGCGTTCGCGCCCCTTGAACAAGCTGGCGCACCAGATCCTTGTGTGGTCCCAGGACAAAATCTGCTCGCTGAGAGCGACCTACATCCCTGGGCATCTCAATACGGGAGCCGACACCCTGTCGAGACGGGGGTTGAGGCCGGGGGAATGGATGCTTCACCCCGACGTGGTGAAGCAGATCTGGTCGAGATTTTACCAGGCAGAGGTGGACCTCTTTGCTTCTCGAGGAATGCACAATGTCCCCTCTGGTTCTCTCTAGTTCATCCAGCTCCCCTGGGACTGGATGCCATGTCACAGGCGTGGCCGAGGCGTCGCCTGTACGCATTTCCCCCGATTGCCCTGCTCCCCGGGGTTCTGGCGAGAGTGCGCCAGGACGGAGTCAAACTACTGTTGGTAGTCCTGTTCTGGCCGGGCCGAGTATGGTTTGCGGACCTCATCGGCCTAGTAGACGGTCATCCGTGGGAGATCCCCCTGAGGCCGGATCTACTCTCTCAGGCGGGGGGAACAATAGTTCACCCTCGCCCGGAGTTATTGAAGCTGTGGGTGTGGCCCCTGAGGGGGCACAACTCATAGCCTCTGGTCTTTCAGCTGAGGTTGTTGAGACCATCCTCCAATCCAGAGCTCCCTCTACGAGGAGCGTGTATGCCAGGAGGTGGGAAATGTTCACTTCCTGGTGTGGAGATCGCCACTTAAACCCAGTTAACTGCCCAGTAGGTTCAGTGCTGGAGTTCCTTCAGGCGAGATTCTCCACCGGGTTATCCCACTCCACCCTAAAGGTCTACGTGGCAGCTATATCTGCATATCATGACCCGATTGGTGGCCACTCAGTGGGCAAACACCCATTAGTTACACGATTCCTCCACGGTGTGCTGAGGCTGAGACCTCCAGTGCGGACCAGAATTCCCCCCTGGGATTTGGTTGTGGTGTTAGAGGCTCTGTGTAAGGCCCCTCGAAGAGGTTCCCTTACCCGTCTTATCTTTTAAGACAGCATTTCTCCTCGCCATCACCTCTCTGCGGAGGGTGGGAGATCTGCAGGCCCTCTCAGTGGCCCCTACTCACCTGGACTTTGCCCCGGGCATGTCCAAGGCTTTTTTATACCCACGAGTGGGTTATACACCTAAAGTGCCCTCTGTTACACCACAGCCGATCGTACTGCAGGCCTTCTGTCCTCCCCCCTTCCAGGATCCAGACCAGCGGAAGTTCAACTGCATGTGTCCAGTGCGAGCACTGGACACTTTATGTGCGCAGGACTGCGTCTCTGCGGAGGTCGGACCAATTACTTATTTGTTTTGGTCCGACAAATAGAAGTGGCGCTGCTGCTAAGCGGACTGTTAGCAGGTGGATAGTTGAGGCTATCCACCTGGCCTATGAAGCCTCTGCACTCCCATGCCCTCTCGGGTCAGAGCGCACTCTACCAGGGGTATGGCGGCCTCTAAGGCCTATCTTAGCAGTGTCCCCTCGGGGACATCTGCAACGCTTGAGGTGGTCCACGCCCTCCACTTTGCCCGGTTTTACAA
The DNA here is from genome assembly GCF_018831695.1 of Puntigrus tetrazona. Classification (NCBI taxonomy): domain Eukaryota; kingdom Metazoa; phylum Chordata; class Actinopteri; order Cypriniformes; family Cyprinidae; genus Puntigrus; species Puntigrus tetrazona. The sequence continues at coordinate 4,808,069 of NC_056709.1, forward strand.
CTTGGACATGAGGGCTGCTCCTGGCTCCTCTGTCCTTTCCTGATGGGTGGTCTGAGGACCCCGTTTCAGGCAGGGCCTTGGAAATATGGCGGCGTGGGCATCTCGTTCCCAAAGCGTTTGTGGCGCAGCTCGAGTTCCTGAAGAGGAACATCTCAGGTTACGAATGTAACCATGGTTCCTCTAGGGAGCGAGACGCTGCGCCCCGATGCCATACTTCCCGCACCCCTGCCGGGCGCTTACTTCACTACGAGGCTGGTGCCGGCATCGCAGAAGCGTCACTTTATACTTCCTGGTCGGCGGCGTCATCTCGTCCATGGCGTCGCCCCTCCATTGGACAGACTTTTACGTGGTTCAGAAGCGGCGCGCGCTGAAGGCGTTCCCAAAGCGTTTGTGGCGCGGCGTCTGCGTTCCTAGAGGAACCATGGTTACATTCGTAACCTGAGACGTTCTTGACTTTTCATGAACAGAAGTGCTGTTTTAGTGCTTCTTAGCAAATTAAGTCAAAACAAGCCTAGAAGTACTTTAAAGGTTGTTTCTCAGCGAGAGAATGCTTTTTCATGCAGTTTCAAAGCAAATTGAGCTTTTTCAGTGTGTTTCTAGTCTTGGACACAAAAAGTCATATTAGAGCTCAAAAAGCACAATTTGCTTAGTTCTTGACTTTTCATGAACAGAAATGTTGTTTTAGTGCTTCTTAGCAAATGAAGTCGAAACAAGCCTAGAAGTGCTTTAAAGGTTGTTTCTCAGCGAGAGAATGCTTTTTCATGCAGTTTCAAAGCAGAATGAGCCTTTTCAGTGTGTTTCTACTCTTGGACACAAAAAGTCATATTAGAGCTCAAAAAGCACAATTTGCTTAGTTCTTGACTTTTCATGAACAGAAGTGCTGTTTTAGTGCTTCTTAGCAAATGAAGTCAAAACAAGCCTAGAAGTGCTTTAAAGGTTGTTTCTCAGCGAGAGAATGCTTTTTCATGCAGTTTCAAAGCAGAATGAGCCTTTTCAGTGTGTTTCTAGTCTTGGACACAAAAAGTCATATTAGAGCTCAAAAAGCACAATTTGCTTAGTTCTTGACTTTTCATGAACAGAAATGGTGTTTTAGCGCTTCTTAGCAAATTAAGTCAAAACAAGCCTAGAAGTGCTTTAAAGGTTGTTTCTCAGCGAGAGAATGCTTTTTCATGCAGTTTCAAAGCAAATTGAACTTTTTCTGTGTGTTTCTACTCTTGGACACAAAAAGTCATATTAGAGCTCAAAAAGCACAATTTGCTTAGTTCTTGACTTTTCATGAACAGAAGTGCTCTTTTAGTGCTTCTTAGCAAATGAAGTCAAAACAAGCCTAAAAGTGCTTTAAAGGTTGTTTCTCAGCGAGAAAATGCTTTTTCATGCAGTTTCAAAGCAGAATGAGCCTTTTCAGTGTGTTTCTAGTCTTGGACACAAAAAGTCATATTAGAGCTCAAAAAGCACAATTTGCTTAGTTCTTGACTTTTCATGAACAGAAATGCTGTTTTAGTGCCTCTTAGCAAATGAAGTCAAAACAAGCCTAGAAGTGCTTTAAAGGTTGTTTCTCAGCGAGAGAATGCTTTTTCATGCAGTTTCAAAGCAGAATGAGCCTTTTCAGTGTGTTTCTACTCTTGGACACAAAAAGTCATATTAGAGCTCAAAAAGCACAATTTGCTTAGTTCTTGACTTTTCATGAACAGAAGTGCTGTTTTAGTGCTTCTTAGCAAATGAAGTCAAAACAAGCCTAGAAGTGCTTTAAAGGTTGTTTCTCAGCGAGAAAATGCTTTTTCATGCAGTTTCAAAGCAGAATGAGCCTTTTCAGTGTGTTTCTAGTCTTGGACACAAAAAGTCATATTAGAGCTCAAAAAGCACAATTTGCTTAGTTCTTGACTTTTCATGAACAGAAATGCTGTTTTAGTGCTTCTTAGCAAATTAAGTCAAAACAAGCCTAGAAGTGCTTTAAAGGTTGTTTCTCAGCGAGAGAATGCTTTTTCATGCAGTTTCAAAGCAAATTGAGCTTTTTCTGTGTGTTTCTACTCTTGGACACAAAAAGTCATATTAGAGCTCAAAAAGCACAATTTGCTTAGTTCTTGACTTTTCATGAACAGAAATGCTGTTTTAGTGCTTCTTAGCAAATGAAGTCAAAACAAGCCTAGAAGTGCTTTAAAGGTTGTTTCTCAGCGAGAGAATGCTTTTTCATGCAGTTTCAAAGCAAATTGAGCTTTATCTGTGTGTTTCTACTCTTGGACACAAAAAGTCATATTAGAGCTCAAAAAGCACAATTTGCTTAGTTCTTGACTTTTCATGAACAGAAATGCTGTTTTAGTGCTTCTTAGCAAATGAAGTCAAAACAAGCCTAGAAGTGCTTTAAAGGTTGTTTCTCAGCGAGAGAATGCTTTTTCATGCAGTTTCAAAGCAAATTGAGCTTTTTCTGTGTGTTTCTACTCTTGGACACAAAAAGTCATATTAGAGCTCAAAAGCACAATTTGCTTAGTTCTTGACTTTTCATGAACAGAAATGTTGTTTTAGTGCTTCTTAGCAAAATGAAGTCAAAACAAGCCTAGAAGTGCTTTAAAGGTTGTTTCTCAGCGAGAGAATGCTTTTTCATGCAGTTTCAAAGCAGAATGAGCCTTTTCAGTGTGTTTCTAGTCTTGGACACAAAAAGTCATATTAGAGCTCAAAAGCACAATTTGCTTAGTTCTTGACTTTTCATGAACAGAAATGCTGTTTTAGTGCTTCTTAGCAAATGAAGTCAAACAAGCCTAGAAGTGCTTTAAAGGTTGTTTCTCAGCGAGAGAATGCTTTTTCATGCAGTTTCAAAGCAGAATGAGCCTTTTCAGTGTGTTTATAGTCTTGGACACAAAAAGTCATATTAGAGCTCAAAAGCACAATTTGCTTAGTTCTTGACTTTTCATGAACAGAAATGCTGTTTTAGTGCTTCTTAGCAAATGAAGTCAAATCAAGCCTAAAAGTGCTTTAAAGGTTGTTTCTCAGCGAGAAAATGCTTTTTCATGCAGTTTCAAAGCAGAATGAGCCTTTTCAGTGTGTTTCTAGTCTTGGACACAAAAAGTCATATTAGAGCTCAAAAGCACAATTTGCTTAGTTCTTGACTTTTCATGAACAGAAATGCTGTTTTAGTGCTTCTTAGCAAATGAAGTCAAAACAAGCCTAGAAGTGCTTTAAAGGTTGTTTCTCAGCGAGAGAATGCTTTTCATGCAGTTTCAAAGCAGAATGAGCTTTTTCAGTGTGTTTCTACTCTTGGACACAAAAAGTCATATTAGAGCTCAAAAGCACAATTTGCTTAGTTCTTGACTTTTCATGAACAGAAATGCTGTTTTAGTGCTTCTTAGCAAATGAAGTCAAAACAAGCCTAGAAGTGCTTTAAAGGTTGTTTCTCAGCGAGAGAATGCTTTTTCATGCAGTTTCAAAGCAAAATGAGCCTTTTCTGTGTGTTTCTACTCTTGGACACAAAAAGTCATATTAGAGCTCAAAAGCACAATTTGCTTAGTTCTTGACTTTTCATGAACAGAAATGCTGTTTTAGTGCTTCTAGCAAATGAAGTCAAAACAAGCCTAGAAGTGCTTTAAAGGTTGTTTCTCAGCGAGAGAATGCTTTTTCATGCAGTTTCAAAGCAAATTGAGCTTTTTCTGTGTGTTTCTACTCTTGGACACAAAAAGTCATATTAGAGCTCAAAAGCACAATTTGCTTAGTTCTTGACTTTTCATGAACAGAAATGCTGTTTTAGTGCTTCTTAGCAAATGAAGTCAAAACAAGCCTAGAAGTGCTTTAAAGGTTGTTTCTCAGCGAGAGAATGCTTTTTCATGCAGTTTCAAAGCAAATTGAGCTTTTCTGTGTGTTTCTACTCTTGGACACAAAAAGTCATATTAGAGCTCAAAAGCACAATTTGCTTAGTTCTTGACTTTTCATGAACAGAAATGCTGTTTTAGTGCTTCTTAGCAAATGAAGTCAAAACAAGCCTAGAAGTGCTTTAAAGGTTGTTTTCAGCGAGAGAATGCTTTTTCATGCAGTTTCAAAGCAAATTGAGCTTTTCAGTGTGTTTCTACTCTTGGACACAAAAAGTCATATTAGAGCTCAAAAAGCACAATTTGCTTAGTTCTTGACTTTTCATGAACAGAAATGCTGTTTTAGTGCTTCTTAGCAAATGAAGTCAAAACAAGCCTAGAAGTGCTTTAAAGGTTGTTTCTCAGCGAGAGAATGCTTTTTCATGCAGTTTCAAAGCAGAATGAGCCTTTTCAGTGTGTTTCTACTCTTGGACACAAAAAGTCATATTAGAGCTCAAAAGCACAATTTGCTTAGTTCTTGACTTTTCATGAACAGAAATGCTGTTTTAGTGCTTCTTAGCAAATGAAGTCAAAACAAGCCTAGAAGTGCTTTAAAGGTTGTTTCTCAGCGAGAGAATGCTTTTTCATGCAGTTTCAAAGCAGAATGAGCCTTTTCAGTGTGTTTATAGTCTTGGACACAAAAAGTCATATTAGAGCTCAAAAAGCACAATTTGCTTAGTTCTTGACTTTTCATGAACAGAAATGCTGTTTTAGTGCTTCTTAGCAAATGAAGTCAAATCAAGCCTAAAAGTGCTTTAAAGGTTGTTTCTCAGCGAGAGAATGCTTTTTCATGCAGTTTCAAAGCAGAATGAGCCTTTTCAGTGTGTTTCTAGTCTTGGACACAAAAAGTCATATTACAGCTCAAAAGCACAATTTGCTTAGTTCTTGACTTTTCATGAACAGAAATGCTGTTTTAGTGCTTCTTAGCAAATGAAGTCAAAACAAGCCTAGAAGTGCTTTAAAGGTTGTTTCTCAGCGAGAGAATGCTTTTTCATGCAGTTTCAAAGCAGAATGAGCCTTTTCAGTGTGTTTCTAGTCTTGGACACAAAAAGTCATATTAGAGCTCAAAAAGCACAATTTGCTTAGTTCTTGACTTTTCATGAACAGAAATGCTGTTTTAGTGCTTCTTAGCAAATGAAGTCAAAACAAGCCTAGAAGTGCTTTAAAGGTTGTTTCTCAGCGAGAGAATGCTTTTTCATGCAGTTTCAAAGCAGAATTGAGCTTTTTCTGTGTGTTTCTACTCTTGGACACAAAAAGTCATATTAGAGCTCAAAAAGCACAATTTGCTTAGTTCTTGACTTTTCATGAACAGAAATGCTGTTTTAGTGCTTCTTAGCAAATGAAGTCAAAACAAGCCTAGAAGTGCTTTAAAGGTTGTTTCTCAGCGAGAGAATGCTTTTTCATGCAGTTTCAAAGCAGAATGAGCCTTTTCAGTGTGTTTCTACTCTTGGACACAAAAAGTCATATTAGAGCTCAAAAGCACAATTTGCTTAGTTCTTGACTTTTCATGAACAGAAATGCTGTTTTAGTGCTTCTTAGCAAATGAAGTCAAAACAAGCCTAGAAGTGCTTTAAAGGTTGTTTCTCAGCGAGAGAATGCTTTTTCATGCAGTTTCAAAGCAGAATGAGCCTTTTCAGTGTGTTTCTACTCTTGGACACAAAAAGTCATATTAGAGCTCAAAAGCACAATTTGCTTAGTTCTTGACTTTTCATGAACAGAAATGCTGTTTTAGTGCTTCTTAGCAAATGAAGTCAAAACAAGCCTAGAAGTGCTTTAAAGGTTGTTTCTCAGCGAGAGAATGCTTTTTCATGCAGTTTCAAAGCAGAATGAGCTTTTTCTGTGTGTTTCTACTCTTGGACACAAAAAGTCATATTAGAGCTCAAAAGCACAATTTGCTTAGTTCTTGACTTTTCATGAACAGAAATGCTGTTTTAGTGCTTCTTAGCAAATGAAGTCAAAACAAGCCTAGAAGTGCTTTAAAGGTTGTTTCTCAGCGAGAGAATGCTTTTTCATGCAGTTTCAAAGCAGAATGAGCCTTTTCAGTGTGTTTCTACTCTTGGACACAAAAAGTCATATTAGAGCTCAAAAAGCACAATTTGCTTAGTTCTTGACTTTTCATGAACAGAAATGCTGTTTTAGTGCTTCTTAGCAAATGAAGTCAAATCAAGCCTAAAAGTGCTTTAAAGGTTGTTTCTCAGCGAGAGAATGCTTTTTCATGCAGTTTCAAAGCAGAATGAGCCTTTTCAGTGTGTTTCTAGTCTTGGACACAAAAAGTCATATTAGAGCTCAAAAGCACAATTTGCTTAGTTCTTGACTTTTCATGAACAGAAATGCTGTTTTAGTGCTTCTTAGCAAATGAAGTCAAAACAAGCCTAGAAGTGCTTTAAAGGTTGTTTCTCAGCGAGAGAATGCTTTTTCATGCAGTTTCAAAGCAGAATGAGCCTTTTCAGTGTGTTTATAGTCTTGGACACAAAAAGTCATATTAGAGCTCAAAAGCACAATTTGCTTAGTTCTTGACTTTTCATGAACAGAAATGCTGTTTTAGTGCTTCTTAGCAAATGAAGTCAAATCAAGCCTAAAAGTGCTTTAAAGGTTGTTTCTCAGCGAGAGAATGCTTTTTCATGCAGTTTCAAAGCAGAATGAGCCTTTTCAGTGTGTTTCTAGTCTTGGACACAAAAAGTCATATTAGAGCTCAAAAGCACAATTTGCTTAGTTCTTGACTTTTCATGAACAGAAATGCTGTTTTAGTGCTTCTTAGCAAATGAAGTCAAAACAAGCCTAGAAGTGCTTTAAAGGTTGTTTCTCAGCGAGAGAATGCTTTTTCATGCAGTTTCAAAGCAGAATTGAGCCTTTTCAGTGTGTTTCTACTCTTGGACACAAAAAGTCATATTAGAGCTCAAAAGCACAATTTGCTTAGTTCTTGACTTTTCATGAACAGAAATGCTGTTTTAGTGCTTCTTAGCAAATGAAGTCAAAACAAGCCTAGAAGTGCTTTAAAGGTTGTTTCTCAGCGAGAGAATGCTTTTTCATGCAGTTTCAAAGCAGAATGAGCCTTTTCAGTGTGTTTCTACTCTTGGACACAAAAAGTCATATTAGAGCTCAAAAGCACAATTTGCTTAGTTCTTGACTTTTCATGAACAGAAATGCTGTTTTAGTGCTTCTTAGCAAATGAAGTCAAAACAAGCCTAGAAGTGCTTTAAAGGTTGTTTCTCAGCGAGAGAATGCTTTTCATGCAGTTTCAAAGCAGAATGAGCTTTTTCTGTGTGTTTCTACTCTTGGACACAAAAAGTCATATTAGAGCTCAAAAGCACAATTTGCTTAGTTCTTGACTTTTCATGAACAGAAATGCTGTTTTAGTGCTTCTTAGCAAATGAAGTCAAAACAAGCCTAGAAGTGCTTTAAAGGTTGTTTCTCAGCGAGAGAATGCTTTTTCATGCAGTTTCAAAGCAGAATGAGCCTTTTCAGTGTGTTTCTACTCTTGGACACAAAAAGTCATATTAGAGCTCAAAAGCACAATTTGCTTAGTTCTTGACTTTTCATGAACAGAAATGCTGTTTTAGTGCTTCTTAGCAAATGAAGTCAAAACAAGCCTAGAAGTGCTTTAAAGGTTGTTTCTCAGCGAGAGAATGCTTTTTCATGCAGTTTCAAAGCAGAATGAGCCTTTTCAGTGTGTTTCTAGTCTTGGACACAAAAAGTCATATTAGAGCTCAAAAGCACAATTTGCTTAGTTCTTGACTTTTCATGAACAGAAATGCTGTTTTAGTGCTTCTTAGCAAATGAAGTCAAATCAAGCCTAAAAGTGCTTTAAAGGTTGTTTCTCAGCGAGAAAATGCTTTTTCATGCAGTTTCAAAGCAGAATGAGCCTTTTCAGTGTGTTTCTAGTCTTGGACACAAAAAGTCATATTAGAGCTCAAAAGCACAATTTGCTTAGTTCTTGACTTTTCATGAACAGAAATGCTGTTTTAGTGCTTCTTAGCAAATGAAGTCAAAACAAGCCTAGAAGTGCTTTAAAGGTTGTTTCTCAGCGAGAGAATGCTTTTCATGCAGTTTCAAAGCAGAATGAGCCTTTTCAGTGTGTTTATAGTCTTGGACACAAAAAGTCATATTAGAGCTCAAAAGCACAATTTGCTTAGTTCTTGACTTTTCATGAACAGAAATGCTGTTTTAGTGCTTCTTAGCAAATGAAGTCAAATCAAGCCTAAAAGTGCTTTAAAGGTTGTTTCTCAGCGAGAGAATGCTTTTTCATGCAGTTTCAAAGCAGAATGAGCCTTTTCAGTGTGTTTCTAGTCTTGGACACAAAAAGTCATATTAGAGCTCAAAAGCACAATTTGCTTAGTTCTTGACTTTTCATGAACAGAAATGCTGTTTTAGTGCTTCTTAGCAAATGAAGTCAAAACAAGCCTAGAAGTGCTTTAAAGGTTGTTTCTCAGCGAGAGAATGCTTTTTCATGCAGTTTCAAAGCAGAATGAGCCTTTTCAGTGTGTTTCTACTCTTGGACACAAAAAGTCATATTAGAGCTCAAAAGCACAATTTGCTTAGTTCTTGACTTTTCATGAACAGAAATGCTGTTTTAGTGCTTCTTAGCAAATGAAGTCAAAACAAGCCTAGAAGTGCTTTAAAGGTTGTTTCTCAGCGAGAGAATGCTTTTTCATGCAGTTTCAAAGCAAATTGAGCTTTTTCTGTGTGTTTCTACTCTTGGACACAAAAAGTCATATTAGAGCTCAAAAGCACAATTTGCTTAGTTCTTGACTTTTCATGAACAGAAATGCTGTTTTAGTGCTTCTTAGCAAATGAAGTCAAAACAAGCCTAGAAGTGCTTTAAAGGTTGTTTCTCAGCGAGAGAATGCTTTTTCATGCAGTTTCAAAGCAAATTGAGCCTTTTCAGTGTGTTTCTACTCTTGGACACAAAAAGTCATATTAGAGCTCAAAAGCACAATTTGCTTAGTTCTTGACTTTTCATGAACAGAAATGCTGTTTTAGTGCTTCTTAGCAAATGAAGTCAAAACAAGCCTAGAAGTGCTTTAAAGGTTGTTTCTCAGCGAGAGAATGCTTTTTCATGCAGTTTCAAAGCAGAATGAGCCTTTTCTGTGTGTTTCTACTCTTGGACACAAAAAGTCATATTAGAGCTCAAAAGCACAATTTGCTTAGTTCTTGACTTTTCATGAACAGAAATGCTGTTTTAGTGCTTCTTAGCAAATGAAGTCAAAACAAGCCTAGAAGTGCTTTAAAGGTTGTTTCTCAGCGAGAGAATGCTTTTCATGCAGTTTCAAAGCAGAATGAGCCTTTTCAGTGTGTTTCTACTCTTGGACACAAAAAGTCATATTAGAGCTCAAAAGCACAATTTGCTTAGTTCTTGACTTTTCATGAACAGAAATGCTGTTTTAGTGCTTCTTAGCAAATGAAGTCAAAACAAGCCTAGAAGTGCTTTAAAGGTTGTTTCTCAGCGAGAGAATGCTTTTTCATGCAGTTTCAAAGCAGAATGAGCCTTTTCAGTGTGTTTATAGTCTTGGACACAAAAAGTCATATTAGAGCTCAAAAGCACAATTTGCTTAGTTCTTGACTTTTCATGAACAGAAATGCTGTTTTAGTGCTTCTTAGCAAATGAAGTCAAATCAAGCCTAAAAGTGCTTTAAAGGTTGTTTCTCAGCGAGAGAATGCTTTTTCATGCAGTTTCAAAGCAGAATGAGCCTTTTCAGTGTGTTTCTAGTCTTGGACACAAAAAGTCATATTAGAGCTCAAAAGCACAATTTGCTTAGTTCTTGACTTTTCATGAACAGAAATGCTGTTTTAGTGCTTCTTAGCAAATGAAGTCAAATCAAGCCTAGAAGTGCTTTAAAGGTTGTTTCTCAGCGAGAGAATGCTTTTTCATGCAGTTTCAAAGCAGAATGAGCCTTTTCAGTGTGTTTCTACTCTTGGACACAAAAAGTCATATTAGAGCTCAAAAGCACAATTTGCTTAGTTCTTGACTTTTCATGAACAGAAATGCTGTTTTAGTGCTTCTTAGCAAATGAAGTCAAATCAAGCCTAGAAGTGCTTTAAAGGTTGTTTCTCAGCGAGAGAATGCTTTTTCATGCAGTTTCAAAGCAGAATGAGCCTTTTCAGTGTGTTTCTACTCTTGGACACAAAAAGTCATATTAGAGCTCAAAAGCACAATTTGCTTAGTTCTTGACTTTTCATGAACAGAAATGCTGTTTTAGTGCTTCTTAGCAAATGAAGTCAAAACAAGCCTAGAAGTGCTTTAAAGGTTGTTTCTCAGCGAGAGAATGCTTTTTCATGCAGTTTCAAAGCAGAATGAGCCTTTTCAGTGTGTTTCTACTCTTGGACACAAAAAGTCATATTAGAGCTCAAAAGCACAATTTGCTTAGTTCTTGACTTTTCATGAACAGAAATGCTGTTTTAGTGCTTCTTAGCAAATGAAGTCAAAACAAGCCTAGAAGTGCTTTAAAGGTTGTTTCTCAGCGAGAGAATGCTTTTTCATGCAGTTTCAAAGCAGAATGAGCCTTTTCAGTGTGTTTCTACTCTTGGACACAAAAAGTCATATTAGAGCTCAAAAAGCACAATTTGCTTAGTTCTTGACTTTTCATGAACAGAAATGCTGTTTTAGTGCTTCTTAGCAAATGAAGTCAAATCAAGCCTAGAAGTGCTTTAAAGGTTGTTTCTCAGCGAGAGAATGCTTTTTCATGCAGTTTCAAAGCAAATTGAGCTTTTTCAGTGTGTTTCTACTCTTGGACACAAAAAGTCATATTAGAGCTCAAAAAGCACAATTTGCTTAGTTCTTGACTTTTCATGAACAGAAATGCTGTTTTAGTGCTTCTTAGCAAATGAAGTCAAAACAAGCCTAGAAGTGCTTTAAAGGTTGTTTCTCAGCGAGAGAATGCTTTTTCATGCAGTTTCAAAGCAGAATGAGCCTTTTCAGTGTGTTTCTAGTCTTGGACACAAAAAGTCATATTAGAGCTCAAAAAGCACAATTTGCTTAGTTCTTGACTTTTCATGAACAGAAATGCTGTTTTAGTGCTTCTTAGCAAATGAAGTCAAAACAAGCCTAGAAGTGCTTTAAAGGTTGTTTCTCAGAGAGAATGCTTTTTCATGCAGTTTCAAAGCAGAATGAGCCTTTTCAGTGTGTTTATAGTCTTGGACACAAAAAGTCATATTAGAGCTCAAAAAGCACAATTTGCTTAGTTCTTGACTTTTCATGAACAGAAATGCTGTTTTAGTGCTTCTTAGCAAATGAAGTCAAATCAAGCCTAAAAGTGCTTTAAAGGTTGTTTCTCAGCGAGAGAATGCTTTTTCATGCAGTTTCAAAGCAGAATGAGCCTTTTCAGTGTGTTTCTAGTCTTGGACACAAAAAGTCATATTAGAGCTCAAAAGCACAATTTGCTTAGTTCTTGACTTTTCATGAACAGAAATGCTGTTTTAGTGCTTCTTAGCAAATGAAGTCAAAACAAGCCTAGAAGTGCTTTAAAGGTTGTTTCTCAGCGAGAGAATGCTTTTTCATGCAGTTTTAAAGCAGAATGAGCTTTTTCAGTGTGTTTCTACTCTTGGGCACAAAAAGTCATATTAGAGCTCAAAAAGCACAATTTGCTTAGTTCTTGACTTTTTATGAACAGAAATGCTGTTTTAGTGCTTCTTAGCAAATGAAGTCAAAACAAGCCTAGAAGTGCTTTAAAGGTTGTTTCTCAGCGAGAGAATGCTTTTTCATGCAGTTTCAAAGCAGAATGAGCCTTTTCAGTGTGTTTCTAGTCTTGGTCACAAAAAGTCATATTACAGCTCAAAAGCACAATTTGCTTAGTTCTTGACTTTTCATGAACAGAAATGCTGTTTTAGTACTTCTTAGCAAATGAAGTCAAAACAAGCCTAGAAGTGCTTTAAAGGTTGTTTCTCAGCGAGAGAATGCTTTTTCATGCAGTTTCAAAGCAAATTGAGCTTTTTCTGTGTGTTTCTACTCTTGGACACAAAAAGTCATATTAGAGCTCAAAAGCACAATTTGCTTAGTTCTTGACTTTTCATGAACAGAAATGCTGTTTTAGTGCTTCTTAGCAAATGAACTCAAAACAAGCCTAGAAGTGCTTTAAAGGTAGTTTCTCAGCGAGAGAATGCAGTTTCAAAGCAGAATGAGTTTCTTCATTGTGTTTCTAGTCTTGGACACAAAAAGTCATATTAGAGCTAAAAAAGCACAATTTGCTTAGTTCTTGACTTTTCATGAACAGAAATGCTGTTTTAGTGCTTCTTAGCAAATGAAGTCAAAACAAGCCTAGAAGTGCTTTAAAGGTTGTTTCTCAGCGAGAGAATGCTTTTTCATGCAGTTTCAAAGCAGAATGAGCCTTTTTTCTGTGTGTTTCTACTCTTGGACACAAAAAGTCATATTAGAGCTCAAAAGCACAATTTGCTTAGTTCTTGACTTTTCATGAACAGAAATGCTGTTTTAGTGCTTCTTAGCAAATGAAGTCAAAACAAGCCTAGAAGTGCTTTAAAGGTTGTTTCTCAGCGAGAGAATGCTTTTTCATGCAGTTTCAAAGCAGAATGAGCCTTTTCAGTGTGTTTCTACTCTTGGACACAAAAAGTCATATTAGAGCTCAAAAGCACAATTTGCTTAGTTCTTGACTTTTCATGAACAGAAATGCTGTTTTAGTGCTTCTTAGCAAATGAAGTCAAAACAAGCCTAGAAGTGCTTTAAAGGTTGTTTCTCAGCGAGAGAATGCTTTTTCATGCAGTTTCAAAGCAGAATGAGCCTTTTCAGTGTGTTTCTACTCTTGGACACAAAAAGTCATATTAGAGCTCAAAAGCACAATTTGCTTAGTTCTTGACTTTTCATGAACAGAAATGCTGTTTTAGTGCTTCTTAGCAAATGAAGTCAAAACAAGCCTAGAAGTGCTTTAAAGGTTGTTTCTCAGCGAGAGAATGCTTTTTCATGCAGTTTCAAAGCAGAATGAGCCTTTTCAGTGTGTTTCTACTCTTGGACACAAAAAGTCATATTAGAGCTCAAAAGCACAATTTGCTTAGTTCTTGACTTTTCATGAACAGAAATGCTGTTTTAGTGCTTCTTAGCAAATGAAGTCAAAACAAGCCTAGAAGTGCTTTAAAGGTTGTTTCTCAGCAGAGAGAATGCTTTTTCATGCAGTTTCAAAGCAGAATGAGCCTTTTCAGTGTGTTTATAGTCTTGGACACAAAAAGTCATATTAGAGCTCAAAAAGCACAATTTGCTTAGTTCTTGACTTTTCATGAACAGAAATGCTGTTTTAGTGCTACTTAGCAAATGAAGTCAAATCAAGCCTAAAAGTGCTTTAAAGGTTGTTTCTCAGCGAGAGAATGCTTTTTCATGCAGTTTCAAAGCAGAATGAGCCTTTTCAGTGTGTTTCTAGTCTTGGACACAAAAAGTCATATTAGAGCTCAAAAGCACAATTTGCTTAGTTCTTGACTTTTCATGAACAGAAATGCTGTTTTAGTGCTTCTTAGCAAATGAAGTCAAAACAAGCCTAGAAGTGCTTTAAAGGTTGTTTCTCAGCGAGAGAATGCTTTTCATGCAGTTTCAAAGCAGAATGAGCCTTTTCAGTGTGTTTCTACTCTTGGACACAAAAAGTCATATTAGAGCTCAAAAAGCACAATTTGCTTAGTTCTTGACTTTTCATGAACAGAAATGCTGTTTTAGTGCTTCTTAGCAAATGAAGTCAAATCAAGCCTAGAAGTGCTTTAAAGGTTGTTTCTCAGCGAGAGAATGCTTTTTCATGCAGTTTCAAAGCAGAATGAGCCTTTTCAGTGTGTTTCTACTCTTGGACACAAAAAGTCATATTAGAGCTCAAAAGCACAATTTGCTTAGTTCTTGACTTTTCATGAACAGAAATGCTGTTTTAGTGCTTCTTAGCAAATGAAGTCAAAACAAGCCTAGAAGTGCTTTAAAGGTTGTTTCTCAGCGAGAGAATGCTTTTTCATGCAGTTTCAAAGCAGAATGAGCCTTTTCAGTGTGTTTCTACTCTTGGACACAAAAAGTCATATTAGAGCTCAAAAGCACAATTTGCTTAGTTCTTGACTTTTCATGAACAGAAATGCTGTTTTAGTGCTTCTTAGCAAATGAAGTCAAAACAAGCCTAGAAGTGCTTTAAAGGTTGTTTCTCAGCGAGAGAATGCTTTTTCATGCAGTTTCAAAGCAAATTGAGCTTTTCAGTGTGTTTCTACTCTTGGACACAAAAAGTCATATTAGAGCTCAAAAGCACAATTTGCTTAGTTCTTGACTTTTCATGAACAGAAATGCTGTTTTAGTGCTTCTTAGCAAATGAAGTCAAAACAAGCCTAGAAGTGCTTTAAAGGTTGTTTCTCAGCGAGAGAATGCTTTTTCATGCAGTTTCAAAGCAGAATGAGCCTTTTCAGTGTGTTTCTACTCTTGGACACAAAAAGTCATATTAGAGCTCAAAAAGCACAATTTGCTTAGTTCTTGACTTTTCATGAACAGAAATGCTGTTTTAGTGCTTCTTAGCAAATGAAGTCAAAACAAGCCTAGAAGTGCTTTAAAGGTTGTTTCTCAGCGAGAGAATGCTTTTTCATGCAGTTTCAAAGCAGAATGAGCCTTTTCAGTGTGTTTATAGTCTTGGACACAAAAAGTCATATTAGAGCTCAAAAAAGCACAATTTGCTTAGTTCTTGACTTTTCATGAACAGAAATGCTGTTTTAGTGCTTCTTAGCAAATGAAGTCAAATCAAGCCTAAAAGTGCTTTAAAGGTTGTTTCTCAGCGAGAGAATGCTTTTTCATGCAGTTTCAAAGCAGAATGAGCCTTTTCAGTGTGTTTCTAGTCTTGGACACAAAAAGTCATATTAGAGCTCAAAAAGCACAATTTGCTTAGTTCTTGACTTTTCATGAACAGAAATGCTGTTTTAGTGCTTCTTAGCAAATGAAGTCAAATCAAGCCTAGAAGTGCTTTAAAGGTTGTTTCTCAGCGAGAGAATGCTTTTTCATGCAGTTTCAAAGCAGAATGAGCCTTTTCAGTGTGTTTCTACTCTTGGACACAAAAAGTCATATTAGAGCTCAAAAGCACAATTTGCTTAGTTCTTGACTTTTCATGAACAGAAATGCTGTTTTAGTGCTTCTTAGCAAATGAAGTCAAATCAAGCCTAGAAGTGCTTTAAAGGTTGTTTCTCAGCGAGAGAATGCTTTTTCATGCAGTTTCAAAGCAGAATGAGCCTTTTCAGTGTGTTTCTACTCTTGGACACAAAAAGTCATATTAGAGCTCAAAAAGCACAATTTGCTTAGTTCTTGACTTTTCATGAACAGAAATGCTGTTTTAGTGCTTCTTAGCAAATGAAGTCAAAACAAGCCTAGAAGTGCTTTAAAGGTTGTTTCTCAGCGAGAGAATGCTTTTTCATGCAGTTTCAAAGCAGAATGAGCCTTTTCAGTGTGTTTCTACTCTTGGACACAAAAAGTCATATTAGAGCTCAAAAGCACAATTTGCTTAGTTCTTGACTTTTCATGAACAGAAATGCTGTTTTAGTGCTTCTTAGCAAATGAAGTCAAAACAAGCCTAGAAGTGCTTTAAAGGTTGTTTCTCAGCGAGAGAATGCTTTTCATGCAGTTTCAAAGCAAATTGAGCCTTTTCTGTGTGTTTCTACTCTTGGACACAAAAAGTCATATTAGAGCTCAAAAGCACAATTTGCTTAGTTCTTGACTTTTCATGAACAGAAATGCTGTTTTAGTGCTTCTTAGCAAATGAAGTCAAAACAAGCCTAGAAGTGCTTTAAAGGTTGTTTTCTCAGAGAGAATGCTTTTTCATGCAGTTTCAAAGCAGAATTGAGCTTTTCTGTGTGTTTCTACTCTTGGACACAAAAAGTCATATTAGAGCTCAAAAGCACAATTTGCTTAGTTCTTGACTTTTCATGAACAGAAATGCTGTTTTAGTGCTTCTTAGCAAATGAAGTCAAAACAAGCCTAGAAGTGCTTTAAAGGTTGTTTCTCAGCGAGAGAATGCTTTTTCATGCAGTTTCAAAGCAGAATGAGCCTTTTCAGTGTGTTTATAGTCTTGGACACAAAAAGTCATATTAGAGCTCAAAAGCACAATTTGCTTAGTTCTTGACTTTTCATGAACAGAAATGCTGTTTTAGTGCTTCTTAGCAAATGAAGTCAAATCAAGCCTAGAAGTGCTTTAAAGGTTGTTTCTCAGCGAGAGAATGCTTTTTCATGCAGTTTCAAAGCAGAATGAGCCTTTTCAGTGTGTTTCTAGTCTTGGACACAAAAAAGTCATATTAGAGCTCAAAAGCACAATTTGCTTAGTTCTTGACTTTTCATGAACAGAAATGCTGTTTTAGTGCTTCTTAGCAAATGAAGTCAAAACAAGCCTAGAAGTGCTTTAAAGGTTGTTTCTCAGCGAGAGAATGCTTTTCATGCAGTTTCAAAGCAAATTGAGCTTTTTCTGTGTGTTTCTACTCTTGGACAAAAAGTCATATTAGAGCTCAAAAGCACAATTTGCTTAGTTCTTGACTTTTCATGAACAGAAATGCTGTTTTAGTGCTTCTTAGCAAATGAAGTCAAAACAAGCCTAGAAGTGCTTTAAAGGTTGTTTCTCAGCGAGAGAATGCTTTTTCATGCAGTTTCAAAGCAGAATGAGCCTTTTCAGTGTGTTTCTAGTC
Source organism: Puntigrus tetrazona (assembly GCF_018831695.1). NCBI lineage: Eukaryota > Metazoa > Chordata > Actinopteri > Cypriniformes > Cyprinidae > Puntigrus > Puntigrus tetrazona. Next base: position 4,824,511 of record NC_056709.1, read on the forward strand.
TTGGACACAAAAAGTCATATTAGAGCTCAAAAGCACAATTTGCTTAGTTCTTGACTTTTCATGAACAGAAATGCTGTTTTAGTGCTTCTTAGCAAATGAAGTCAAATCAAGCCTAGAAGTGCTTTAAAGGTTGTTTCTCAGCGAGAGAATGCTTTTTCATGCAGTTTCAAAGCAGAATGAGCCTTTTCAGTGTGTTTCTACTCTTGGACACAAAAAGTCATATTAGAGCTCAAAAGCACAATTTGCTTAGTTCTTGACTTTTCATGAACAGAAATGCTGTTTTAGTGCTTCTTAGCAAATGAAGTCAAAACAAGCCTAGAAGTGCTTTAAAGGTTGTTTCTCAGCGAGAGAATGCTTTTTCATGCAGTTTCAAAGCAAATTGAGCCTTTTCTGTGTGTTTCTACTCTTGGACACAAAAAGTCATATTAGAGCTCAAAAGCACAATTTGCTTAGTTCTTGACTTTTCATGAACAGAAATGCTGTTTTAGTGCTTCTTAGCAAATGAAGTCAAAACAAGCCTAGAAGTGCTTTAAAGGTTGTTTCTCAGCGAGAGAATGCTTTTTCATGCAGTTTCAAAGCAAATTGAGCCTTTTCTGTGTGTTTCTACTCTTGGACACAAAAAGTCATATTAGAGCTCAAAAGCACAATTTGCTTAGTTCTTGACTTTTCATGAACAGAAATGCTGTTTTAGTGCTTCTTAGCAAATGAAGTCAAAACAAGCCTAGAAGTGCTTTAAAGGTTGTTTCTCAGCGAGAGAATGCTTTTTCATGCAGTTTCAAAGCAGAATTGAGCTTTTTCAGTGTGTTTCTACTCTTGGACACAAAAAGTCATATTAGAGCTCAAAAGCACAATTTGCTTAGTTCTTGACTTTTCATGAACAGAAATGCTGTTTTAGTGCTTCTTAGCAAATGAAGTCAAAACAAGCCTAGAAGTGCTTTAAAGGTTGTTTCTCAGCGAGAGAATGCTTTTTCATGCAGTTTCAAAGCAGAATGAGCCTTTTCAGTGTGTTTCTAGTCTTGGACACAAAAAGTCATATTAGAGCTCAAAAAGCACAATTTGCTTAGTTCTTGACTTTTCATGAACAGAAATGCTGTTTTAGTGCTTCTTAGCAAATGAAGTCAAAACAAGCCTAGAAGTGCTTTAAAGGTTGTTTCTCAGCGAGAGAATGCTTTTTCATGCAGTTTCAAAGCAAAATGAGCCTTTTCAGTGTGTTTCTACTCTTGGACACAAAAAGTCATATTAGAGCTCAAAAGCACAATTTGCTTAGTTCTTGACTTTTCATGAACAGAAATGCTGTTTTAGTGCTTCTTAGCAAATGAAGTCAAAACAAGCCTAGAAGTGCTTTAAAGGTTGTTTCTCAGCGAGAGAATGCTTTTTCATGCAGTTTCAAAGCAGAATGAGCCTTTTCAGTGTGTTTCTACTCTTGGACACAAAAAGTCATATTAGAGCTCAAAAGCACAATTTGCTTAGTTCTTGACTTTTCATGAACAGAAATGCTGTTTTAGTGCTACTTAGCAAATGAAGTCAAAACAAGCCTAGAAGTGCTTTAAAGGTTGTTTCTCAGCGAGAGAATGCTTTTCATGCAGTTTCAAAGCAGAATGAGCCTTTTTTTCAGTGTGTTTCTACTCTTGGACAAAAAAAGTCATATTAGAGCTCAAAAGCACAATTTGCTTAGTTCTTGACTTTTCATGAACAGAAATGCTGTTTTAGTGCTTCTTAGCAAATGAAGTCAAAACAAGCCTAGAAGTGCTTTAAAGGTTGTTTCTCAGCGAGAGAATGCTTTTCATGCAGTTTCAAAGCAGAATGAGCCTTTTCAGTGTGTTTCTACTCTTGGACACAAAAAGTCATATTAGAGCTCAAAAAGCACAATTTGCTTAGTTCTTGACTTTTCATGAACAGAAATGCTGTTTTAGTGCTTCTTAGCAAATGAAGTCAAAACAAGCCTAGAAGTGCTTTAAAGGTTGTTTCTCAGCAGAGAGAATGCTTTTCATGCAGTTTCAAAGCAGAATGAGCCTTTTCAGTGTGTTTATAGTCTTGGACACAAAAAGTCATATTAGAGCTCAAAAAGCACAATTTGCTTAGTTCTTGACTTTTCATGAACAGAAATGCTGTTTTAGTGCTTCTTAGCAAATGAAGTCAAATCAAGCCTAAAAGTGCTTTAAAGGTTGTTTCTCAGCGAGAGAATGCTTTTTCATGCAGTTTCAAAGCAGAATGAGCCTTTTCAGTGTGTTTCTAGTCTTGGACACAAAAAGTCATATTAGAGCTCAAAAGCACAATTTGCTTAGTTCTTGACTTTTCATGAACAGAAATGCTGTTTTAGTGCTTCTTAGCAAATGAAGTCAAAACAAGCCTAGAAGTGCTTTAAAGCTTGTTTCTAAGCGAGATAATGTTTTTCATGCAGTTTTAAAGCAGAATGAGCCTTTTCAGTGTGTTTCTACTTTTGGGCACAAAAAGTCATATTACAGCTCAAAAAGCACAATTTGCTTAGTTCTTGACTTTTTATGAACAGAAATGCTGTTTTAGTGCTTCTTAGCAAATTAAGTCAAAACAAGCCTAGAAGTGCTTTAAAGGTTGTTTCTCAGCGAGAGAATGCTTTTTCATGCAGTTTCAAAGCAGAATGAGCCTTTTCAGTGTGTTTCTACTCTTGGGCACAAAAAGTCATATTAGAGCTCAAAAAGCACAATTTGCTTAGTTCTTGACTTTTCATGAACAGAAATGCTGTTTTAGTGCTTCTTAGCAAATGAAGTCAAAACAAGCCTAGAAGTGCTTTAAAGGTTGTTTCTCAGCGAGAGAATGCTTTTTCATGCAGTTTCAAAGCAGAATGAGCCTTTTCAGTGTGTTTCTACTCTTGGGCACAAAAAGTCATATTAGAGCTCAAAAGCACAATTTGCTTAGTTCTTGACTTTTCATGAACAGAAATGCTGTTTTAGTGCTTCTTAGCAAATGAAGTCAAAACAAGCCTAGAAGTGCTTTAAAGGTTGTTTCTCAGCGAGAGAATGCTTTTTCATGCAGTTTCAAAGCAAATTGAGCTTTTTCTGTGTGTTTCTACTCTTGGACACAAAAAGTCATATTAGAGCTCAAAAGCACAATTTGCTTAGTTCTTGACTTTTCATGAACAGAAATGCTGTTTTAGTGCTTCTTAGCAAATGAAGTCAAAACAAGCCTAGAAGTGCTTTAAAGGTTGTTTCTCAGCGAGAGAATGCTTTTTCATGCAGTTTCAAAGCAAATTGAGCTTTTTCTGTGTGTTTCTACTCTTGGACACAAAAAGTCATATTAGAGCTCAAAAGCACAATTTGCTTAGTTCTTGACTTTTCATGAACAGAAATGTTGTTTTAGTGCTTCTTAGCAAATGAAGTCAAAACAAGCCTAGAAGTGCTTTAAAGGTTGTTTCTCAGCGAGAGAATGCTTTTTCATGCAGTTTCAAAGCAGAAGAATGAGCCTTTTCAGTGTGTTTCTAGTCTTGGACACAAAAAGTCATATTAGAGCTCAAAAGCACAATTTGCTTAGTTCTTGACTTTTCATGAACAGAAATGCTGTTTTAGTGCTTCTTAGCAAATGAAGTCAAAACAAGCCTAGAAGTGCTTTAAAGGTTGTTTCTCAGCGAGAGAATGCTTTTCATGCAGTTTCAAAGCAAATTGAGCCTTTTCTGTGTGTTTCTACTCTTGGACACAAAAAGTCATATTAGAGCTCAAAAGCACAATTTGCTTAGTTCTTGACTTTTCATGAACAGAAATGCTGTTTTAGTGCTTCTTAGCAAATGAAGTCAAAACAAGCCTAGAAGTGCTTTAAAGGTTGTTTCTCAGCGAGAGAATGCTTTTTCATGCAGTTTCAAAGCAGAATGAGCCTTTTCAGTGTGTTTCTAGTCTTGGACACAAAAAGTCATATTAGAGCTCAAAAGCACAATTTGCTTAGTTCTTGACTTTTCATGAACAGAAATGCTGTTTTAGTGCTTCTTAGCAAATGAAGTCAAATCAAGCCTAGAAGTGCTTTAAAGGTTGTTTCTCAGCGAGAGAATGCTTTTTCATGCAGTTTCAAAGCAGAATGAGCCTTTTCAGTGTGTTTCTACTCTTGGACACAAAAAGTCATATTAGAGCTCAAAAGCACAATTTGCTAGTTCTTGACTTTTCATGAACAGAAATGCTGTTTTAGTGCTTCTTAGCAAATGAAGTCAAAACAAGCCTAGAAGTGCTTTAAAGGTTGTTTCTCAGCGAGAGAATGCTTTTTCATGCAGTTTCAAAGCAGAATGAGCCTTTTCAGTGTGTTTCTACTCTTGGACACAAAAAGTCATATTAGAGCTCAAAAGCACAATTTGCTTAGTTCTTGACTTTTCATGAACAGAAGTGCTGTTTTAGTGCTTCTTAGCAAATGAAGTCAAAACAAGCCTAGAAGTGCTTTAAAGGTTGTTTCTCAGCGAGAGAATGCTTTTTCATGCAGTTTCAAAGCAGAATGAGCCTTTTCAGTGTGTTTGTAGTCTTGGACACAAAAAGTCATATTAGAGCTCAAAAGCACAATTTGCTTAGTTCTTGACTTTTCATGAACAGAAATGCTGTTTTAGTGCTTCTTAGCAAATGAAGTCAAATCAAGCCTAGAAGTGCTTTAAAGGTTGTTTCTCAGCGAGAGAATGCTTTTTCATGCAGTTTCAAAGCAGAATGAGCCTTTTCAGTGTGTTTCTAGTCTTGGACACAAAAAGTCATATTAGAGCTCAAAAGCACAATTTGCTTAGTTCTTGACTTTTCATGAACAGAAATGCTGTTTTAGTGCTTCTTAGCAAATGAAGTCAAAACAAGCCTAGAAGTGCTTTAAAGGTTGTTTCTCAGCGAGAGAATGCTTTTTCATGCAGTTTCAAAGCAGAATGAGCCTTTTCAGTGTGTTTATAGTCTTGGACACAAAAAGTCATATTAGAGCTCAAAAAGCACAATTTGCTTAGTTCTTGACTTTTCATGAACAGAAATGCTGTTTTAGTGCTTCTTAGCAAATGAAGTCAAATCAAGCCTAGAAGTGCTTTAAAGGTTGTTTCTCAGCGAGAAAATGCTTTTTCATGCAGTTTCAAAGCAGAATGAGCCTTTTCAGTGTGTTTCTAGTCTTGGACACAAAAAGTCATATTAGAGCTCAAAAAGCACAATTTGCTTAGTTCTTGACTTTTCATGAACAGAAATGCTGTTTTAGTGCTTCTTAGCAAATGAAGTCAAAACAAGCCTAGAAGTGCTTTAAAGGTTGTTTCTCAGCGAGAGAATGCTTTTTCATGCAGTTTCAAAGCAGAATGAGCCTTTTCAGTGTGTTTCTAGTCTTGGACACAAAAAGTCATATTAGAGCTCAAAAGCACAATTTGCTTAGTTCTTGACTTTTCATGAACAGAAATGCTGTTTTAGTGCTTCTTAGCAAATGAAGTCAAATCAAGCCTAGAAGTGCTTTAAAGGTTGTTTCTCAGCGAGAGAATGCTTTTCATGCAGTTTCAAAGCAGAATGAGCCTTTTCAGTGTGTTTCTACTCTTGGACACAAAAAGTCATATTAGAGCTCAAAAGCACAATTTGCTTAGTTCTTGACTTTTCATGAACAGAAATGCTGTTTTAGTGCTTCTTAGCAAATGAAGTCAAAACAAGCCTAGAAGTGCTTTAAAGGTTGTTTCTCAGCGAGATAATGCTTTTTCATGCAGTTTCAAAGCAAATTGAGCCTTTTCAGTGTGTTTCTACTCTTGGACACAAAAAGTCATATTAGAGCTCAAAAGCACAATTTGCTTAGTTCTTGACTTTTCATGAACAGAAATGCTGTTTTAGTGCTTCTTAGCAAATGAAGTCAAAACAAGCCTAGAAGTGCTTTAAAGGTTGTTTCTCAGCGAGAGAATGCTTTTTCATGCAGTTTCAAAGCAGAATGAGCTTTTTCAGTGTGTTTCTACTCTTGGACACAAAAAGTCATATTAGAGCTCAAAAGCACAATTTGCTTAGTTCTTGACTTTTCATGAACAGAAATGCTGTTTTAGTGCTTCTTAGCAAATGAAGTCAAATCAAGCCTAAAAGTGCTTAAAGGTTGTTTCTCAGCGAGAGAATGCTTTTTCATGCAGTTTCAAAGCAGAATGAGCCTTTTCAGTGTGTTTCTAGTCTTGGACACAAAAAGTCATATTAGAGCTCAAAAGCACAATTTGCTTAGTTCTTGACTTTTCATGAACAGAAATGCTGTTTTAGTGCTTCTTAGCAAATGAAGTCAAAATAAGCCTAGAAGTGCTTTAAAGGTTGTTTCTCAGCGAGAGAATGCTTTTTCATGCAGTTTCAAAGCAGAATGAGCCTTTTCAGTGTGTTTGTAGTCTTGGACACAAAAAGTCATATTAGAGCTCAAAAGCACAATTTGCTTAGTTCTTGACTTTTCATGAACAGAAATGCTGTTTTAGTGCTTCTTAGCAAATGAAGTCAAAACAAGCCTAGAAGTGCTTTAAAGGTTGTTTCTCAGCGAGAGAATGCTTTTTCATGCAGTTTCAAAGCAAATTGAGCTTTTTCTGTGTGTTTCTACTCTTGGACACAAAAAGTCATATTAGAGCTCAAAAGCACAATTTGCTTAGTTCTTGACTTTTCATGAACAGAAATGCTGTTTTAGTGCTTCTTAGCAAATGAAGTCAAAACAAGCCTAGAAGTGCTTTAAAGGTTGTTTCTCAGCGAGAGAATGCTTTTTCATGCAGTTTCAAAGCAAATTGAGCCTTTTCTGTGTGTTTCTACTCTTGGACACAAAAAGTCATATTAGAGCTCAAAAGCACAATTTGCTTAGTTCTTGACTTTTCATGAACAGAAATGCTGTTTTAGTGCTTCTTAGCAAATGAAGTCAAACAAGCCTAGAAGTGCTTTAAAGGTTGTTTCTCAGCGAGAGAATGCTTTTCATGCAGTTTCAAAGCAAATTGAGCCTTTTCTGTGTGTTTCTACTCTTGGACACAAAAAGTCATATTAGAGCTCAAAAGCACAATTTGCTTAGTTCTTGACTTTTCATGAACAGAAATGCTGTTTTAGTGCTTCTTAGCAAATGAAGTCAAAACAAGCCTAGAAGTGCTTTAAAGGTTGTTTCTCAGCGAGAGAATGCTTTTCATGCAGTTTCAAAGCAAATTGAGCTTTTCTGTGTGTTTCTACTCTTGGACACAAAAAGTCATATTAGAGCTCAAAAAGCACAATTTGCTTAGTTCTTGACTTTTCATGAACAGAAATGCTGTTTTAGTGCTTCTTAGCAAATGAAGTCAAAACAAGCCTAGAAGTGCTTTAAAGGTTGTTTCTCAGCGAGAGAATGCTTTTTCATGCAGTTTCAAAGCAAATTGAGCTTTTTCTGTGTGTTTCTACTCTTGGACACAAAAAGTCATATTAGAGCTCAAAAGCACAATTTTCTTAGTTCTTGACTTTTCATGAACAGAAATGTTGTTTTAGTGCTTCTTAGCAAATAAAGTCAAAACAAGCCTAGAAGTGCTTTAAAGGTTGTTTCTCAGCGAGAGAATGCTTTTTTATGCAGTTTCAAAGCAGAATGAGCCTTTTCAGTGTGTTTCTAGTCTTGGACACAAAAAGTCATATTAGAGCTCAAAAAGCACAATTTGCTTAGTTCTTGACTTTTCATGAACAGAAATGCTGTTTTAGTGCTTCTTAGCAAATGAAGTCAAATCAAGCCTAGAAGTGCTTTAAAGGTTGTTTCTCAGCGAGAGAATGCTTTTTCATGCAGTTTCAAAGCAGAATGAGCCTTTTCAGTGTGTTTCTACTCTTGGACACAAAAAGTCATATTAGAGCTCAAAAAGCACAATTTGCTTAGTTCTTGACTTTTCATGAACAGAAATGCTGTTTTAGTGCTTCTTAGCAAATGAAGTCAAAACAAGCCTAGAAGTGCTTTAAAGGTTGTTTCTCAGCGAGAGAATGCTTTTTCATGCAGTTTCAAAGCAGAATGAGCCTTTTCAGTGTGTTTCTACTCTTGGACACAAAAAGTCATATTAGAGCTCATAAGCACAATTTGCTTAGTTCTTGACTTTTCATGAACAGAAATGCTGTTTTAGTGCTTCTTAGCAAATGAAGTCAAATCAAGACTAGAAGTGCTTTAAAGGTTGTTTCTCAGCGAGAGAATGCTTTTTCATGCAGTTTCAAAGCAGAATGAGCCTTTTCAGTGTGTTTCTAGTCTTGGACACAAAAAGTCATATTAGAGCTCAAAAAGCACAATTTGCTTAATTCTTGACTTTTCATGAACAGAAGTGCTGTTTTAGTGCTTCTTAGCAAATGAAGTCAAATCAAGCCTAGAAGTGCTTTAAAGGTTGTTTCTCAGCGAGAAAATGCTTTTCATGCAGTTTCAAAGCAGAATGAGCCTTTTCAGTGTGTTTCTACTCTTGGACATAAAAAGTCATATTAGAGCTCAAAAAGCACAATTTGCTTAGTTCTTGACTTTTCATAAACAGAAATGCTGTTTTAGTGCTTTTTAGCAAATAAAGTCAAAACAAGCCTAGAAGTGCTTTAAAGGTTGTTTCTCAGCGAGAGAATTCTTTTTTATGCAGTTTCAAAGCAGAATGAGCCTTTTCAGTGTGTTTCTAGTCTTGGACACAAAAAGTCATATTAGAGCTCAAAAAGCACAATTTGCTTAGTTCTTGACTTTTCATGAACAGAAATGCTGTTTTAGTGCTTCTTAGCAAATTAAGTCAAATCAAGTCTAGAAGTGCTTTAAAGGTTGTTTCTCAGCGAGAGAATGCTTTTCATGCAGTTTCAAAGCAGAATGAGCCTTTTCAGTGTGTTTCTACTCTTGGACACAAAAAGTCATATTAGAGCTCAAAAGCACAATTTGCTTAGTTCTTGACTTTTCATGAACAGAAATGCTGTTTTAGTGCTTCTTAGCAAATGAAGTCAAAACAAGCCTAGAAGTGCTTTAAAGGTTGTTTCTCAGCGAGAGAATGCTTTTTCATGCAGTTTCAAAGCAGAATGAGCCTTTTCAGTGTGTTTCTACTCTTGGACACAAAAAGTCATATTAGAGCTCAAAAAGCACAATTTGCTTAGTTCTTGACTTTTCATGAACAGAAATGCTGTTTTAGTGCTTCTTAGCAAATGAAGTCAAATCAAGCCTAAAAGTGCTTTAAAGGTTGTTTCTCAGCGAGAGAATGCTTTTTCATGCAGTTTCAAAGCAGAATGAGCCTTTTCAGTGTGTTTCTAGTCTTGGACACAAAAAGTCATATTAGAGCTCAAAAAGCACAATTTGCTTAGTTCTTGACTTTTCATGAACAGAAGTGCTGTTTTAGTGCTTCTTAGCAAATGAAGTCAAATCAAGCCTAGAAGTGCTTTAAAGGTTGTTTCTCAGCGAGAAAATGCTTTTTCATGCAGTTTCAAAGCAGAATGTTCCTTTTCAGTGTGTTTCTACTCTTGGACATAAAAAGTCATATTAGAGCTCAAAAAGCACAATTTGCTTAGTTCTTGACTTTTCATGAACAGAAATGCTGTTTTAGTGCTTCTTAGCAAATGAAGTCAAATCAAGCCTAGAAGTGCTTTAAAGGTTGTTTCTCAGCGAGAGAATGCTTTTTCATGCAGTTTCAAAGCAGAATGAGCCTTTTCAGTGTGTTTCTAGTCTTGGACACAAAAAGTCATATTAGAGCTCAAAAAGCACAATTTGCTTAGTTCTTGACTTTTCATGAACAGAAATGCTGTTTTAGTGCTTCTTAGCAAATTAAGTCAAATCAAGCCTAAAAGTGCTTTAAAGGTTGTTTCTCAGCGAGAGAATGCTTTTTCATGCAGTTTCAAAGCAGAATGAGCCTTTTCAGTGTGTTTCTAGTCTTGGACACAAAAAGTCATATTAGAGCTCAAAAAGCACAATTTGCTTAGTTCTTGACTTTTCATGAACAGAAATGCTGTTTTAGTGCTTCTTAGCAAATGAAGTCAAAACAAGCCTAGAAGTGCTTTAAAGGTTGTTTCTCAGCGAGAGAATGCTTTTCATGCAGTTTCAAAGCAGAATGAGCCTTTTCAGTGTGTTTCTAGTCTTGGACACAAAAAGTCATATTAGAGCTCAAAAAGCACAATTTGCTTAGTTCTTGACTTTTCATGAACAGAAATGCTGTTTTAGTGCTACTTAGCAAATGAAGTCAAATCAAGCCTAAAAGTGCTTTAAAGGTTGTTTCTCAGCAGAGAAATGCTTTTTCATGCAGTTTCAAAGCAGAATGAGCCTTTTCAGTGTGTTTCTAGTCTTGGACACAAAAAGTCATATTAGAGCTCAAAAGCACAATTTGCTTAGTTCTTGACTTTTCATGAACAGAAATGCTGTTTTAGTGCTTCTTAGCAAATGAAGTCAAAACAAGCCTAGAAGTGCTTTAAAGGTTGTTTCTCAGCGAGAGAATGCTTTTTCATGCAGTTTCAAAGCAGAATGAGCCTTTTCAGTGTGTTTCTACTCTTGGACACAAAAAGTCATATTAGAGCTCAAAAGCACAATTTGCTTAGTTCTTGACTTTTCATGAACAGAAGTGCTGTTTTAGTGCTTCTTAGCAAATGAAGTCAAAACAAGCCTAGAAGTGCTTTAAAGGTTGTTTCTCAGCGAGAGAATGCTTTTTCATGCAGTTTCAAAGCAGAATGAGCCTTTTCAGTGTGTTTCTAGTCTTGGACACAAAAAGTCATATTAGAGCTCAAAAGCACAATTTGCTTAGTTCTTGACTTTTCATGAACAGAAATGCTGTTTTAGTGCTTCTTAGCAAATGAAGTCAAATCAAGCCTAAAAGTGCTTTAAAGGTTGTTTCTCAGCGAGAGAATGCTTTTTCATGCAGTTTCAAAGCAGAATGAGCCTTTTCAGTGTGTTTCTAGTCTTGGACACAAAAAGTCATATTAGAGCTCAAAAGCACAATTTGCTTAGTTCTTGACTTTTCATGAACAGAAATGCTGTTTTAGTGCTTCTTAGCAAATGAAGTCAAAACAAGCCTAGAAGTGCTTTAAAGGTTGTTTCTCAGCGAGAGAATGCTTTTTCATGCAGTTTCAAAGCAGAATGAGCCTTTTCAGTGTGTTTATACTCTTGGACACAAAAAGTCATATTAGAGCTCAAAAGCACAATTTGCTTAGTTCTTGACTTTTCATGAACAGAAATGCTGTTTTAGTGCTTCTTAGCAAATGAAGTCAAAACAAGCCTAGAAGTGCTTTAAAGGTTGTTTCTCAGCGAGAGAATGCTTTTTCATGCAGTTTCAAAGCAGAATGAGCCTTTTCAGTGTGTTTCTAGTCTTGGACACAAAAAGTCATATTAGAGCTCAAAAGCACAATTTGCTTAGTTCTTGACTTTTCATGAACAGAAATGCTGTTTTAGTGCTTCTTAGCAAATGAAGTCAAAACAAGCCTAGAAGTGCTTTAAAGGTTGTTTCTCAGCGAGAGAATGCTTTTTCATGCAGTTTCAAAGCAAATTGAGCCTTTTCAGTGTGTTTCTAGTCTTGGACACAAAAAGTCATATTAGAGCTCAAAAAGCACAATTTGCTTAGTTCTTGACTTTTCATGAACAGAAATGCTGTTTTAGTGCTTCTTAGCAAATGAAGTCAAAACAAGCCTAGAAGTGCTTTAAAGGTTGTTTCTCAGCGAGAGAATGCTTTTTCATGCAGTTTCAAAGCAAATTGAGCTTTTTCTGTGTGTTTCTACTCTTGGACACAAAAAGTCATATTAGAGCTCAAAAAGCACAATTTGCTTAGTTCTTGACTTTTCATGAACAGAAATGCTGTTTTAGTGCTTCTTAGCAAATGAAGTCAAAACAAGCCTAGAAGTGCTTTAAAGGTTGTTTCTCAGCGAGAGAATGCTTTTTCATGCAGTTTCAAAGCAAATTGAGCTTTTTCAGTGTGTTTCTACTCTTGGACACAAAAAGTCATATTAGAGCTCAAAAAGCACAATTTGCTTAGTTCTTGACTTTTCATGAACAGAAATGTTGTTTTAGTGCTTCTTAGCAAATGAAGTCAAAACAAGCCTAGAAGTGCTTTAAAGGTTGTTTCTCAGTGAGAGAATGCTTTTTCATGCAGTTTCAAAGCAGAATGAGCCTTTTCAGTGTGTTTCTAGTCTTGGACACAAAAAGTCATATTAGAGCTCAAAAAGCACAATTTGCTTAGTTCTTGACTTTTCATGAACAGAAATGCTGTTTTAGTGCTTCTTAGCAAATGAAGTCAAATCAAGTCTAGAAGTGCTTTAAAGGTTGTTTCTCAGCGAGAGAATGCTTTTCATGCAGTTTCAAAGCAGAATGAGCCTTTTCAGTGTGTTTCTACTCTTGGACACAAAAAGTCATATTAGAGCTCAAAAAGCACAATTTGCTTAGTTCTTGACTTTTCATGAACAGAAATGCTGTTTTAGTGCTTCTTAGCAAATGAAGTCAAATCAAGACTAAAAGTGCTTTAAAGGTTGTTTCTCATGAGAGAATGCTTTTCATGCAGTTTCAAAGCAGAATGAGCCTTTTCAGTGTGTTTCTAGTCTTGGACACAAAAAGTCATATTAGAGCTCAAAAGCACAATTTGCTTAGTTCTTGACTTTTCATGAACAGAAATGCTGTTTTAGTGCTTCTTAGCAAATGAAGTCAAATCAAGCCTAGAAGTGCTTTAAAGGTTGTTTCTCAGCGAGAAAATGCTTTTTCATGCAGTTTCAAAGCAGAATGTTCCTTTTCAGTGTGTTTCTACTCTTGGACATAAAAAGTCATATTAGAGCTCAAAAAGCACAATTTGCTTAGTTCTTGACTTTTCATGAACAGAAATGCTGTTTTAGTGCTTCTTAGCAAATAAAGTCAAAACAAGCCTAGAAGTGCTTTAAAGGTTGTTTCTCAGCGAGAGAGAATGCTTTTTTATGCAGTTTCAAAGCAGAATGAGCCTTTTCAGTGTGTTTCTAGTCTTGGACACAAAAAGTCATATTAGAGCTCAAAAAGCACAATTTGCTTAGTTCTTGACTTTTCACGAACAGAAATGCTGTTTTAGTGCTTCTTAGCAAATTAAGTCAAATCAAGTCTAGAAGTGCTTTAAAGGTTGTTTCTCAGCGAGAGAATGCTTTTTCATGCAGTTTCAAAGCAGAATGAGCCTTTTCAGTGTGTTTCTACTCTTGGACACAAAAAGTCATATTAGAGCTCAAAAAGCACAATTTGCTTAGTTCTTGACTTTTCATGAACAGAAATGCTGTTTTAGTGCTTCTTAGCAAATGAAGTCAAAACAAGCCTAGAAGTGCTTTAAAGGTTGTTTCTCAGCGAGAGAATGCTTTTCATGCAGTTTCAAAGCAGAATGAGCCTTTTCAGTGTGTTTCTACTCTTGGACACAAAAAGTCATATTAGAGCTCAAAAAGCACAATTTGCTTAGTTCTTGACTTTTCATGAACAGAAATGCTGTTTTAGTGCTTCTTAGCAAATGAAGTCAAATCAAGACTAAAAGTGCTTTAAAGGTTGTTTCTCAGCGAGAGAATGCTTTTCATGCAGTTTCAAAGCAGAATGAGCCTTTTCAGTGTGTTTCTAGTCTTGGACACAAAAAGTCATATTAGAGCTCAAAAGCACAATTTGCTTAGTTCTTGACTTTTCATGAACAGAAATGCTGTTTTAGTGCTTCTTAGCAAATGAAGTCAAATCAAGCCTAGAAGTGCTTTAAAGGTTGTTTCTCAGCGAGAAAATGCTTTTCATGCAGTTTCAAAGCAGAATGAGCCTTTTCAGTGTGTTTCTACTCTTGGACACAAAAAGTCATATTAGAGCTCAAAAAGCACAATTTGCTTAGTTCTTGACTTTTCATGAACAGAAATGCTGTTTTAGTGCTTCTTAGCAAATGAAGTCAAAACAAGCCTAGAAGTGCTTTAAAGGTTGTTTCTCAGCGAGAGAATGCTTTTTCATGCAGTTTCAAAGCAGAATGAGCCTTTTCAGTGTGTTTCTAGTCTTGGACACAAAAAGTCATATTAGAGCTCAAAAGCACAATTTGCTTAGTTCTTGACTTTTCATGAACAGAAATGCTGTTTTAGTGCTTCTTAGCAAATGAAGTCAAATCAAGCCTAAAAGTGCTTTAAAGGTTGTTTCTCAGCGAGAGAATGCTTTTTCATGCAGTTTCAAAGCAGAATGAGCCTTTTCAGTGTGTTTCTAGTCTTGGACACAAAAAGTCATATTAGAGCTCATAAAAGCACAATTTGCTTAGTTCTTGACTTTTCATGAACAGAAATGCTGTTTTAGTGCTTCTTAGCAAATGAAGTCAAAACAAGCCTAGAAGTGCTTTAAAGGTTGTTTCTCAGCGAGAGAATGCTTTTCATGCAGTTTCAAAGCAGAATGAGCCTTTTCAGTGTGTTTCTAGTCTTGGACACAAAAAGTCATATTAGAGCTCAAAAAGCACAATTTGCTTAGTTCTTGACTTTTCATGAACAGAAATGCTGTTTTAGTGCTACTTAGCAAATGAAGTCAAATCAAGCCTAAAAGTGCTTTAAAGGTTGTTTCTCAGCGAGAAAATGCTTTTTCATGCAGTTTCAAAGCAGAATGAGCCTTTTCAGTGTGTTTCTAGTCTTGGACACAAAAAGTCATATTAGAGCTCAAAAGCACAATTTGCTTAGTTCTTGACTTTTCATGAACAGAAATGCTGTTTTAGTGCTTCTTAGCAAATGAAGTCAAAACAAGCCTAGAAGTGCTTTAAAGGTTGTTTCTCAGCGAGAGAATGCTTTTTCATGCAGTTTCAAAGCAGAATGAGCCTTTTCAGTGTGTTTCTACTCTTGGACACAAAAAGTCATATTAGAGCTCAAAAAGCACAATTTGCTTAGTTCTTGACTTTTCATGAACAGAAGTGCTGTTTTAGTGCTTCTTAGCAAATGAAGTCAAAACAAGCCTAGAAGTGCTTTAAAGCTTGTTTCTCAGCGAGATAATGTTTTTCATGCAGTTTTAAAGCAGAATGAGCCTTTTCAGTGTGTTTCTAGTCTTGGACACAAAAAGTCATATTAGAGCTCAAAAGCACAATTTGCTTAGTTCTTGACTTTTCATGAACAGAAATGCTGTTTTAGTGCTTCTTAGCAAATGAAGTCAAATCAAGCCTAAAAGTGCTTTAAAGGTTGTTTCTCAGCGAGAGAATGCTTTTTCATGCAGTTTCAAAGCAGAATGAGCCTTTTCAGTGTGTTTCTAGTCTTGGACACAAAAAGTCATATTAGAGCTCAAAAAGCACAATTTGCTTAGTTCTTGACTTTTCATGAACAGAAATGCTGTTTTAGTGCTTCTTAGCAAATGAAGTCAAAACAAGCCTAGAAGTGCTTTAAAGGTTGTTTCTCAGCGAGAGAATGCTTTTTCAAGCAGTTTCAAAGCAGAATGAGCCTTTTCAGTGTGTTTATAATCTTGGACACAAAAAGTCATATTAGAGCTCAAAAAGCACAATTTGCTTAGTTCTTGACTTTTCATGAACAGAAATGCTGTTTTAGTGCTACTTAGCAAATGAAGTCAAATCAAGCCTAAAAGTGCTTTAAAGGTTGTTTCTCAGCGAGAAAATGCTTTTTCATGCAGTTTCAAAGCAGAATGAGCCTTTTCAGTGTGTTTCTAGTCTTGGACACAAAAAGTCATATTAGAGCTCAAAAAGCACAATTTGCTTAGTTCTTGACTTTTCATGAACAGAAATGCTGTTTTAGTGCTTCTTAGCAAATGAAGTCAAAACAAGCCTAGAAGTGCTTTAAAGGTTGTTTCTCAGCGAGAGAATGCTTTTTCATGCAGTTTCAAAGCAAATTGAGCTTTTTCAGTGTGTTTCTAGTCTTGGACACAAAAAGTCATATTAGAGCTCAAAAAGCACAATTTGCTTAGTTCTTGACTTTTCATGAACAGAAATGCTGTTTTAGTGCTTCTTAGCAAATGAAGTCAAAACAAGCCTAGAAGTGCTTTAAAGGTTGTTTCTCAGCGAGAGAATGCTTTTTCATGCAGTTTCAAAGCAAATTGAGCTTTTTCTGTGTGTTTCTACTCTTGGACACAAAAAGTCATATTAGAGCTCAAAAAGCACAATTTGCTTAGTTCTTGACTTTTCATGAACAGAAATGCTGTTTTAGTGCTTCTTAGCAAATGAAGTCAAAACAAGCCTAGAAGTGCTTTAAAGGTTGTTTCTCAGCGAGAGAATGCTTTTTCATGCAGTTTCAAAGCAAATTGAGCTTTTTCTGTGTGTTTCTACTCTTGGACACAAAAAGTCATATTAGAGCTCAAAAAGCACAATTTGCTTAGTTCTTGACTTTTCATGAACAGAAATGTTGTTTTAGTGCTTCTTAGCAAATAAAGTCAAAACAAGCCTAGAAGTGCTTTAAAGGTTGTTTCTCAGCGAGAGAATGCTTTTTCATGCAGTTTCAAAGCAGAATGAGCCTTTTCAGTGTGTTTCTAGTCTTGGACACAAAAAGTCATATTAGAGCTCAAAAAGCACAATTTGCTTAGTTCTTGACTTTTCATGAACAGAAATGCTGTTTTAGTGCTTCTTAGCAAATGAAGTCAAATCAAGTCTAGAAGTGCTTTAAAGGTTGTTTCTCAGCGAGAGAATGCTTTTCATGCAGTTTCAAAGCAGAATGAGCCTTTTCAGTGTGTTTCTACTCTTGGACACAAAAAGTCATATTAGAGCTCAAAAAGCACAATTTGCTTAGTTCTTGACTTTTCATGAACAGAAATGCTGTTTTAGTGCTTCTTAGCAAATGAAGTCAAAACAAGCCTAGAAGTGCTTTAAAGGTTGTTTCTCAGCGAGAGAATGCTTTTTCATGCAGTTTCAAAGCAAATTGAGCTTTTTCTGTGTGTTTCTACTCTTGGACACAAAAAGTCATATTAGAGCTCAAAAAGCACAATTTGCTTAGTTCTTGACTTTTCATGAACAGAAATGCTGTTTTAGTGCTTCTTAGCAAATGAAGTCAAAACAAGCCTAGAAGTGCTTTAAAGGTTGTTTCTCAGCGAGAGAATGCTTTTTCATGCAGTTTCAAAGCAGAATGAGCCTTTTCAGTGTGTTTCTACTCTTGGACACAAAAAGTCATATTAGAGCTCATAAGCACAATTTGCTTAGTTCTTGACTTTTCATGAACAGAAATGCTGTTTTAGTGCTTCTTAGCAAATGAAGTCAAATCAAGACTAAAAGTGCTTTAAAGGTTGTTTCTCAGCGAGAGAATGCTTTTTCATGCAGTTTCAAAGCAGAATGAGCCTTTTCAGTGTGTTTCTAGTCTTGGACACAAAAAGTCATATTAGAGCTCAAAAGCACAATTTGCTTAGTTCTTGACTTTTCATGAACAGAAATGCTGTTTTAGTGCTTCTTAGCAAATGAAGTCAAATCAAGCCTAGAAGTGCTTTAAAGGTTGTTTCTCAGCGAGAAAATGCTTTTCATGCAGTTTCAAAGCAGAATGAGCCTTTTCAGTGTGTTTCTACTCTTGGACACAAAAAGTCATATTAGAGCTCAAAAGCACAATTTGCTTAGTTCTTGACTTTTCATGAACAGAAATGCTGTTTTAGTGCTTCTTAGCAAATGAAGTGAAATCAAGCCTAGAAGTGCTTTAAAGGTTGTTTCTCAGCGAGAGAATGCTTTTTCATGCAGTTTCAAAGCAGAATGAGCCTTTTCAGTGTGTTTCTACTCTTGGACACAAAAAGTCATATTAGAGCTCAAAAGCACAATTTGCTTAGTTCTTGACTTTTCATGAACAGAAATGCTGTTTTAGTGCTTCTTAGCAAATGAAGTCAAAACAAGCCTAGAAGTGCTTTAAAGGTTGTTTCTCAGCGAGAGAATGCTTTTTCATGCAGTTTCAAAGCAGAATGAGCCTTTTCAGTGTGTTTCTACTCTTGGACACAAAAGTCATATTAGAGCTCAAAAGCACAATTTGCTTAGTTCTTGACTTTTCATGAACAGAAGTGCTGTTTTAGTGCTTCTTAGCAAATTAAGTCAAAACAAGCCTAGAAGTGCTTTAAAGGTTGTTTCTCAGTGAGAGAATGCTTTTCATGCAGTTTCAAAGCAAATTGAGCCTTTTCTGTGTGTTTCTACTCTTGGACACAAAAAGTCATATTAGAGCTCAAAAGCACAATTTGCTTAGTTCTTGACTTTTCATGAACAGAAATGCTGTTTTAGTGCTTCTTAGCAAATGAAGTCAAAACAAGCCTAGAAGTGCTTTAAAGGTTGTTTCTCAGCGAGAGAATGCTTTTTCATGCAGTTTCAAAGCAAATTGAGCTTTTTCTGTGTGTTTCTACTCTTGGACACAAAAAGTCATATTAGAGCTCAAAAGCACAATTTGCTTAGTTCTTGACTTTTCATGAACAGAAATGTTGTTTTAGTGCTTCTTAGCAAATGAAGTCAAAACAAGCCTAGAAGTGCTTTAAAGGTTGTTTATCAGCGAGAGAATGCTTTTTCATGCAGTTTCAAAGCAGAATGAGCCTTTTCAGTGTGTTTCTACTCTTGGACACAAAAAGTCATATTAGAGCTCAAAAGCACAATTTGCTTAGTTCTTGACTTTTCATGAACAGAAATGCTGTTTTAGTGCTTCTTAGCAAATGAAGTCAAAACAAGCCTAGAAGTGCTTTAAAGGTTGTTTCTCAGCGAGAGAATGCTTTTTCATGCAGTTTCAAAGCAAATTGAGCTTTTTCTGTGTATTTCTACTCTTGGACAAAAAAAGTCATATTAGAGCTCAAAAAGCACAATTTGCTTAGTTCTTGACTTTTCATGAACAGAAATGCTGTTTTAGTGCTTCTTAGCAAATGAAGTCAAAACAAGCCTAGAAGTGCTTTAAAGGTTGTTTCTCAGCGAGAGAATGCTTTTTCATGCAGTTTCAAAGCAGAATGAGCCTTTTCAGTGTGTTTCTACTCTTGGACACAAAAAGTCATATTAGAGCTCAAAAAGCACAATTTGCTTAGTTCTTGACTTTTCATGAACAGAAGTGCTGTTTTAGTGCTTCTTAGCAAATGAAGTCAAAACAAGCCTAGAAGTGCTTTAAAGGTTGTTTCTCAGCGAGAGAATGCTTTTCATGCAGTTTCAAAGCAGAATGAGCCTTTTCAGTGTGTTTCTAGTCTTGGACACAAAAAGTCATATTAGAGCTCAAAAAGCACAATTTGCTTAGTTCTTGACTTTTCATGAACAGAAATGCTGTTTTAGTGCTTCTTAGCAAATGAAGTCAAAACAAGCCTAGAAGTGCTTTAAAGGTTGTTTCTCAGCGAGAGAATGCTTTTTCATGCAGTTTCAAAGCAGAATGAGCCTTTTCAGTGTGTTTCTAGTCTTGGACACAAAAAGTCATATTAGAGCTCAAAAAGCACAATTTGCTTAGTTCTTGACTTTTCATGAACAGAAATGCTGTTTTAGTGCTTCTTAGCAAATGAAGTCAAATCAAGCCTAGAAGTGCTTTAAAGGTTGTTTCTCAGCGAGAAAATGCTTTTCATGCAGTTTCAAAGCAGAATGAGCCTTTTCAGTGTGTTTCTAGTCTTGGACACAAAAAGTCATATTAGAGCTCAAAAGCACAATTTGCTTAGTTCTTGACTTTTCATGAACAGAAATGCTGTTTTAGTGCTTCTTAGCAAATGAAGTCAAAACAAGCCTAGAAGTGCTTTAAAGGTTGTTTCTCAGCGAGAGAATGCTTTTTCATGCAGTTTCAAAGCAGAATGAGCCTTTTCAGTGTGTTTCTACTCTTGGACACAAAAAGTCATATTAGAGCTCAAAAGCACAATTTGCTTAGTTCTTGACTTTTCATGAACAGAAATGCTGTTTTAGTGCTTCTTAGCAAATGAAGTCAAATCAAGCCTAGAAGTGCTTTAAAGGTTGTTTCTCAGCGAGAGAATGCTTTTTCATGCAGTTTCAAAGCAGAATGAGCCTTTTCAGTGTGTTTCTAGTCTTGGACACAAAAAGTCATATTAGAGCTCAAAAGCACAATTTGCTTAGTTCTTGACTTTTCATGAACAGAAATGCTGTTTTAGTGCTTCTTAGCAAATGAAGTCAAAACAAGCCTAGAAGTGCTTTAAAGGTTGTTTCTCAGCGAGAGAATGCTTTTTCATGCAGTTTCAAAGCAGAATGAGCCTTTTCAGTGTGTTTATAGTCTTGGACACAAAAAGTCATATTAAAGCTCAAAAAGCACAATTTGCTTAGTTCTTGACTTTTCATGAACAGAAATGCTGTTTTAGTGCTACTTAGCAAATGAAGTCAAATCAAGCCTAAAAGTGCTTTAAAGGTTGTTTCTCAGCGAGAAAATGCTTTTTCATGCAGTTTCAAAGCAGAATGAGCCTTTTCAGTGTGTTTCTAGTCTTGGACACAAAAAGTCATATTAGAGCTCAAAAGCACAATTTGCTTAGTTCTTGACTTTTCATGAACAGAAATGCTGTTTTAGTGCTTCTTAGCAAATGAAGTCAAAACAAGCCTAGAAGTGCTTTAAAGGTTGTTTCTCAGCGAGAGAATGCTTTTTCATGCAGTTTCAAAGCAAATTGAGCTTTTTCTGTGTGTTTCTACTCTTGGACACAAAAAGTCATATTAGAGCTCAAAAAGCACAATTTGCTTAGTTCTTGACTTTTCATGAACAGAAATGCTGTTTTAGTGCTTCTTAGCAAATGAAGTCAAAACAAGCCTAGAAGTGCTTTAAAGGTTGTTTCTCAGCGAGAGAATGCTTTTCATGCAGTTTCAAAGCAAATTGAGCCTTTTCTGTGTGTTTCTACTCTTGGACACAAAAAGTCATATTAGAGCTCAAAAAGCACAATTTGCTTAGTTCTTGACTTTTCATGAACAGAAATGCTGTTTTAGTGCTTCTTAGCAAATGAAGTCAAAACAAGCCTAGAAGCTTTAAAGGTTGTTTCTCAGCGAGAGAATGCTTTTTCATGCAGTTTCAAAGCAAATTGAGCTTTTTCTGTGTGTTTCTACTCTTGGACACAAAAAGTCATATTAGAGCTCAAAAAGCACAATTTTCTTAGTTCTTGACTTTTCATGAACAGAAATGTTGTTTTAGTGCTTCTTAGCAAATAAAGTCAAAACAAGCCTAGAAGTGCTTTAAAGGTTGTTTCTCAGCGAGAGAATGCTTTTTTATGCAGTTTCAAAGCAGAATGAGCCTTTTCAGTGTGTTTTTAGTCTTGGACACAAAAAGTCATATTAGAGCTCAAAAAGCACAATTTGCTTAGTTCTTGACTTTTCATGAACAGAAATGCTGTTTTAGTGCTTCTTAGCAAATTAAGTCAAATCAAGTCTAGAAGTGCTTTAAAGGTTGTTTCTCAGCGAGAGAATGCTTTTTCATGCAGTTTCAAAGCAGAATGAGCCTTTTCAGTGTGTTTCTACTCTTGGACACAAAAAGTCATATTAGAGCTCAAAAGCACAATTTGCTTAGTTCTTGACTTTTCATGAACAGAAATGCTGTTTTAGTGCTTCTTAGCAAATGAAGTCAAAACAAGCCTAGAAGTGCTTTAAAGGTTGTTTCTCAGCGAGAGAATGCTTTTTCATGCAGTTTCAAAGCAAATTGAGCTTTTTCTGTGTGTTTCTACTCTTGGACACAAAAAAGTCATATTAGAGCTCAAAAGCACAATTTGCTTAGTTCTTGACTTTTCATGAACAGAAATGCTGTTTTAGTGCTTCTTAGCAAATGAAGTCAAAACAAGCCTAGAAGTGCTTTAAAGGTTGTTTCTCAGCGAGAGAATGCTTTTTCATGCAGTTTCAAAGCAGAATGAGCCTTTTCAGTGTGTTTCTACTCTTGGACACAAAAAGTCATATTAGAGCTCATAAGCACAATTTGCTTAGTTCTTGACTTTTCATGAACAGAAATGCTGTTTTAGTGCTTCTTAGCAAATGAAGTCAAATCAAGACTAAAAGTGCTTTAAAGGTTGTTTCTCAGCGAGAGAGAATGCTTTTTCATGCAGTTTCAAAGCAGAATGAGCCTTTTCAGTGTGTTTCTAGTCTTGGACACAAAAAGTCATATAAGAGCTCAAAAAGCACAATTTGCTTAGTTCTTGACTTTTCATGAACAGAAGTGCTGTTTTAGTGCTTCTTAGCAAATGAAGTCAAATCAAGCCTAGAAGTGCTTTAAAGGTTGTTTCTCAGCGAGAAAATGCTTTTTCATGCAGTTTCAAAGCAGAATGTTCCTTTTCAGTGTGTTTCTACTCTTGGACATAAAAAGTCATATTAGAGCTCAAAAAGCACAATTTGCTTAGTTCTTGACTTTTCATGAACAGAAATGCTGTTTTAGTGCTTCTTAGCAAATGAAGTCAAATCAAGTCTAGAAGTGCTTTAAAGGTTGTTTCTCAGCGAGAGAATGCTTTTTCATGCAGTTTCAAAGCAAATTGAGCTTTTTCTGTGTGTTTCTACTCTTGGACAAAAAAAGTCATATTAGAGCTCAAAAAGCACAATTTGCTTAGTTCTTGACGTTTCATGAACAGAAATGCTGTTTTAGTGCTTCTTAGCAAATGAAGTCAAAACAAGCCTAGAAGTGCTTTAAAGGTTGTTTCTCAGCGAGAGAATGCTTTTTCATGCAGTTTCAAAGCAGAATGAGCCTTTTCAGTGTGTTTCTACTCTTGGACACAAAAAGTCATATTAGAGCTCATAAGCACAATTTGCTTAGTTCTTGACTTTTCATGAACAGAAATGCTGTTTTAGTGCTTCTTAGCAAATGAAGTCAAATCAAGACTAAAAGTGCTTTAAAGGTTGTTTCTCGGTGAGAGAATGCTTTTTCATGCAGTTTCAAAGCAGAATGAGCCTTTTCAGTGTGTTTCTAGTCTTGGACACAAAAAGTCATATAAGAGCTCAAAAAGCACAATTTGCTTAGTTCTTGACTTTTCATGAACAGAAGTGCTGTTTTAGTGCTTCTTAGCAAATGAAGTCAAATCAAGCCTAGAAGTGCTTTAAAGGTTGTTTCTCAGCGAGAAAATGCTTTTTCATGCAGTTTCAAAGCAGAATGTTCCTTTTCAGTGTGTTTCTACTCTTGGACATAAAAAGTCATATTAGAGCTCAAAAAGCACAATTTGCTTAGTTCTTGACTTTTCATGAACAGAAATGCTGTTTTAGTGCTTCTTAGCAAATGAAGTCAAATCAAGTCTAGAAGTGCTTTAAAGGTTGTTTCTCAGCGAGAGAATGCTTTTTCATGCAGTTTCAAAGCAGAATGAGCCTTTTCAGTGTGTTTGTACTCTTGGACACAAAAAGTCATATTAGAGCTCAAAAAGCTCAATTTGCTTAGTTCTTGACTTTTCATGAACAGAAGTGCTGTTTTAGTGCTTCTTAGCAAATGAAGTCGAAACAAGCCTAGAAGTGCTTTAAAGGTTGTTTCTCAGCGAGAGAATGCTTTTTCATGCAGTTTCAAAGCAGAATGAGCCTTTTCAGTGTGTTTCTACTCTTGGACACAAAAAGTCATATTAGAGCTCAAAAAGCACAATTTGCTTAGTTCTTGACTTTTCATGAACAGAAGTGCTGTTTTAGTGCTTCTTAGCAAATTAAGTCAAAACAAGCCTAGAAGTGCTTTAAAGGTTGTTTCTCAGCGAGAGAATGCTTTTTCATGCAGTTTCAAAGCAGAATGAGCCTTTTCAGTGTGTTTCTACTCTTGGACACAAAAAGTCATATTAGAGCTCAAAAGCACAATTTGCTTAGTTCTTGACTTTTCATGAACAGAAATGCTGTTTTAGTGCTTCTTAGCAAATAAAGTCAAAACAAGCCTAGAAGTGCTTTAAAGGTTGTTTCTCAGCGAGAGAATGCTTTTTCATGCAGTTTCAAAGCAGAATGAGCCTTTTCAGTGTGTTTCTACTCTTGGACACAAAAAGTCATATTAGAGCTCAAAAAGCACAATTTGCTTAGTTCTTGACTTTTCATGAACAGAAGTGCTGTTTTAGTGCTTCTTAGCAAATTAAGTCAAAACAAGCCTAGAAATGCTTTAAAGGTTGTTTCTCAGCGAGAGAATGCTTTTTCATGCAGTTTCAAAGCAAATTGAGCTTTTCTGTGTGTTTCTACTCTTGGACACAAAAAGTCATATTAGAGCTCAAAAAGCACAATTTGCTTAGTTCTTGACTTTTCATGAACAGAAATGCTGTTTTAGTGCTTCTTAGCAAATTAAGTCAAAACAAGCCTAGAAGTGCTTTAAAGGTTGTTTATCAGCGAGAGAATGCTTTTTCATGCAGTTTCAAAGCAAATTGAGCTTTTTCTGTGTGTTTCTACTCTTGGACACAAAAAGTCATATTAGAGCTCAAAAAGCACAATTTGCTTAGTTCTTGACTTTTCATGAACAGAAATGTTGTTTTAGTGCTTCTTAGCAAATGAAGTCAAAACAAGCCTAGAAGTGCTTTAAAGGTTGTTTCTCAGCGAGAGAATGCTTTTTCATGCAGTTTCAAAGCAGAATGAGCCTTTTCAGTGTGTTTCTACTCTTGGACACAAAAAGTCATATTAGAGCTCAAAAAGCACAATTTGCTTAGTTCTTGACTTTTCATGAACAGAAATGCTGTTTTAGTGCTTCTTAGCAAATGAAGTCAAAACAAGCCTAGAAGTGCTTTAAAGGTTGTTTCTCAGCGAGAGAATGCTTTTCATGCAGTTTCAAAGCAAATTGAGCTTTTTCTGTGTATTTCTACTCTTGGACAAAAAAGTCATATTAGAGCTCAAAAGCACAATTTGCTTAGTTCTTGACTTTTCATGAACAGAAATGCAGTTTTAGTGCTTCTTAGCAAATGAAGTCAAAACAAGCCTAGAAGTGCTTTAAAGGTTGTTTCTCAGCGAGAGAATGCTTTTTCATGCAGTTTCAAAGCAGAATGAGCCTTTTCAGTGTGTTTCTACTCTTGGACACAAAAAGTCATATTAGAGCTCAAAAGCACAATTTGCTTAGTTCTTGACTTTTCATGAACAGAAGTGCTGTTTTAGTGCTTCTTAGCAAATGAAGTCAAAACAAGCCTAGAAGTGCTTTAAAGGTTGTTTCTCAGCGAGAGAATGCTTTTTCATGCAGTTTCAAAGCAGAATGAGCCTTTTCAGTGTGTTTATAGTCTTGGACACAAAAAGTCATATTAGAGCTCAAAAAGCACAATTTGCTTAGTTCTTGACTTTTCATGAACAGAAATGCTGTTTTAGTGCTTCTTAGCAAATGAAGTCAAATCAAGCCTAGAAGTGCTTTAAAGGTTGTTTCTCAGCGAGAGAATGCTTTTCATGCAGTTTCAAAGCAGAATGAGCCTTTTCAGTGTGTTTCTAGTCTTGGACACAAAAAGTCATATTAGAGCTCAAAAAGCACAATTTGCTTAGTTCTTGACTTTTCATGAACAGAAGTGCTGTTTTAGTGCTTCTTAGCAAATGAAGTCAAATCAAGCCTAGAAGTGCTTTAAAGGTTGTTTCTCAGCGAGAAAATGCTTTTTCATGCAGTTTCAAAGCAGAATGTTCCTTTTCAGTGTGTTTCTACTCTTGGACATAAAAAGTCATATTAGAGCTCAAAAAGCACAATTTGCTTAGTTCTTGACTTTTCATGAACAGAAATGCTGTTTTAGTGCTTCTTAGCAAATGAAGTCAAATCAAGTCTAGAAGTGCTTTAAAGGTTGTTTCTCAGCGAGAGAATGCTTTTTCATGCAGTTTCAAAGCAGAATGAGCCTTTTCAGTGTGTTTCTACTCTTGGACACAAAAAGTCATATTAGAGCTCAAAAAGCTCAATTTGCTTAGTTCTTGACTTTTCATGAACTGAAGTGCTGTTTTAGTGCTTCTTAGCAAATGAAGTCGAAACAAGCCTAGAAGTGCTTTAAAGGTTGTTTCTCAGCGAGAGAATGCTTTTTCATGCAGCTTCAAAGCAGAATGAGCCTTTTCAGTGTGTTTCTACTCTTGGACACAAAAAGTCATATTAGAGCTCAAAAAGCACAATTTGCTTAGTTCTTGACTTTTCATGAACAGAATTGCTGTTTTAGTGCTTCTTAGCAAATTAAGTCAAAACAAGCCTAGAAGTGCTTTAAAGGTTGTTTCTCAGCGAGAGAATGCTTTTTCATGCAGTTTCAAAGCAAATTGAGCTTTTTCTGTGTGTTTCTACTCTTGGACACAAAAAGTCATATTAGAGCTCAAAAAGCACAATTTGCTTAGTTCTTGACTTTTCATGAACAGAAATGCTGTTTTAGTGCTTCTTAGCAAATTAAGTCAAAACAAGCCTAGAAGTGCTTTAAAGGTTGTTTCTCAGCGAGAGAATGCTTTTTCATGCAGTTTCAAAGCAAATTGAGCTTTTTCTGTGTGTTTCTACTCTTGGACACAAAAAGTCATATTAGAGCTCAAAAAGCACAATTTGCTTAGTTCTTGACTTTTCATGAACAGAAATGTTGTTTTAGTGCTTCTTAGCAAATGAAGTCAAAACAAGCCTAGAAGTGCTTTAAAGGTTGTTTCTCAGCGAGAGAATGCAGTTTCAAAGCAGAATGAGTTTTTTCAGTGTGTTTCTAGTCTTGGACACAAAAAGTCATATTAGAGCTCAAAAAGCACAATTTGCTTAGTTCTTGACTTTTCATGAACAGAAATGCTGTTTTAGTGCTTCTTAGCAAATGAAGTCAAAACAAGCCTAGAAGTGCTTTAAAGGTTGTTTCTCAGCGAGAGAATGCTTTTTCATGCAGTTTCAAAGCAAATTGAGCTTTTTCTGTGTGTTTCTACTCTTGGACACAAAAAGTCATATTAGAGCTCAAAAAGCACAATTTGCTTAGTTCTTGACTTTTCATGAACAGAAATGTTGTTTTAGTGCTTCTTAGCAGATAAAGTCAAAACAAGCCTAGAAGTGCTTTAAAGGTTGTTTCTCAGCGAGAGAATGCTTTTTTATGCAGTTTCAAAGCAGAATGAGCCTTTTCAGTGTGTTTCTAGTCTTGGACACAAAAAGTCATATTAGAGCTCAAAAAGCACAATTTGCTTAGTTCTTGACTTTTCATGAACAGAAATGCTGTTTTAGTGCTTCTTAGCAAATGAAGTCAAATCAAGTCTAGAAGTGCTTTAAAGGTTGTTTCTCAGCGAGAGAATGCTTTTTCATGCAGTTTCAAAGCAGAATGAGCCTTTTCAGTGTGTTTCTACTCTTGGACACAAAAAGTCATATTAGAGCTCAAAAAGCACAATTTGCTTAGTTCTTGACTTTTCATGAACAGAAATGCTGTTTTAGTGCCTCTTAGCAAATGAAGTCAAAACAAGCCTAGAAGTGCTTTAAAGGTTGTTTCTCAGCGAGAGAATGCTTTTTCATGCAGTTTCAAAGCAGAATGAGCCTTTTCAGTGTGTTTCTACTCTTGGACACAAAAAGTCATATTAGAGCTCAAAAAGCACAATTTGCTTAGTTCTTGACTTTTCATGAACAGAAGTGCTGTTTTAGTGCTTCTTAGCAAATGAAGTCAAAACAAGCCTAGAAGTGATTTAAAGGTTGTTTCTCAGCGAGAGAATGCTTTTTCATGCAGTTTCAAAGCAGAATGAGCCTTTTCAGTGTGTTTGTAGTCTTGGACACAAAAAGTCATATTAGAGCTCAAAAAGCACAATTTGCTTAGTTCTTGACTTTTCATGAACAGAAATGCTGTTTTAGTGCTTCTTAGCAAATGAAGTCAAATCAAGCCTAGAAGTGCTTTAAAGGTTGTTTCTCAGCGAGAGAATGCTTTTCATGCAGTTTCAAAGCAGAATGAGCCTTTTCAGTGTGTTTCTAGTCTTGGACACAAAAAGTCATATTAGAGCTCAAAAGCACAATTTGCTTAGTTCTTGACTTTTCATGAACAGAAATGCTGTTTTAGTGCTTCTTAGCAAATGAAGTCAAAACAAGCCTAGAAGTGCTTTAAAGGTTGTTTCTCAGCGAGAGAATGCTTTTTCATGCAGTTTCAAAGCAGAATGAGCCTTTTCAGTGTGTTTATAGTCTTGGACACAAAAAGTCATATTAGAGCTCAAAAAGCACAATTTGCTTAGTTCTTGACTTTTCATGAACAGAAATGCTGTTTTAGTGCTACTTAGCAAATGAAGTCAAATCAAGCCTAAAAGTGCTTTAAAGGTTGTTTCTCAGCGAGAAAATGCTTTTTCATGCAGTTTCAAAGCAGAATAAGCCTTTTCAGTGTGTTTCTAGTCTTGGACACAAAAAGTCATATTAGAGCTCAAAAAGCACAATTTGCTTAGTTCTTGACTTTTCATGAACAGAAATGTTGTTTTAGTGCTTCTTAGCAAATAAAGTCAAAACAAGCCTAGAAGTGCTTTAAAGGTTGTTTCTCAGCGAGAGAATGCTTTTTTATGCAGTTTCAAAGCAGAATGAGCTTTTTCTGTGTGTTTCTAGTCTTAGACACAAAAAGTCATATTAGAGCTCAAAAAGCACAATTTGCTTAGTTCTTGACTTTTCATGAACAGAAATGCTGTTTTAGTGCTTCTTAGCAAATGAAGTCAAATCAAGTCTAGAAGTGCTTTAAAGGTTGTTTCTCAGCGAGAGAATGCTTTTTCATGCAGTTTCAAAGCAGAATGAGCCTTTTCAGTGTGTTTCTACTCTTGGACACAAAAAGTCATATTAGAGCTCAAAAAGCACAATTTGCTTAGTTCTTGACTTTTCATGAACAGAAATGCTGTTTTAGTGCTTCTTAGCAAATGAAGTCAAAACAAGCCTAGAAGTGCTTTAAAGGTTGTTTCTCAGCGAGAGAATGCTTTTTCATGCAGTTTCAAAGCAAATTGAGCTTTTTCTGTGTGTTTCTACTCTTGGACAAAAAAAGTCATATTAGAGCTCAAAAAGCACAATTTGCTTAGTTCTTGACTTTTCATGAACAGAAATGCTGTTTTAGTGCTACTTAGCAAATGAAGTCAAATCAAGCCTAAAAGTGCTTTAAAGGTTGTTTCTCAGCGAGAAAATGCTTTTTCATGCAGTTTCAAAGCAGAATGAGCCTTTTCAGTGTGTTTCTAGTCTTGGACACAAAAAGTCATATTAGAGCTCAAAAAGCACAATTTGCTTAGTTCTTGACTTTTCATGAACAGAAATGTTGTTTTAGTGCTTCTTAGCAAATAAAGTCAAAACAAGCCTAGAAGTGCTTTAAAGGTTGTTTCTCAGCGAGAGAATGCTTTTTCATGCAGTTTCAAAGCAGAATGAGCCTTTTCAGTGTGTTTCTAGTCTTGGACACAAAAAGTCATATTAGAGCTCAAAAAGCACAATTTGCTTAGTTCTTGACTTTTCATGAACAGAAATGCTGTTTTAGTGCTTCTTAGCAAATGAAGTCAAATCAAGCCTAGAAGTGCTTTAAAGGTTGTTTCTCAGCGAGAGAATGCTTTTTCATGCAGTTTCAAAGCAGAATGAGCCTTTTCAGTGTGTTTCTACTCTTGGACACAAAAAGTCATATTAGAGCTCAAAAAGCACAATTTGCTTAGTTCTTGACTTTTCATGAACAGAAATGCTGTTTTAGTGCTTCTTAGCAAATGAAGTCAAATCAAGCCTAGAAGTGCTTTAAAGGTTGTTTCTCAGTGAGAGAAAGCTTTTCCATGCAGTTTCAAAGCAAATTGAGCTTTTTCTGTGTGTTTCTACTCTTGGACACAAAAAGTCATATTAGAGCTCAAAAAGCACAATTTGCTTAGTTCTTGACTTTTCATGAACAGAAGTGCTGTTTTAGTGCTTCTTAGCAAATGAAGTCAAAACAAGCCTAGAAGTGCTTTAAAGGTTGTTTCTCAGCGAGAGAATGCTTTTTCATGCAGTTTCAAAGCAAATTGAGCTTTTTCTGTGTGTTTCTACTCTTGGACACAAAAAGTCATATTAGAGCTCAAAAAGCACAATTTGCTTAGTTCTTGACTTTTCATGAACAGAAATGCTGTTTTAGTGCTTCTTAGCAAATGAAGTCAAAACAAGCCTAGAAGTGCTTTAAAGGTTGTTTCTCAGCGAGAGAATGCTTTTCATGCAGTTTCAAAGCAGAATGAGCCTTTTCAGTGTGTTTCTAGTCTTGGACACAAAAAGTCATATTAGAGCTCAAAAAGCACAATTTGCTTAGTTCTTGACTTTTCATGAACAGAAATGCTGTTTTAGTGCTTCTTAGCAAATGAAGTCAAATCAAGCCTAGAAGTGCTTTAAAGGTTGTTTCTCAGCGAGAGAATGCTTTTTCATGCAGTTTCAAAGCAGAATGAGCCTTTTCAGTGTGTTTCTAGTCTTGGACACAAAAAGTCATATTAGAGCTCAAAAGCACAATTTGCTTAGTTCTTGACTTTTCATGAACAGAAATGCTGTTTTAGTGCTTCTTAGCAAATGAAGTCAAAACAAGCCTAGAAGTGCTTTAAAGGTTGTTTCTCAGCGAGAGAATGCTTTTTCATGCAGTTTCAAAGCAAATTGAGCTTTTTCTGTGTGTTTCTACTCTTGGACACAAAAAGTCATATTAGAGCTCAAAAAGCACAATTTGCTTAGTTCTTGACTTTTCATGAACAGAAATGCTGTTTTAGTGCTTCTTAGCAAATGAAGTCAAAACAAGCCTAGAAGTGCTTTAAAGGTTGTTTCTCAGCGAGAGAATGCTTTTCATGCAGTTTCAAAGCAAATTGAGCCTTTTCAGTGTGTTTCTACTCTTGGACACAAAAAGTCATATTAGAGCTCAAAAAGCACAATTTGCTTAGTTCTTGACTTTTCATGAACAGAAATGCTGTTTTAGTGCTTCTTAGCAAATGAAGTCAAAACAAGCCTAGAAGTGCTTTAAAGGTTGTTTCTCAGCGAGAGAATGCTTTTTCATGCAGTTTCAAAGCAGAATGAGCCTTTTCAGTGTGTTTCTAGTCTTGGACACAAAAAGTCATATTAGAGCTCAAAAGCACAATTTGCTTAGTTCTTGACTTTTCATGAACAGAAATGCTGTTTTAGTGCTTCTTAGCAAATTAAGTCAAATCAAGTCTAGAAGTGCTTTAAAGGTTGTTTCTCAGCGAGAGAATGCTTTTTCATGCAGTTTCAAAGCAGAATGAGCCTTTTCAGTGTGTTTCTACTCTTGGACACAAAAAGTCATATTAGAGCTCAAAAGCACAATTTGCTTAGTTCTTGACTTTTCATGAACAGAAATGCTGTTTTAGTGCTTCTTAGCAAATGAAGTCAAATCAAGCCTAAAAGTGCTTTAAAGGTTGTTTCTCAGCGAGAGAATGCTTTTTCATGCAGTTTCAAAGCAGAATGAGCCTTTTCAGTGTGTTTCTACTCTTGGACACAAAAAGTCATATTAGAGCTCAAAAAGCACAATTTGCTTAGTTCTTGACTTTTCATGAACAGAAGTGCTGTTTTAGTGCTTCTTAGCAAATGAAGTCAAAACAAGCCTAGAAGTGCTTTAAAGGTTGTTTCTCAGCGAGAGAATGCTTTTTCATGCAGTTTCAAAGCAGAATGAGCCTTTTCAGTGTGTTTCTAGTCTTGGACACAAAAAGTCATATTAGAGCTCAAAAAGCACAATTTGCTTAGTTCTTGACTTTTCATGAACAGAAATGCTGTTTTAGTGCTTCTTAGCAAATGAAGTCAAATCAAGCCTAGAAGTGCTTTAAAGGTTGTTTCTCAGCGAGAGAATGCTTTTTCATGCAGTTTCAAAGCAGAATGAGCCTTTTCAGTGTGTTTCTACTCTTGGACACAAAAAGTCATATTACAGCTCAAAAAGCACAATTTGCTTAGTTCTTGACTTTTCATGAACAGAAATGCTGTTTTAGTGCTTCTTAGCAAATGAAGTCAAATCAAGCCTAGAAGTGCTTTAAAGGTTGTTTCTCAGTGAGAGAAAGCTTTTCCATGCAGTTTCAAAGCAAATTGAGCTTTTTCTGTGTGTTTCTACTCTTGGACACAAAAAGTCATATTAGAGCTCAAAAAGCACAATTTGCTTAGTTCTTGACTTTTCATGAACAGAAATGCTGTTTTAGTGCTTCTTAGCAAATTAAGTCAAAACAAGCCTAGAAGTGCTTTAAAGATTGTTTCTAAGCGAGAGAATGCTTTTTCATGCAGTTTCAAAGCAAATTGAGCTTTTTCTGTGTGTTTCTACTCTTGGACACAAAAAGTCATATTAGAGCTCAAAAGCACAATTTGCTTAGTTCTTGACTTTTCATGAACAGAAATGCTGTTTTAGTGCTTCTTAGCAAATAAAGTCAAAACAAGCCTAGAAGTGCTTTAAAGGTTGTTTCTCAGCGAGAGAATGCTTTTTCATGCAGTTTCAAAGCAGAATGAGCCTTTTCAGTGTGTTTCTAGTCTTGGACACAAAAGTCATATTAGAGCTCAAAAGCACAATTTGCTTAGTTCTTGACTTTTCATGAACAGAAATGCTGTTTTAGTGCTTCTTAGCAAATGAAGTCAAATCAAGCCTAGAAGTGCTTTAAAGGTTGTTTCTCAGCGAGAGAATGCTTTTCATGCAGTTTCAAAGCAGAATGAGCCTTTTCAGTGTGTTTCTAGTCTTGGACACAAAAAGTCATATTAGAGCTCAAAAGCACAATTTGCTTAGTTCTTGACTTTTCATGAACAGAAATGCTGTTTTAGTGCTTCTTAGCAAATGAAGTCAAAACAAGCCTAGAAGTGCTTTAAAGGTTGTTTCTCAGCGAGAGAATGCTTTTTCATGCAGTTTCAAAGCAAATTGAGCTTTTTCTGTGTGTTTCTACTCTTGGACACAAAAAGTCATATTAGAGCTCAAAAAGCACAATTTGCTTAGTTCTTGACTTTTCATGAACAGAAATGCTGTTTTAGTGCTTCTTAGCAAATGAAGTCAAAACAAGCCTAGAAGTGCTTTAAAGGTTGTTTCTCAGCGAGAGAATGCTTTTCATGCAGTTTCAAAGCAAATTGAGCCTTTTCAGTGTGTTTCTACTCTTGGACACAAAAAGTCATATTAGAGCTCAAAAGCACAATTTGCTTAGTTCTTGACTTTTCATGAACAGAAATGCTGTTTTAGTGCTTCTTAGCAAATGAAGTCAAAACAAGCCTAGAAGTGCTTTAAAGGTTGTTTCTCAGCGAGAGAATGCTTTTTCATGCAGTTTCAAAGCAGAATGAGCCTTTTCAGTGTGTTTCTAGTCTTGGACACAAAAAGTCATATTAGAGCTCAAAAGCACAATTTGCTTAGTTCTTGACTTTTCATGAACAGAAATGCTGTTTTAGTGCTTCTTAGCAAATGAAGTCAAATCAAGCCTAGAAGTGCTTTAAAGGTTGTTTCTCAGCGAGAGAATGCTTTTTCATGCAGTTTCAAAGCAGAATGAGCCTTTTCAGTGTGTTTCTACTCTTGGACACAAAAAGTCATATTAGAGCTCAAAAGCACAATTTGCTTAGTTCTTGACTTTTCATGAACAGAAATGCTGTTTTAGTGCTTCTTAGCAAATGAAGTCAAAACAAGCCTAGAAGTGCTTTAAAGGTTGTTTCTCAGCG
Organism: Puntigrus tetrazona; assembly: GCF_018831695.1. NCBI lineage: Eukaryota > Metazoa > Chordata > Actinopteri > Cypriniformes > Cyprinidae > Puntigrus > Puntigrus tetrazona. The sequence continues at coordinate 4,857,594 of NC_056709.1, forward strand.
AGAGAATGCTTTTCATGCAGTTTCAAAGCAGAATGAGCCTTTTCAGTGTGTTTCTAGTCTTGGACACAAAAAGTCATATTAGAGCTCAAAAGCACAATTTGCTTAGTTCTTGACTTTTCATGAACAGAAATGCTGTTTTAGTGCTTCTTAGCAAATGAAGTCAAATCAAGCCTAAAAGTGCTTTAAAGGTTGTTTCTCAGCGAGAGAATGCTTTTTCATGCAGTTTCAAAGCAGAATGAGCCTTTTCAGTGTGTTTCTAGTCTTGGACACAAAAAGTCATATTAGAGCTCAAAAAGCACAATTTGCTTAGTTCTTGACTTTTCATGAACAGAAATGCTGTTTTAGTGCTTCTTAGCAAATGAAGTCAAAACAAGCCTAGAAGTGCTTTAAAGGTTGTTTCTCAGCGAGAGAATGCTTTTTCATGCAGTTTCAAAGCAGAATGAGCCTTTTCAGTGTGTTTCTAGTCTTGGACACAAAAAGTCATATTAGAGCTCAAAAAGCACAATTTGCTTAGTTCTTGACTTTTCATGAACAGAAATGCTGTTTTAGTGCTTCTTAGCAAATGAAGTCAAATCAAGCCTAGAAGTGCTTTAAAGGTTGTTTCTCCAGAGAGAGAATGCTTTTTCATGCAGTTTCAAAGCAGAATGAGCCTTTTCAGTGTGTTTCTACTCTTGGACACAAAAAGTCATATTAGAGCTCAAAAAGCACAATTTGCTTAGTTCTTGACTTTTCATGAACAGAAATGCTGTTTTAGTGCTTCTTAGCAAATGAAGTCAAATCAAGCCTAGAAGTGCTTTAAAGGTTGTTTCTCAGTGAGAGAAAGCTTTTTCATGCAGTTTCAAAGCAAATTGAGCTTTTCTGTGTGTTTCTACTCTTGGACACAAAAAGTCATATTAGAGCTCAAAAGCACAATTTGCTTAGTTCTTGACTTTTCATGAACAGAAATGCTGTTTTAGTGCTTCTTAGCAAATGAAGTCAAAACAAGCCTAGAAGTGCTTTAAAGGTTGTTTCTCAGCGAGAGAATGCTTTTTCATGCAGTTTCAAAGCAAATTGAGCCTTTTTTCTGTGTGTTTCTACTCTTGGACACAAAAAGTCATATTAGAGCTCAAAGCACAATTTGCTTAGTTCTTGACTTTTCATGAACAGAAATGCTGTTTTAGTGCTTCTTAGCAAATGAAGTCAAAACAAGCCTAGAAGTGCTTTAAAGGTTGTTTCTCAGCGAGAGAATGCTTTTTCATGCAGTTTCAAAGCAGAATGAGCCTTTTCAGTGTGTTTCTAGTCTTGGACACAAAAAGTCATATTAGAGCTCAAAAGCACAATTTGCTTAGTTCTTGACTTTTCATGAACAGAAATGCTGTTTTAGTGCTTCTTAGCAAATGAAGTCAAATCAAGCCTAGAAGTGCTTTAAAGGTTGTTTCTCAGCGAGAGAATGCTTTTCATGCAGTTTCAAAGCAGAATGAGCCTTTTCAGTGTGTTTCTAGTCTTGGACACAAAAAGTCATATTAGAGCTCAAAAGCACAATTTGCTTAGTTCTTGACTTTTCATGAACAGAAATGCTGTTTTAGTGCTTCTTAGCAAATGAAGTCAAAACAAGCCTAGAAGTGCTTTAAAGGTTGTTTCTCAGCGAGAGAATGCTTTTTCATGCAGTTTCAAAGCAGAATGAGCCTTTTCAGTGTGTTTCTAGTCTTGGACACAAAAAGTCATATTAGAGCTCAAAAGCACAATTTGCTTAGTTCTTGACTTTTCATGAACAGAAATGCTGTTTTAGTGCTTCTTAGCAAATGAAGTCAAAACAAGCCTAGAAGTGCTTTAAAGGTTGTTTCTCAGCGAGAGAATGCTTTTTCATGCAGTTTCAAAGCAGAATGAGCCTTTTCAGTGTGTTTCTACTCTTGGACACAAAAAGTCATATTAGAGCTCAAAAGCACAATTTGCTTAGTTCTTGACTTTTCATGAACAGAAATGCTGTTTTAGTGCTTCTTAGCAAATGAAGTCAAAACAAGCCTAGAAGTGCTTTAAAGGTTGTTTCTCAGCGAGAGAATGCTTTTTCATGCAGTTTCAAAGCAGAATGAGCCTTTTCAGTGTGTTTCTACTCTTGGACACAAAAAGTCATATTAGAGCTCAAAAGCACAATTTGCTTAGTTCTTGACTTTTCATGAACAGAAATGCTGTTTTAGTGCTTCTTAGCAAATGAAGTCAAATCAAGCCTAGAAGTGCTTTAAAGGTTGTTTCTCAGTGAGAGAAAAGCTTTTCCATGCAGTTTCAAAGCAAATTGAGCTTTTTCTGTGTGTTTCTACTCTTGGACACAAAAAGTCATATTAGAGCTCAAAAGCACAATTTGCTTAGTTCTTGACTTTTCATGAACAGAAATGCTGTTTTAGTGCTTCTTAGCAAATGAAGTCAAAACAAGCCTAGAAGTGCTTTAAAGGTTGTTTCTCAGCGAGAGAATGCTTTTCATGCAGTTTCAAAGCAGAATGAGCCTTTTCAGTGTGTTTCTAGTCTTGGACACAAAAAGTCATATTAGAGCTCAAAAGCACAATTTGCTTAGTTCTTGACTTTTCATGAACAGAAATGCTGTTTTAGTGCTTCTTAGCAAATGAAGTCAAAACAAGCCTAGAAGTGCTTTAAAGGTTGTTTCTCAGCGAGAGAATGCTTTTTCATGCAGTTTCAAAGCAAATTGAGCTTTTCTGTGTGTTTCTACTCTTGGACACAAAAAGTCATATTAGAGCTCAAAAGCACAATTTGCTTAGTTCTTGACTTTTCATGAACAGAAATGCTGTTTTAGTGCTTCTTAGCAAATGAAGTCAAAACAAGCCTAGAAGTGCTTTAAAGGTTGTTTCTCAGTGAGAGAATGCTTTTTCATGCAGTTTCAAAGCAGAATGAGCCTTTTCAGTGTGTTTCTACTCTTGGACACAAAAAGTCATATTAGAGCTCAAAAAGCACAATTTGCTTAGTTCTTGACTTTTCATGAACAGAAATGCTGTTTTAGTGCTTCTTAGCAAATGAAGTCAAAACAAGCCTAGAAGTGCTTTAAAGGTTGTTTCTCAGCGAGAGAATGCTTTTTCATGCAGTTTCAAAGCAGAATGAGCCTTTTCAGTGTGTTTCTAGTCTTGGACACAAAAAAAGTCATATTAGAGCTCAAAAGCACAATTTGCTTAGTTCTTGACTTTTCATGAACAGAAATGCTGTTTTAGTGCTTCTTAGCAAATGAAGTCAAATCAAGCCTAGAAGTGCTTTAAAGGTTGTTTCTCAGCGAGAGAATGCTTTTCATGCAGTTTCAAAGCAGAATGAGCCTTTTCAGTGTGTTTCTACTCTTGGACACAAAAAGTCATATTAGAGCTCAAAAGCACAATTTGCTTAGTTCTTGACTTTTCATGAACAGAAATGCTGTTTTAGTGCTTCTTAGCAAATGAAGTCAAAACAAGCCTAGAAGTGCTTTAAAGGTTGTTTCTCAGCGAGAGAATGCTTTTTCATGCAGTTTCAAAGCAGAATGAGCCTTTTCAGTGTGTTTCTAGTCTTGGACACAAAAAGTCATATTAGAGCTCAAAAGCACAATTTGCTTAGTTCTTGACTTTTCATGAACAGAAATGCTGTTTTAGTGCTTCTTAGCAAATGAAGTCAAATCAAGCCTAGAAAGTGCTTTAAAGGTTGTTTCTCAGCGAGAGAATGCTTTTTCATGCAGTTTCAAAGCAGAATGAGCCTTTTCAGTGTGTTTCTAGTCTTGGACACAAAAAGTCATATTAGAGCTCAAAAAGCACAATTTGCTTAGTTCTTGACTTTTCATGAACAGAAATGCTGTTTTAGTGCTTCTTAGCAAATGAAGTCAAAACAAGCCTAGAAGTGCTTTAAAGGTTGTTTCTCAGCGAGAGAATGCTTTTCATGCAGTTTCAAAGCAGAATGAGCCTTTTCAGTGTGTTTCTACTCTTGGACACAAAAAGTCATATTAGAGCTCAAAAAGCACAATTTGCTTAGTTCTTGACTTTTCATGAACAGAAGTGCTGTTTTAGTGCTTCTTAGCAAATGAAGTCAAAACAAGCCTAGAAGTGCTTTAAAGGTTGTTTCTCTCAGAGAGAATGCTTTTTCATGCAGTTTCAAAGCAGAATGAGCCTTTTCAGTGTGTGTTTATAGTCTTGGACACAAAAAGTCATATTAGAGCTCAAAAAGCACAATTTGCTTAGTTCTTGACTTTTCATGAACAGAAATGCTGTTTTAGTGCTTCTTAGCAAATGAAGTCAAAACAAGCCTAGAAGTGCTTTAAAGGTTGTTTCTCAGCGAGAGAATGCTTTTCATGCAGTTTCAAAGCAAATTGAGCTTTTTCTGTGTGTTTCTACTCTTGGACACAAAAAGTCATATTAGAGCTCAAAAGCACAATTTGCTTAGTTCTTGACTTTTCATGAACAGAAATGCTGTTTTAGTGCTTCTTAGCAAATGAAGTCAAAACAAGCCTAGAAGTGCTTTAAAGGTTGTTTCTCAGCGAGAGAATGCTTTTCATGCAGTTTCAAAGCAAATTGAGCTTTTTCTGTGTGTTTCTACTCTTGGACACAAAAAGTCATATTAGAGCTCAAAAGCACAATTTGCTTAGTTCTTGACTTTTCATGAACAGAAATGCTGTTTTAGTGCTTCTTAGCAAATGAAGTCAAAACAAGCCTAGAAGTGCTTTAAAGGTTGTTTCTCAGCGAGAGAATGCTTTTCATGCAGTTTCAAAGCAGAATGAGCCTTTTCAGTGTGTTTCTAGTCTTGGACACAAAAAGTCATATTAGAGCTCAAAAGCACAATTTGCTTAGTTCTTGACTTTTCATGAACAGAAATGCTGTTTTAGTGCTTCTTAGCAAATGAAGTCAAATCAAGCCTAGAAGTGCTTTAAAGGTTGTTTCTCAGCGAGAGAATGCTTTTTCATGCAGTTTCAAAGCAGAATGAGCCTTTTCAGTGTGTTTCTACTCTTGGACACAAAAAGTCATATTAGAGCTCAAAAGCACAATTTGCTTAGTTCTTGACTTTTCATGAACAGAAATGCTGTTTTAGTGCTTCTTAGCAAATGAAGTCAAAACAAGCCTAGAAGTGCTTTAAAGGTTGTTTCTCAGCGAGAGAATGCTTTTCATGCAGTTTCAAAGCAGAATGAGCCTTTTCAGTGTGTTTCTAGTCTTGGACACAAAAAGTCATATTAGAGCTCAAAAGCACAATTTGCTTAGTTCTTGACTTTTCATGAACAGAAATGCTGTTTTAGTGCTTCTTAGCAAATGAAGTCAAATCAAGCCTAGAAGTGCTTTAAAGGTTGTTTCTCAGCGAGAGAATGCTTTTTCATGCAGTTTCAAAGCAGAATGAGCCTTTTCAGTGTGTTTCTAGTCTTGGACACAAAAAGTCATATTAGAGCTCAAAAGCACAATTTGCTTAGTTCTTGACTTTTCATGAACAGAAATGCTGTTTTAGTGCTTCTTAGCAAATGAAGTCAAAACAAGCCTAGAAGTGCTTTAAAGGTTGTTTCTCAGCGAGAGAATGCTTTTTCATGCAGTTTCAAAGCAGAATGAGCCTTTTCAGTGTGTTTCTACTCTTGGACACAAAAAGTCATATTAGAGCTCAAAAGCACAATTTGCTTAGTTCTTGACTTTTCATGAACAGAAATGCTGTTTTAGTGCTTCTTAGCAAATGAAGTCAAAACAAGCCTAGAAGTGCTTTAAAGGTTGTTTCTCAGCGAGAGAATGCTTTTTCATGCAGTTTCAAAGCAGAATGAGCCTTTTCAGTGTGTTTCTAGTCTTGGACACAAAAAGTCATATTAGAGCTCAAAAGCACAATTTGCTTAGTTCTTGACTTTTCATGAACAGAAGTGCTGTTTTAGTGCTTCTTAGCAAATGAAGTCAAAACAAGCCTAGAAGTGCTTTAAAGGTTGTTTCTCAGCGAGAGAATGCTTTTTCATGCAGTTTCAAAGCAGAATGAGCCTTTTCAGTGTGTTTATAGTCTTGGACACAAAAAGTCATATTAGAGCTCAAAAGCACAATTTGCTTAGTTCTTGACTTTTCATGAACAGAAATGCTGTTTTAGTGCTTCTTAGCAAATGAAGTCAAATCAAGCCTAAAAGTGCTTTAAAGGTTGTTTCTCAGCGAGAGAATGCTTTTCATGCAGTTTCAAAGCAGAATGAGCCTTTTCAGTGTGTTTCTAGTCTTGGACACAAAAAGTCATATTAGAGCTCAAAAAGCACAATTTGCTTAGTTCTTGACTTTTCATGAACAGAAATGCTGTTTTAGTGCTTCTTAGCAAATGAAGTCAAAATAAGCCTAGAAGTGCTTTAAAGGTTGTTTCTCAGCGAGAGAATGCTTTTTCATGCAGTTTCAAAGCAGAATGAGCCTTTTCAGTGTGTTTATAGTCTTGGACACAAAAAGTCATATTAGAGCTCAAAAAGCACAATTTGCTTAGTTCTTGACTTTTCATGAACAGAAATGCTGTTTTAGTGCTTCTTAGCAAATGAAGTCAAATCAAGCCTAGAAGTGCTTTAAAGGTTGTTTCTCAGTGAGAGAAAGCTTTTCCATGCAGTTTCAAAGCAAATTGAGCTTTTTCTGTGTGTTTCTACTCTTGGACACAAAAAGTCATATTAGAGCTCAAAAAGCACAATTTGCTTAGTTCTTGACTTTTCATGAACAGAAATGCTGTTTTAGTGCTTCTTAGCAAATGAAGTCAAAACAAGCCTAGAAGTGCTTTAAAGGTTGTTTCTCAGCGAGAGAATGCTTTTTCATGCAGTTTCAAAGCAGAATGAGCCTTTTCAGTGTGTTTCTACTCTTGGACACAAAAAGTCATATTAGAGCTCAAAAAGCACAATTTGCTTAGTTCTTGACTTTTCATGAACAGAAGTGCTGTTTTAGTGCTTCTTAGCAAATGAAGTCAAAACAAGCCTAGAAGTGCTTTAAAGGTTGTTTCTCAGCGAGAGAATGCTTTTCATGCAGTTTCAAAGCAGAATGAGCCTTTTCAGTGTGTTTCTACTCTTGGACACAAAAAGTCATATTAGAGCTCAAAAGCACAATTTGCTTAGTTCTTGACTTTTCATGAACAGAAATGCTGTTTTAGTGCTTCTTAGCAAATGAAGTCAAATCAAGCCTAGAAGTGCTTTAAAGGTTGTTTCTCAGTGAGAGAACGCTTTTCCATGCAGTTTCAAAGCAAATTGAGCTTTTTCTGTGTGTTTCTACTCTTGGACACAAAAAGTCATATTAGAGCTCAAAAAGCACAATTTGCTTAGTTCTTGACTTTTCATGAACAGAAATGCTGTTTTAGTGCTTCTTAGCAAATGAAGTCAAAACAAGCCTAGAAGTGCTTTAAAGGTTGTTTCTCAGCGAGAGAATGCTTTTTCATGCAGTTTCAAAGCAGAATGAGCCTTTTCAGTGTGTTTCTAGTCTTGGACACAAAAAGTCATATTAGAGCTCAAAAAGCACAATTTGCTTAGTTCTTGACTTTTCATGAACAGAAGTGCTGTTTTAGTGCTTCTTAGCAAATGAAGTCAAAACAAGCCTAGAAGTTCTTTAAAGGTTGTTTCTCAGCGAGAGAATGCTTTTTCATGCAGTTTCAAAGCACAATGAGCCTTTTCAGTGTGTTTATAGTCTTGGACACAAAAAGTCATATTAGAGCTCAAAAAGCACAATTTGCTTAGTTCTTGACTTTTCATGAACAGAAATGCTGTTTTAGTGCTTCTTAGCAAATGAAGTCAAAACAAGCCTAGAAGTGCTTTAAAGGTTGTTTCTCAGCGAGAGAATGCTTTTTCATGCAGTTTCAAAGCAGAATGAGCCTTTTCAGTGTGTTTCTACTCTTGGACACAAAAAGTCATATTAGAGCTCAAAAAGCACAATTTGCTTAGTTCTTGACTTTTCATGAACAGAAGTGCTGTTTTAGTGCTTCTTAGCAAATGAAGTCCAAACAAGCCTAGAAGTGCTTTAAAGGTTGTTTCTCAGCGAGAGAATGCTTTTTCATGCAGTTTCAAAGCAAATTGAGCTTTTCTGTGTGTTTCTACTCTTGGACACAAAAAGTCATATTAGAGCTCAAAAGCACAATTTGCTTAGTTCTTGACTTTTCATGAACAGAAATGCTGTTTTAGTGCTTCTTAGCAAATGAAGTCAAAACAAGCCTAGAAGTGCTTTAAAGGTTGTTCTCAGCGAGAGAATGCTTTTTCATGCAGTTTCAAAGCAAATTGAGCTTTTTCTGTGTGTTTCTACTCTTGGACACAAAAAGTCATATTAGAGCTCAAAAGCACAATTTGCTTAGTTCTTGACTTTTCATGAACAGAAATGCTGTTTTAGTGCTTCTTAGCAAATGAAGTCAAAACAAGCCTAGAAGTGCTTTAAAGCTTGTTTCTCAGCGAGATAATGTTTTTCATGCAGTTTCAAAGCAGAATGAGCCTTTTCAGTGTGTTTCTAGTCTTGGACACAAAAAGTCATATTAGAGCTCAAAAGCACAATTTGCTTAGTTCTTGACTTTTCATGAACAGAAATGCTGTTTTAGTGCTTCTTAGCAAATGAAGTCAAATCAAGCCTAGAAGTGCTTTAAAGGTTGTTTCTCAGCGAGAGAATGCTTTTTCATGCAGTTTCAAAGCAGAATGAGCCTTTTCAGTGTGTTTCTACTCTTGGGCACAAAAAGTCATATTAGAGCTCAAAAGCACAATTTGCTTAGTTCTTGACTTTTCATGAACAGAAATGCTGTTTTAGTGCTTCTTAGCAAATGAAGTCAAAACAAGCCTAGAAGTGCTTTAAAGGTTGTTTCTCAGCGAGAGAATGCTTTTTCATGCAGTTTCAAAGCAGAATGAGCCTTTTCAGTGTGTTTCTAGTCTTGGACACAAAAAGTCATATTAGAGCTCAAAAGCACAATTTGCTTAGTTCTTGACTTTTCATGAACAGAAATGCTGTTTTAGTGCTTCTTAGCAAATGAAGTCAAAACAAGCCTAGAAGTGCTTTAAAGGTTGTTTCTCAGCGAGAGAATGCTTTTTCATGCAGTTTCAAAGCAGAATGAGCCTTTTCAGTGTGTTTATAGTCTTGGACACAAAAAGTCATATTAGAGCTCAAAAGCACAATTTGCTTAGTTCTTGACTTTTCATGAACAGAAATGCTGTTTTAGTGCTTCTTAGCAAATGAAGTCAAATCAAGCCTAAAAGTGCTTTAAAGGTTGTTTCTCAGCGAGAGAATGCTTTTTCATGCAGTTTCAAAGCAGAATGAGCCTTTTCAGTGTGTTTATAGTCTTGGACACAAAAAGTCATATTAGAGCTCAAAAAGCACAATTTGCTTAGTTCTTGACTTTTCATGAACAGAAATGCTGTTTTAGTGCTTCTTAGCAAATGAAGTCAAAACAAGCCTAGAAGTGCTTTAAAGGTTGTTTCTCAGCGAGAGAATGCTTTTTCATGCAGTTTCAAAGCAGAATGAGCCTTTTCAGTGTGTTTCTACTCTTGGACACAAAAAGTCATATTAGAGCTCAAAAAGCACAATTTGCTTAGTTCTTGACTTTTCATGAACAGAAGTGCTGTTTTAGTGCTTCTTAGCAAATGAAGTCAAAACAAGCCTAGAAGTGCTTTAAAGGTTGTTTCTCAGCGAGAGAATGCTTTTTCATGCAGTTTCAAAGCAGAATGAGCCTTTTCAGTGTGTTTATAGTCTTGGACACAAGTCATCATATTAGAGCTCAAAAGCACAATTTGCTTAGTTCTTGACTTTTCATGAACAGAAATGCTGTTTTAGTGCTTCTTAGCAAATGAAGTCAAAACAAGCCTAGAAGTGCTTTAAAGGTTGTTTCTCAGCGAGAGAATGCTTTTTCATGCAGTTTCAAAGCAGAATGAGCCTTTTCAGTGTGTTTCTACTCTTGGACACAAAAAGTCATATTAGAGCTCAAAAGCACAATTTGCTTAGTTCTTGACTTTTCATGAACAGAAATGCTGTTTTAGTGCTTCTTAGCAAATGAAGTCAAATCAAGCCTAGAAGTGCTTTAAAGGTTGTTTCTCAGTGAGAGAAAGCTTTTCCATGCAGTTTCAAAGCAAATTGAGCTTTTTCTGTGTGTTTCTACTCTTGGACACAAAAAGTCATATTAGAGCTCAAAAAGCACAATTTGCTTAGTTCTTGACTTTTCATGAACAGAAATGCTGTTTTAGTGCTTCTTAGCAAATGAAGTCAAAACAAGCCTAGAAGTGCTTTAAAGGTTGTTTCTCAGCGAGAGAATGCTTTTTCATGCAGTTTCAAAGCAGAATGAGCCTTTTCAGTGTGTTTCTACTCTTGGACACAAAAAGTCATATTAGAGCTCAAAAAGCACAATTTGCTTAGTTCTTGACTTTTCATGAACAGAAATGCTGTTTTAGTGCTTCTTAGCAAATGAAGTCAAAACAAGCCTAGAAGTGCTTTAAAGGTTGTTTCTCAGCGAGAGAATGCTTTTTCATGCAGTTTCAAAGCAGAATGAGCCTTTTCAGTGTGTTTATAGTCTTGGACACAAAAAGTCATATTAGAGCTCAAAAGCACAATTTGCTTAGTTCTTGACTTTTCATGAACAGAAATGCTGTTTTAGTGCTTCTTAGCAAATGAAGTCAAAACAAGCCTAGAAGTGCTTTAAAGGTTGTTTCTCTCAGCGAGAGAATGCTTTTTCATGCAGTTTCAAAGCAAATTGAGCTTTTTCTGTGTGTTTCTACTCTTGGACACAAAAAGTCATATTAGAGCTCAAAAGCACAATTTGCTTAGTTCTTGACTTTTCATGAACAGAAATGCTGTTTTAGTGCTTCTTAGCAAATGAAGTCAAAACAAGCCTAGAAGTGCTTTAAAGGTTGTTTCTCAGCGAGAGAATGCTTTTTCATGCAGTTTCAAAGCAGAATGAGCCTTTTCAGTGTGTTTCTACTCTTGGACACAAAAAGTCATATTAGAGCTCAAAAGCACAATTTGCTTAGTTCTTGACTTTTCATGAACAGAAGTGCTGTTTTAGTGCTTCTTAGCAAATGAAGTCAAAACAAGCCTAGAAGTGCTTTAAAGGTTGTTTCTCAGCGAGAGAATGCTTTTCATGCAGTTTCAAAGCAGAATGAGCCTTTTCAGTGTGTTTTATAGTCTTGGACACAAAAAGTCATATTAGAGCTCAAAAGCACAATTTGCTTAGTTCTTGACTTTTCATGAACAGAAATGCTGTTTTAGTGCTTCTTAGCAAATGAAGTCAAAACAAGCCTAGAAGTGCTTTAAAGGTTGTTTCTCAGCGAGAGAATGCTTTTTCATGCAGTTTCAAAGCAAATTGAGCTTTTTCTGTGTGTTTCTACTCTTGGACACAAAAGTCATATTAGAGCTCAAAAGCACAATTTGCTTAGTTCTTGACTTTTCATGAACAGAAATGCTGTTTTAGTGCTTCTTAGCAAATGAAGTCAAAACAAGCCTAGAAGTGCTTTAAAGGTTGTTTCTCAGCGAGAGAATGCTTTTTCATGCAGTTTCAAAGCAGAATGAGCCTTTTCAGTGTGTTTCTACTCTTGGACACAAAAAGTCATATTAGAGCTCAAAAGCACAATTTGCTTAGTTCTTGACTTTTCATGAACAGAAATGCTGTTTTAGTGCTTCTTAGCAAATGAAGTCAAAACAAGCCTAGAAGTGCTTTAAAGGTTGTTTCTCAGCGAGAGAATGCTTTTTCATGCAGTTTCAAAGCAAAATGAGCCTTTTCAGTGTGTTTCTACTCTTGGACACAAAAAGTCATATTAGAGCTCAAAAGCACAATTTGCTTAGTTCTTGACTTTTCATGAACAGAAATGCTGTTTTAGTGCTTCTTAGCAAATGAAGTCAAAACAAGCCTAGAAGTGCTTTAAAGGTTGTTTCTCAGCGAGAGAATGCTTTTTCATGCAGTTTCAAAGCAGAATGAGCCTTTTCAGTGTGTTTCTACTCTTGGACACAAAAAGTCATATTAGAGCTCAAAAGCACAATTTGCTTAGTTCTTGACTTTTCATGAACAGAAATGCTGTTTTAGTGCTTCTTAGCAAATGAAGTCAAAACAAGCCTAGAAGTGCTTTAAAGGTTGTTTCTCAGCGAGAGAATGCTTTTTCATGCAGTTTCAAAGCAGAATGAGCCTTTTCAGTGTGTTTCTAGTCTTGGACACAAAAAGTCATATTACAGCTCAAAAGCACAATTTGCTTAGTTCTTGACTTTTCATGAACAGAAATGCTGTTTTAGTGCTTCTTAGCAAATGAAGTCAAAACAAGCCTAGAAGTGCTTTAAAGGTTGTTTCTCAGCGAGAGAATGCTTTTTCATGCAGTTTCAAAGCAGAATGAGCCTTTTCAGTGTGTTTCTAGTCTTGGACACAAAAAGTCATATTAGAGCTCAAAAAGCACAATTTGCTTAGTTCTTGACTTTTCATGAACAGAAATGCTGTTTTAGTGCTTCTTAGCAAATGAAGTCAAATCAAGCCTAAAAGTGCTTTAAAGGTTGTTTCTCAGCGAGAGAATGCTTTTTCATGCAGTTTCAAAGCAGAATGAGCCTTTTCAGTGTGTTTCTAGTCTTGGACACAAAAAGTCATATTAGAGCTCAAAAAGCACAATTTGCTTAGTTCTTGACTTTTCATGAACAGAAATGCTGTTTTAGTGCTTCTTAGCAAATGAAGTCAAAACAAGCCTAGAAGTGCTTTAAAGGTTGTTTCTCAGCGAGAGAATGCTTTTCATGCAGTTTCAAAGCAGAATGAGCCTTTTCAGTGTGTTTCTACTCTTGGACACAAAAAGTCATATTAGAGCTCAAAAGCACAATTTGCTTAGTTCTTGACTTTTCATGAACAGAAATGCTGTTTTAGTGCTTCTTAGCAAATGAAGTCAAATCAAGCCTAGAAGTGCTTTAAAGGTTGTTTCTCAGCGAGAGAATGCTTTTTCATGCAGTTTCAAAGCAGAATGAGCCTTTTCAGTGTGTTTCTAGTCTTGGACACAAAAAGTCATATTAGAGCTCAAAAGCACAATTTGCTTAGTTCTTGACTTTTCATGAACAGAAATGCTGTTTTAGTGCTTCTTAGCAAATGAAGTCAAAACAAGCCTAGAAGTGCTTTAAAGGTTGTTTCTCAGCGAGAAAATGCTTTTCATGCAGTTTCAAAGCAGAATGAGCCTTTTCAGTGTGTTTCTAGTCTTGGTCACAAAAAGTCATATTACAGCTCAAAAGCACAATTTGCTTAGTTCTTGACTTTTCATGAACAGAAATGCTGTTTTAGTGCTTCTTAGCAAATGAAGTCAAAACAAGCCTAGAAGTGCTTTAAAGGTTGTTTCTCAGCGAGAGAATGCTTTTTCATGCAGTTTCAAAGCAAATTGAGCTTTTTCTGTGTGTTTCTACTCTTGGACACAAAAAGTCATATTAGAGCTCAAAAAGCACAATTTGCTTAGTTCTTGACTTTTCATGAACAGAAATGCTGTTTTAGTGCTTCTTAGCAAATGAACTCAAAACAAGCCTAGAAGTGCTTTAAAGGTTGTTTCTCAGCGAGAGAAAGCAGTTACAAAGCAGAATGAGTTTTTTCAGTGTGTTTCTACTCTTGGACACAAAAAGTCATATTAGAGCTCAAAAAGCACAATTTGCTTAGTTCTTGACTTTTCATGAACAGAAATGCTGTTTTAGTGCTTCTTAGCAAATGAAGTCAAAACAAGCCTAGAAGTGCTTTAAAGGTTGTTTCTCAGCGAGAGAATGCTTTTTCATGCAGTTTCAAAGCAAATTGAGCTTTTTCTGTGTGTTTCTACTCTTGGACACAAAAAGTCATATTAAAGCTCAAAAAGCACAATTTGCTTAGTTCTTGACTTTTCATGAACAGAAATGCTGTTTTAGTGCTTCTTAGCAAATGAAGTCAAAACAAGCCTAGAAGTGCTTTAAAGGTTGTTTCTCAGCGAGAGAATGCTTTTTCATGCAGTTTCAAAGCAGAATGAGCCTTTTCAGTGTGTTTCTAGTCTTGGACACAAAAAGTCATATTAGAGCTCAAAAAGCACAATTTGCTTAGTTCTTGACTTTTCATGAACAGAAATGCTGTTTTAGTGCTTCTTAGCAAATTAAGTCAAATCAAGTCTAGAAGTGCTTTAAAGGTTGTTTCTCAGCGAGAGAGAATGCTTTTTCATGCAGTTTCAAAGCAGAATGAGCCTTTTCAGTGTGTTTCTACTCTTGGACACAAAAAGTCATATTAGAGCTCAAAAGCACAATTTGCTTAGTTCTTGACTTTTCATGAACAGAAATGCTGTTTTAGTGCTTCTTAGCAAATGAAGTCAAAACAAGCCTAGAAGTGCTTTAAAGGTTGTTTCTCAGCGAGAGAATGCTTTTTCATGCAGTTTCAAAGCAAATTGAGCTTTTTCTGTGTGTTTCTACTCTTGGACACAAAAAGTCATATTAGAGCTCAAAAGCACAATTTGCTTAGTTCTTGACTTTTCATGAACAGAAATGCTGTTTTAGTGCTTCTTAGCAAATGAAGTCAAAACAAGCCTAGAAGTGCTTTAAAGGTTGTTTCTCAGCGAGAGAATGCTTTTTCATGCAGTTTCAAAGCAGAATGAGCCTTTTCAGTGTGTTTCTACTCTTGGACACAAAAAGTCATATTAGAGCTCAAAAAGCACAATTTGCTTAGTTCTTGACTTTTCATGAACAGAAATGCTGTTTTAGTGCTTCTTAGCAAATGAAGTCAAATCAAGCCTAAAAGTGCTTTAAAGGTTGTTTCTCAGCGAGAGAATGCTTTTTCATGCAGTTTCAAAGCAGAATGAGCCTTTTCAGTGTGTTTCTAGTCTTGGACACAAAAAGTCATATTAGAGCTCAAAAGCACAATTTGCTTAGTTCTTGACTTTTCATGAACAGAAGTGCTGTTTTAGTGCTTCTTAGCAAATGAAGTCAAAACAAGCCTAGAAGTGCTTTTAAAGGTTGTTTCTCAGCGAGAAGAATGCTTTTTCATGCAGTTTCAAAGCAGAATGAGCCTTTTCAGTGTGTTTCTACTCTTGGACACAAAAAGTCATATTAGAGCTCAAAAGCACAATTTGCTTAGTTCTTGACTTTTCATGAACAGAAATGCTGTTTTAGTGCTTCTTAGCAAATGAAGTCAAAACAAGCCTAGAAGTGCTTTAAAGGTTGTTTCTCAGCGAGAGAATGCTTTTCATGCAGTTTCAAAGCAGAATGAGCCTTTTCAGTGTGTTTCTACTCTTGGACACAAAAAGTCATATTAGAGCTCAAAAGCACAATTTGCTTAGTTCTTGACTTTTCATGAACAGAAATGCTGTTTTAGTGCTTCTTAGCAAATGAAGTCAAAACAAGCCTAGAAGTGCTTTAAAGGTTGTTTCTCAGCGAGAGAATGCTTTTTCATGCAGTTTCAAAGCAGAATGAGCCTTTTCAGTGTGTTTCTACTCTTGGACACAAAAAGTCATATTAGAGCTCAAAAGCACAATTTGCTTAGTTCTTGACTTTTCATGAACAGAAATGCTGTTTTAGTGCTTCTTAGCAAATGAAGTCAAATCAAGCCTAAAAGTGCTTTAAAGGTTGTTTCTCAGTGAGAGAATGCTTTTCATGCAGTTTCAAAGCAGAATGAGCCTTTTCAGTGTGTTTCTAGTCTTGGACACAAAAAGTCATATTAGAGCTCAAAAGCACAATTTGCTTAGTTCTTGACTTTTCATGAACAGAAATGCTGTTTTAGTGCTTCTTAGCAAATGAAGTCAAAACAAGCCTAGAAGTGCTTTAAAGGTTGTTTCTCAGAGAGAGAATGCTTTTTCATGCAGTTTCAAAGCAGAATGAGCCTTTTCAGTGTGTTTCTACTCTTGGACACAAAAAAGTCATATTAGAGCTCAAAAGCACAATTTGCTTAGTTCTTGACTTTTCATGAACAGAAATGCTGTTTTAGTGCTTCTTAGCAAATGAAGTCAAATCAAGCCTAGAAGTGCTTTAAAGGTTGTTTCTCAGCGAGAGAATGCTTTTTCATGCAGTTTCAAAGCAGAATGAGCCTTTTCAGTGTGTTTGTACTCTTGGACACAAAAGTCATATTAGAGCTCAAAAAGCACAATTTGCTTAGTTCTTGACTTTTCATGAACAGAAATGCTGTTTTAGTGCTTCTTAGCAAATGAAGTCAAAACAAGCCTAGAAGTGCTTTAAAGGTTGTTTCTCAGCGAGAGAATGCTTTTTCATGCAGTTTCAAAGCAGAATGAGCCTTTTCAGTGTGTTTCTACTCTTGGACACAAAAAGTCATATTAGAGCTCAAAAGCACAATTTGCTTAGTTCTTGACTTTTCATGAACAGAAGTGCTGTTTTAGTGCTTCTTAGCAAATGAAGTCAAAACAAGCCTAGAAGTGCTTTAAAGGTTGTTTCTCAGCGAGAGAATGCTTTTTCATGCAGTTTCAAAGCAGAATGAGCCTTTTCAGTGTGTTTCTACTCTTGGACACAAAAAGTCATATTAGAGCTCAAAAAGCACAATTTGCTTAGTTCTTGACTTTTCATGAACAGAAATGCTGTTTTAGTGCTTCTTAGCAAATGAAGTCAAAACAAGCCTAGAAGTGCTTTAAAGGTTGTTTCTCAGCGAGAGAATGCTTTTTCATGCAGTTTCAAAGCAGAATGAGCCTTTTCAGTGTGTTTCTACTCTTGGACACAAAAAGTCATATTAGAGCTCAAAAAGCACAATTTGCTTAGTTCTTGACTTTTCATGAACAGAAGTGCTGTTTTAGTGCTTCTTAGCAAATGAAGTCAAAACAAGCCTAGAAGTGCTTTAAAGGTTGTTTCTCAGCGAGAGAATGCTTTTTCATGCAGTTTCAAAGCAAATTGAGCTTTTTCTGTGTGTTTCTACTCTTGGACACAAAAAGTCATATTAGAGCTCAAAAAGCACAATTTGCTTAGTTCTTGACTTTTCATGAACAGAAATGCTGTTTTAGTGCTTCTTAGCAAATTAAGTCAAAACAAGCCTAGAAGTGCTTTAAAGGTTGTTTCTCAGCGAGAGAATGCTTTTTCATGCAGTTTCAAAGCAAATTGAGCTTTTTCTGTGTGTTTCTACTCTTGGACACAAAAAGTCATATTAGAGCTCAAAAAGCACAATTTGCTTAGTTCTTGACTTTTCATGAACAGAAATGTTGTTTTAGTGCTTCTTAGCAAATGAAGTCAAAACAAGCCTAGAAGTGCTTTAAAGGTTGTTTCTCAGCGAGAGAGAATGCTTTTTCATGCAGTTTCAAAGCAGAATGAGCCTTTTCAGTGTGTTTCTACTCTTGGACACAAAAAGTCATATTAGAGCTCAAAAAGCACAATTTGCTTAGTTCTTGACTTTTCATGAACAGAAATGCTGTTTTAGTGCTTCTTAGCAAATGAAGTCAAAACAAGCCTAGAAGTGCTTTAAAGGTTGTTTCTCAGCGAGAGAATGCTTTTTCATGCAGTTTCAAAGCAAATTGAGCTTTTTCTGTGTGTTTCTACTCTTGGACACAAAAAGTCATATTAGAGCTCAAAAAGCACAATTTGCTTAGTTCTTGACTTTTCATGAACAGAAATGCTGTTTTAGTGCTTCTTAGCAAATGAAGTCAAAACAAGCCTAGAAGTGCTTTAAAGGTTGTTTCTCAGCGAGAGAATGCTTTTTCATGCAGTTTCAAAGCAGAATGAGCCTTTTCAGTGTGTTTCTACTCTTGGACACAAAAAGTCATATTAGAGCTCAAAAAGCACAATTTGCTTAGTTCTTGACTTTTCATGAACAGAAGTGCTGTTTTAGTGCTTCTTAGCAAATGAAGTCAAAACAAGCCTAGAAGTGCTTTAAAGGTTGTTTCTCAGCGAGAGAATGCTTTTTCATGCAGTTCAAAGCAGAATGAGCCTTTTCAGTGTGTTTCTACTCTTGGACACAAAAGTCATATTAGAGCTCAAAAGCACAATTTGTAGTTCTTGACTTTCATGAACAGAAATGCTGTTTAGTGCTTCTTAGCAAATGAAGTCAAAACAAGCCTAGAAGTGCTTTAAAGGTTGTTTCTCAGTGAGAGAAAGCTTTTCCATGCAGTTTCAAAGCAAATTGGGCTTTTTCATGTGTTTCTCTTGGACACAAAAAGTCATATTAGAGCTCAAAAGCACAATTTGCTTAGTTCTTGACTTTTCATGAACAGAAATGCTGTTTAGTGTACTTAGCAAATGAAGTCAAAATAAGCCTAGAAGTGCTGAGGTTGTTTCTCAACTGAGAGAATGCTTTTTCATGCAGTTTCAAAAGCAGAATGGTATTTTTAGTGTGTTTTATAGTCTTGGACACAAAAGTCATATTAGAGCTCAAAAGCTTTAATTTGCTTAGTTCTTGACTTTTCATGAACAGAAACTACTGTTTTAGTGCTTCTTAGCAAATGAAGTCAAATCAAGCCTAGAAGTGCTTTAAAGGATTCATTTCTCAGTGAGAGAAAGCTTTTCCATACAGTTTTTAAAGCAAATTGAGCTTTTCTGTGTTTTCTACTCTTGGACACAAAAGAAGTCGTATTGGAAGCTCAAAAAGCACAATTTGCTTAGTTCTTGACTTTTCATAGACAGAAATGCTGTTTGTTAGCTAACCTTATGGAAATGAAGTCCAAAAACAAACCTAGAAGTGCTTTAAGGTTGTTTCTCAGCGAGAGAATGCTTTTTTCATGCAGTTTCAAAGCAGAATGAGCCTTTTCAGTGTGTTTCTACTCTTGGGCCTAAAAGTCATATTAGAGCTCAAAAGCACAATTTGCTTAGTTCTTTGACTTTTCATGAACAGAAGTGCTGTTTAATTGCTTGTAGCAAATGAAGTCAAAACAAGCCTGAAGTGCTAGGGTTATTTCTCAGCGAGAAAGTGTTTTTCATGCAGTTTCAAAGCAGAATGAGCCTTTTCAGTGTGTTTCTACTCTTGGACACAAAAAGTCATATTAGAGCTCAAAAGCACAATTTGCTTAGTTCTTGACTTTTCATGAACAGAAATGCTGTTTTAGTGCTTCTTAGCAAATGAAGTCAAATCAAGCCTAGAAGTGCTTTAAAGGTTGTTTCTCAGTGAAAAGCTTTTCATGCAGTTTCAAAACAAATTGAGCTTTTCTGTTTGTTTCTACTCTTGGACACAAAAGTCATATTAGGCTCAAAAAGCACAATTTGCTTAGTTCTTGACTTGCTCATGAACAGAAATGCTGTTTAGACAACTGTAGCAAATGGAAGTCAAAACAAGCCTAGAAGTGCTAAGGTTGTTTCTCAGCGAGAGAATGCTTTTTCATGCAGTTTCAAAGCAGAATGGGCCTTTTCAGTGTGTTTCTACTCTTGGACACAAAGTCATATTAGAGCTCAAAAAGCACAATTTACTTAGTTCTTGACTTTTCATGAACCAAGTGCTGTTTTAATTAGCTGTAGCAAATGAAGTCAAAACAAGCCTAGAAGTGCTTTAAGGTTGTTTCTCAGCGGAAAATGCTTTTTCATGCAGTTTCAAAGCAGAATGAGCCTTTTCAGTGTGTTTATAAGTCTTGGACACAAAGAAGTCCTTATTAGAGCTCAAAAAGCACAATTTGCTTGATTCTTGACTTTTCATGAACAGAAATGCTGTTTTAGTGCTTCTTAGCAAGTAGTCAAAACAAGCCTAGAAGTGCTTTAAAGGTTGTTTCTCAGTGAGAGAAAGCTTTTCCATGCAGTTTCAAAGCAAATTTGAGCTTTTTCTGTGTGTTTCTCTTGGACTACAAAAGTCATATTGAGCTCAAAAGCACAATTTGCTTAGTTCTTGTTTTCATGAACAGAAATGCTGTTTTAGTGCTTCTTCGCAAATGAAGTCAAAATAAGCCTAGAAGTGCTTTAAAGGTTGTTTCTCAGCGAGAGGAATGCTTTTTCATGCAGTTTCAAAGCAGAATGAGCCATTTTTAGTGTATTTATAGTCTTGGACACAAGAGTCATAGTAAGAGCTCAAAAAGCACAATTTGCTTAGTTCTTGACTTTTCATGAACAGAAATGCTGTTTTAGTGCTTCTTAGATGAAGTCAAATCAAGCCTAGAAATTAACTGAGTTGTTTCTCAGTGAGGAAAGCTTTTCCATGCAGTTTCAAAGCAAATTGAGCTTTTTCTGTGTGTTTCTACTCTTGGACACAAAAGTCATATTAAGAGGCTCAAAAAGCACAATTTGCTTAGTTCTTGACTTTTTCATGAACAGAATGCTGTTTTAGTGCTTCTTAGCAAATGAAGTCAAGAAAACAAACCTAGAAGTGCTAAGGTTGTTTCTCAGCGAGAGAATGCTTTTTCATGCAGTTTCAAACGAATGAAGGCCTTTTCAGTGTGTTTCTACTCTTGGACACAAAGAAGTCATATTAGAGCTCAAAAAGCACAATTTGCTTAGTTCTTCGACTTTTCATGAACAGAAGTGCTGTTTAGTGCTTCTTAGCAAGTAAGTCAAAACAAGCCTAGAAATTGCTTTGGAAGGTTATTTCTCAGCGAGAGGAATGCTTTTCATGCAGTTTCAAAGCAGAATGAGCCTTTTCAGTGTGTTTCTA
The DNA here is from genome assembly GCF_018831695.1 of Puntigrus tetrazona. NCBI lineage: Eukaryota > Metazoa > Chordata > Actinopteri > Cypriniformes > Cyprinidae > Puntigrus > Puntigrus tetrazona. The sequence goes on from NC_056709.1 coordinate 4,877,949, forward strand.
CTCTTGGACACAAAAGTCATATATTAGAGCTCAAAAAGCACAATTTGCTTAGTTCTTGACTTTTCATGAACAGAAATGCTGTTTTAGTGCTTCTTAGCAAATGAAGTCAAATCAAGCCTAGAAGTGCTTTAAAGGTTGTTTCTCAGTGAGAGAAAGCTTTTCCATGCAGTTTCAAAGCAAATTGAGCTTTTTCTGTGTGTTTCTACTCTTGGACACAAAAAGTCATATTAGAGCTCAAAAAGCACAATTTGCTTAGTTCTTGACTTTTCATGAACAGAAATGCTGTTTTAGTGCTTCTTAGCAAATGAAGTCAAAACAAGCCTAGAAGTGCTTTAAAGGTTGTTTCTCAGCGAGAGAATGCTTTTTCATGCAGTTTCAAAGCAGAATGAGCCTTTTCAGTGTGTTTCTACTCTTGGACACAAAAAGTCATATTAGAGCTCAAAAAGCACAATTTGCTTAGTTCTTGACTTTTCATGAACAGAAATGCTGTTTTAGTGCTTCTTAGCAAATGAAGTCAAAACAAGCCTAGAAGTGCTTTAAAGGTTGTTTCTCAGCGAGAGAATGCTTTTTCATGCAGTTTCAAAGCAGAATGAGCCTTTTCAGTGTGTTTATAGTCTTGGACACAAAAAGTCATATTAGAGCTCAAAAAGCACAATTTGCTTAGTTCTTGACTTTTCATGAACAGAAATGCTGTTTTAGTGCTTCTTAGCAAATGAAGTCAAAACAAGCCTAGAAGTGCTTTAAAGGTTGTTTCTCAGCGAGAGAATGCTTTTTCATGCAGTTTCAAAGCAGAATGAGCCTTTTCAGTGTGTTTCTACTCTTGGACACAAAAAGTCATATTAGAGCTCAAAAGCACAATTTGCTTAGTTCTTGACTTTTCATGAACAGAAATGCTGTTTTAGTGCTTCTTAGCAAATGAAGTCAAAACAAGCCTAGAAGTGCTTTAAAGGTTGTTTCTCAGCGAGAGAATGCTTTTTCATGCAGTTTCAAAGCAGAATGAGCCTTTTCAGTGTGTTTCTAGTCTTGGACACAAAAAGTCATATTAGAGCTCAAAAGCACAATTTGCTTAGTTCTTGACTTTTCATGAACAGAAATGCTGTTTTAGTGCTTCTTAGCAAATGAAGTCAAATCAAGCCTAGAAGTGCTTTAAAGGTTGTTTCTCAGCGAGAGAATGCTTTTTCATGCAGTTTCAAAGCAGAATGAGCCTTTTCAGTGTGTTTCTAGTCTTGGACACAAAAAGTCATATTAGAGCTCAAAAAGCACAATTTGCTTAGTTCTTGACTTTTCATGAACAGAAATGCTGTTTTAGTGCTTCTTAGCAAATGAAGTCAAAACAAGCCTAGAAGTGCTTTAAAGGTTGTTTCTCAGCGAGAGAATGCTTTTTCATGCAGTTTCAAAGCAGAATGAGCCTTTTCAGTGTGTTTCTACTCTTGGACACAAAAAGTCATATTAGAGCTCAAAAAGCACAATTTGCTTAGTTCTTGACTTTTCATGAACAGAAATGCTGTTTTAGTGCTTCTTAGCAAATGAAGTCAAATCAAGCCTAGAAGTGCTTTAAAGGTTGTTTCTCAGTGAGAGAAAGCTTTTCCATGCAGTTTCAAAGCAAATTGAGCTTTTTCTGTGTGTTTCTACTCTTGGACACAAAAAGTCATATTAGAGCTCAAAAAGCACAATTTGCTTAGTTCTTGACTTTTCATGAACAGAAATGCTGTTTTAGTGCTTCTTAGCAAATGAAGTCAAAATAAGCCTAGAAGTGCTTTAAAGGTTGTTTCTCAGCGAGAGAATGCTTTTTCATGCAGTTTCAAAGCAGAATGAGCCTTTTCAGTGTGTTTATAGTCTTGGACACAAAAAGTCATATTAGAGCTCAAAAAGCACAATTTGCTTAGTTCTTGACTTTTCATGAACAGAAATGCTGTTTTAGTGCTTCTTAGCAAATGAAGTCAAATCAAGCCTAGAAGTGCTTTAAAGGTTGTTTCTCAGTGAGAGAAAGCTTTTTCCATGCAGTTTCAAAGCAAATTGAGCTTTTTCTGTGTGTTTCTACTCTTGGACACAAAAAGTCATATTAGAGCTCAAAAAGCACAATTTGCTTAGTTCTTGACTTTTCATGAACAGAAATGCTGTTTTAGTGCTTCTTAGCAAATGAAGTCAAAACAAGCCTAGAAGTGCTTTAAAGGTTGTTTCTCAGCGAGAGAATGCTTTTTCATGCAGTTTCAAAGCAGAATGAGCCTTTTCAGTGTGTTTCTACTCTTGGACACAAAAAGTCATATTAGAGCTCAAAAAGCACAATTTGCTTAGTTCTTGACTTTTCATGAACAGAAATGCTGTTTTAGTGCTTCTTAGCAAATGAAGTCAAAACAAGCCTAGAAGTGCTTTAAAGGTTGTTTCTCAGCAAGAGAATGCTTTTTCATGCAGTTTCAAAGCAGAATGAGCCTTTTCAGTGTGTTTCTACTCTTGGACACAAAAAGTCATATTAGAGCTCAAAAGCACAATTTGCTTAGTTCTTGACTTTTCATGAACAGAAATGCTGTTTTAGTGCTTCTTAGCAAATGAAGTCAAATCAAGCCTAGAAGTGCTTTAAAGGTTGTTTCTCAGTGAGAGAAAGCTTTTCCATGCAGTTTCAAAGCAAATTGAGCTTTTTCTGTGTGTTTCTACTCTTGGACACAAAAAGTCATATTAGAGCTCAAAAAGCACAATTTGCTTAGTTCTTGACTTTTCATGAACAGAAATGCTGTTTTAGTGCTTCTTAGCAAATGAAGTCAAAACAAGCCTAGAAGTGCTTTAAAGGTTGTTTCTCAGCGAGAGAATGCTTTTTCATGCAGTTTCAAAGCAGAATGAGCCTTTTCAGTGTGTTTCTACTCTTGGACACAAAAAGTCATATTAGAGCTCAAAAAGCACAATTTGCTTAGTTCTTGACTTTTCATGAACAGAAATGCTGTTTTAGTGCTTCTTAGCAAATGAAGTCAAAACAAGCCTAGAAGTGCTTTAAAGGTTGTTTCTCAGCGAGAGAATGCTTTTTCATGCAGTTTCAAAGCAGAATGAGCCTTTTCAGTGTGTTTCTACTCTTGGACACAAAAAGTCATATTAGAGCTCAAAAGCACAATTTGCTTAGTTCTTGACTTTTCATGAACAGAAATGCTGTTTTAGTGCTTCTTAGCAAATGAAGTCAAAACAAGCCTAGAAGTGCTTTAAAGGTTGTTTCTCAGCGAGAGAAAGCAGTTACAAAGCAGAATGAGTTTTTTCAGTGTGTTTCTACTCTTGGACACAAAAAGTCATATTAGAGCTCAAAAGCACAATTTGCTTAGTTCTTGACTTTTCATGAACAGAAATGCTGTTTTAGTGCTTCTTAGCAAATGAAGTCAAAACAAGCCTAGAAGTGCTTTAAAGGTTGTTTCTCAGCGAGAGAATGCTTTTTCATGCAGTTTCAAAGCAGAATGAGCCTTTTCAGTGTGTTTCTACTCTTGGACACAAAAAGTCATATTAGAGCTCAAAAAGCACAATTTGCTTAGTTCTTGACTTTTCATGAACAGAAATGTGCTGTTTTAGTGCTTCTTAGCAAATGAAGTCAAAACAAGCCTAGAAGTGCTTTAAAGGTTGTTTCTCAGCGAGAGAATGCTTTTTCATGCAGTTTCAAAGCAGAATGAGCCTTTTCAGTGTGTTTATAGTCTTGGACACAAAAAGTCATATTAGAGCTCAAAAGCACAATTTGCTTAGTTCTTGACTTTTCATGAACAGAAATGCTGTTTTAGTGCTTCTTAGCAAATGAAGTCAAAACAAGCCTAGAAGTGCTTTAAAGGTTGTTTCTCAGCGAGAGAATGCTTTTTCATGCAGTTTCAAAGCAGAATGAGCCTTTTCAGTGTGTTTCTAGTCTTGGACACAAAAAGTCATATTAGAGCTCAAAAAGCACAATTTGCTTAGTTCTTGACTTTTCATGAACAGAAATGCTGTTTTAGTGCTTCTTAGCAAATGAAGTCAAAACAAGCCTAGAAGTGCTTTAAAGGTTGTTTCTCAGCGAGAGAAATGCTTTTTCATGCAGTTTCAAAGCAGAATGAGCCTTTTCAGTGTGTTTATAGTCTTGGACACAAAAAGTCATATTAGAGCTCAAAAAGCACAATTTGCTTAGTTCTTGACTTTTCATGAACAGAAATGCTGTTTTAGTGCTTCTTAGCAAATGAAGTCAAAACAAGCCTAGAAGTGCTTTAAAGGTTGTTTCTCAGCGAGAGAATGCTTTTTCATGCAGTTTCAAAGCAGAATGAGCCTTTTCAGTGTGTTTCTACTCTTGGACACAAAAAGTCATATTAGAGCTCAAAAGCACAATTTGCTTAGTTCTTGACTTTTCATGAACAGAAATGCTGTTTTAGTGCTTCTTAGCAAATGAAGTCAAAACAAGCCTAGAAGTGCTTTAAAGGTTGTTTCTCAGCGAGAGAATGCTTTTTCATGCAGTTTCAAAGCAGAATGAGCCTTTTCAGTGTGTTTCTAGTCTTGGACACAAAAAGTCATATTACAGCTCAAAAGCACAATTTGCTTAGTTCTTGACTTTTCATGAACAGAAATGCTGTTTTAGTGCTTCTTAGCAAATGAAGTCAAAACAAGCCTAGAAGTGCTTTAAAGGTTGTTTCTCAGCGAGAGAATGCTTTTTCATGCAGTTTCAAAGCAGAATGAGCCTTTTCAGTGTGTTTATAGTCTTGGACACAAAAAGTCATATTAGAGCTCAAAAGCACAATTTGCTTAGTTCTTGACTTTTCATGAACAGAAATGCTGTTTTAGTGCTTCTTAGCAAATGAAGTCAAATCAAGTCTAGAAGTGCTTTAAAGGTTGTTTCTCAGCGAGAGAATGCTTTTTCATGCAGTTTCAAAGCAGAATGAGCCTTTTCAGTGTGTTTCTAGTCTTGGACACAAAAAGTCATATTAGAGCTCAAAAGCACAATTTGCTTAGTTCTTGACTTTTCATGAACAGAAATGCTGTTTTAGTGCTTCTTAGCAAATGAAGTCAAAACAAGCCTAGAAGTGCTTTAAAGGTTGTTTCTCAGCGAGAGAATGCTTTTTCATGCAGTTTCAAAGCAGAATGAGCCTTTTCAGTGTGTTTCTAGTCTTGGACACAAAAAGTCATATTAGAGCTCAAAAAGCACAGTTTGCTTAGTTCTTGACTTTTCATGAACAGAAATGCTGTTTTAGTGCTTCTTAGCAAATGAAGTCAAATCAAGCCTAGAAGTGCTTTAAAGGTTGTTTCTCAGCGAGAGAATGCTTTTTCATGCAGTTTCAAAGCAGAATGAGCCTTTTCAGTGTGTTTCTAGTCTTGGACACAAAAAGTCATATTAGAGCTCAAAAAGCACAATTTGCTTAGTTCTTGACTTTTCATGAACAGAAATGCTGTTTTAGTGCTTCTTAGCAAATGAAGTCAAAACAAGCCTAGAAGTGCTTTAAAAGGTTGTTTCTCAGCGAGAGAATGCTTTTTCATGCAGTTTCAAAGCAGAATGAGCCTTTTCAGTGTGTTTCTAGTCTTGGACACAAAAAGTCATATTAGAGCTCAAAAAGCACAATTTGCTTAGTTCTTGACTTTTCATGAACAGAAATGCTGTTTTAGTGCTTCTTAGCAAATGAAGTCAAAATAAGCCTAGAAGTGCTTTAAAGGTTGTTTCTCAGCGAGAGAATGCTTTTTCATGCAGTTTCAAAGCAGAATGAGCTTTTTCAGTGTGTTTCTACTCTTGGACACAAAAAGTCATATTAGAGCTCAAAAGCACAATTTGCTTAGTTCTTGACTTTTCATGAACAGAAATGCTGTTTTAGTGCTTCTTAGCAAATGAAGTCAAAACAAGCCTAGAAGTGCTTTAAAGGTTGTTTCTCAGCGAGAGAATGCTTTTTCATGCAGTTTCAAAGCAGAATGAGCCTTTTCAGTGTGTTTCTAGTCTTGGACACAAAAAGTCATATTAGAGCTCAAAAGCACAATTTGCTTAGTTCTTGACTTTTCATGAACAGAAATGCTGTTTTAGTGCTTCTTAGCAAATGAAGTCAAATCAAGCCTAGAAGTGCTTTAAAGGTTGTTTCTCAGCGAGAGAATGCTTTTTCATGCAGTTTCAAAGCAGAATGAGCCTTTTCAGTGTGTTTCTACTCTTGGACACAAAAAGTCATATTAGAGCTCAAAAGCACAATTTGCTTAGTTCTTGACTTTTCATGAACAGAAATGCTGTTTTAGTGCTTCTTAGCAAATGAAGTCAAAACAAGCCTAGAAGTGCTTTAAAGGTTGTTTCTCAGCGAGAGAATGCTTTTTCATGCAGTTTCAAAGCAGAATGAGCCTTTTCAGTGTGTTTCTACTCTTGGACACAAAAAGTCATATTAGAGCTCAAAAGCACAATTTGCTTAGTTCTTGACTTTTCATGAACAGAAATGCTGTTTTAGTGCTTCTTAGCAAATGAAGTCAAATCAAGCCTAGAAGTGCTTTAAAGGTTGTTTCTCAGTGAGAGAATGCTTTTTCATGCAGTTTCAAAGCAAATTGAGCTTTTTCTGTGTGTTTCTACTCTTGGACACAAAAAGTCATATTAGAGCTCAAAAGCACAATTTGCTTAGTTCTTGACTTTTCATGAACAGAAATGCTGTTTTAGTGCTTCTTAGCAAATGAAGTCAAAACAAGCCTAGAAGTGCTTTAAAGGTTGTTTCTCAGCGAGAGAATGCTTTTTCATGCAGTTTCAAAGCAGAATGAGCCTTTTCAGTGTGTTTCTACTCTTGGACACAAAAAGTCATATTAGAGCTCAAAAGCACAATTTGCTTAGTTCTTGACTTTTCATGAACAGAAATGCTGTTTTAGTGCTTCTAGCAAATGAAGTCAAAACAAGCCTAGAAGTGCTTTAAAGGTTGTTTCTCAGCGAGAGAATGCTTTTTCATGCAGTTTCAAAGCAGAATGAGCCTTTTCAGTGTGTTTATAGTCTTGGACACAAAAAGTCATATTAGAGCTCAAAAGCACAATTTGCTTAGTTCTTGACTTTTCATGAACAGAAATGCTGTTTTAGTGCTTCTTAGCAAATGAAGTCAAATCAAGCCTAGAAGTGCTTTAAAGGTTGTTTCTCAGCGAGAGAATGCTTTTTCATGCAGTTTCAAAGCAGAATGAGCCTTTTCAGTGTGTTTATAGTCTTGGACACAAAAAGTCATATTAGAGCTCAAAAGCACAATTTGCTTAGTTCTTGACTTTTCATGAACAGAAATGCTGTTTTAGTGCTTCTTAGCAAATGAAGTCAAAACAAGCCTAGAAGTGCTTTAAAGGTTGTTTCTCAGCGAGAGAGAATGCTTTTTCATGCAGTTTCAAAGCAGAATGAGCCTTTTCAGTGTGTTTCTACTCTTGGACACAAAAGTCATATTAGAGCTCAAAAGCACAATTTGCTTAGTTCTTGACTTTTCATGAACAGAAATGCTGTTTTAGTGCTTCTTAGCAAATGAAGTCAAAACAAGCCTAGAAGTGCTTTAAAGGTTGTTTCTCAGCGAGAGAATGCTTTTTCATGCAGTTTCAAAGCAGAATGAGCCTTTTCAGTGTGTTTATAGTCTTGGACACAAAAAGTCATATTAGAGCTCAAAAGCACAATTTGCTTAGTTCTTGACTTTTCATGAACAGAAATGCTGTTTTAGTGCTTCTTAGCAAATGAAGTCAAATCAAGCCTAGAAGTGCTTTAAAGGTTGTTTCTCAGCGAGAGAAAGCTTTTTCATGCAGTTTCAAAGCAAAATGAGCTTTTTCTGTGTGTTTCTACTCTTGACACAAAAAGTCATATTAGAGCTCAAAAAGCACAATTTGCTTAGTTCTTGACTTTTCATGAACAGAAATGCTGTTTTAGTGCTTCTTAGCAAATGAAGTCAAAACAAGCCTAGAAGTGCTTTAAAGGTTGTTTCTCAGCGAGAGAATGCTTTTTCATGCAGTTTCAAAGCAGAATGAGCCTTTTCAGTGTGTTTCTACTCTTGGACACAAAAAGTCATATTAGAGCTCAAAAGCACAATTTGCTTAGTTCTTGACTTTTCATGAACAGAAATGCTGTTTTAGTGCTTCTTAGCAAATGAAGTCAAAACAAGCCTAGAAGTGCTTTAAAGGTTGTTTCTCAGCGAGAGAATGCTTTTTCATGCAGTTTCAAAGCAGAATGAGCCTTTTCAGTGTGTTTCTACTCTTGGACACAAAAAGTCATAAAGTCATATTAGAGCTCAAAAGCACAATTTGCTTAGTTCTTGACTTTTCATGAACAGAAATGCTGTTTTAGTGCTTCTTAGCAAATGAAGTCAAATCAAGCCTAGAAGTGCTTTAAAGGTTGTTTCTCAGTGAGAGAAAATGCTTTTCCATGCAGTTTCAAAGCAAATTGAGCTTTTTCAGTGTGTTTCTACTCTTGGACACAAAAAGTCATATTAGAGCTCAAAAGCACAATTTGCTTAGTTCTTGACTTTTCATGAACAGAAATGCTGTTTTAGTGCTTCTTAGCAAATGAAGTCAAAACAAGCCTAGAAGTGCTTTAAAGGTTGTTTCTCAGCGAGAGAATGCTTTTTCATGCAGTTTCAAAGCAGAATGAGCCTTTTCAGTGTGTTTCTACTCTTGGACACAAAAAGTCATATTAGAGCTCAAAAGCACAATTTGCTTAGTTCTTGACTTTTCATGAACAGAAATGCTGTTTTAGTGCTTCTTAGCAAATGAAGTCAAAACAAGCCTAGAAGTGCTTTAAAGGTTGTTTCTCAGCGAGAGAATGCTTTTTCATGCAGTTTCAAAGCAGAATGAGCCTTTTCAGTGTGTTTATAGTCTTGGACACAAAAAGTCATATTAGAGCTCAAAAGCACAATTTGCTTAGTTCTTGACTTTTCATGAACAGAAATGCTGTTTTAGTGCTTCTTAGCAAATGAAGTCAAAACAAGCCTAGAAGTGCTTTAAAGGTTGTTTCTCAGCGAGAGAATGCTTTTTCATGCAGTTTCAAAGCAGAATGAGCCTTTTCAGTGTGTTTCTAGTCTTGGACACAAAAAGTCATATTAGAGCTCAAAAGCACAATTTGCTTAGTTCTTGACTTTTCATGAACAGAAATGCTGTTTTAGTGCTTCTTAGCAAATGAAGTCAAAACAAGCCTAGAAGTGCTTTAAAGGTTGTTTCTCAGCGAGAGAATGCTTTTTCATGCAGTTTCAAAGCAGAATGAGCCTTTTCAGTGTGTTTCTACTCTTGGACACAAAAAGTCATATTAGAGCTCAAAAGCACAATTTGCTTAGTTCTTGACTTTTCATGAACAGAAATGCTGTTTTAGTGCTTCTTAGCAAATGAAGTCAAAACAAGCCTAGAAGTGCTTTAAAGGTTGTTTCTCAGCGAGAGAATGCTTTTTCATGCAGTTTCAAAGCAGAATGAGCCTTTTCAGTGTGTTTATAGTCTTGGACACAAAAAGTCATATTAGAGCTCAAAAGCACAATTTGCTTAGTTCTTGACTTTTCATGAACAGAAATGCTGTTTTAGTGCTTCTTAGCAAATGAAGTCAAAACAAGCCTAGAAGTGCTTTAAAGGTTGTTTCTCAGCGAGAGAATGCTTTTTCATGCAGTTTCAAAGCAGAATGAGCCTTTTCAGTGTGTTTATAGTCTTGGACACAAAAAGTCATATTAGAGCTCAAAAAGCACAATTTGCTTAGTTCTTGACTTTTCATGAACAGAAATGCTGTTTTAGTGCTACTTAGCAAATGAAGTCAAAACAAGCCTAGAAGTGCTTTAAAGGTTGTTTCTCAGCGAGAGAATGCTTTTTCATGCAGTTTCAAAGCAGAATGAGCCTTTTCAGTGTGTTTCTAGTCTTGGACACAAAAAGTCATATTAGAGCTCAAAAAGCACAATTTGCTTAGTTCTTGACTTTTCATGAACAGAAATGCTGTTTTAGTGCTTCTTAGCAAATGAAGTCAAAACAAGCCTAGAAGTGCTTTAAAGGTTGTTTCTCAGCGAGAGAATGCTTTTTCATGCAGTTTCAAAGCAGAATGAGCCTTTTCAGTGTGTTTCTACTCTTGGACACAAAAAGTCATATTAGAGCTCAAAAAGCACAATTTGCTTAGTTCTTGACTTTTCATGAACAGAAATGCTGTTTTAGTGCTTCTTAGCAAATGAAGTCAAAACAAGCCTAGAAGTGCTTTAAAGGTTGTTTCTCAGTGAGAGAAAGCTTTTCCATGCAGTTTCAAAGCAAATTGAGCTTTTTCTGTGTGTTTCTACTCTTGGACACAAAAAGTCATATTAGAGCTCAAAAAGCACAATTTGCTTAGTTCTTGACTTTTCATGAACAGAAATGCTGTTTTAGTGCTTCTTAGCAAATGAAGTCAAAACAAGCCTAGAAGTGCTTTAAAGGTTGTTTCTCAGCGAGAGAATGCTTTTTCATGCAGTTTCAAAGCAAATTGAGCTTTTTCTGTGTGTTTCTACTCTTGGACACAAAAAGTCATATTAGAGCTCAAAAGCACAATTTGCTTAGTTCTTGACTTTTCATGAACAGAAATGCTGTTTTAGTGCTTCTTAGCAAATGAAGTCAAAACAAGCCTAGAAGTGCTTTAAAGGTTGTTTCTCAGCGAGAGAATGCTTTTTCATGCAGTTTCAAAGCAGAATGAGCCTTTTCAGTGTGTTTATAGTCTTGGACACAAAAAGTCATATTAGAGCTCAAAAAGCACAATTTGCTTAGTTCTTGACTTTTCATGAACAGAAATGCTGTTTTAGTGCTTCTTAGCAAATGAAGTCAAATCAAGCCTAAAAGTGCTTTAAAGGTTGTTTCTCAGCGAGAGAATGCTTTTTCATGCAGTTTCAATGCAGAATGAGACTTTTCAGTGTGTTTCTAGTCTTGGACACAAAAAGTCATATTAGAGCTCAAAAAGCACAATTTGCTTAGTTCCTCTTCAGGAACTCGAGCTGCGTCACAAACGCTTTGGGAACGCCTTCAGCGTGCGCCGTTCTGAACCACGTGTAAAGTCTGCCCAATGGAGGGGAGCGACGTCATGGACGAGATGACGTCGCCGACCAGGAAGTATAAAGTGACGCTCTGCGATGCCGGCACCAGCTTTCGCGCTCAGTAAGCGCTACATGTTATTGTCTGTCTATTTATTGTCTGTATTGTCTAGCTTAAAAGAGAATATATGGCTGATGATCAGAAATTAAAGAGAAAATCTAAGGCGAAACACGCTGGTGTGCCGTCGCGCTTTCAAGCGTGTGCTGATCCCCGCCCTCGTTATATCACGGGTGGGGACACACACAGCTTGTGCGTGGCGTGCCTGGGAGCGGAGCACGCGCGTCAGCCCTCGAGGACTGATTGTCCGCATTGTTTGCAGCTACCGCTGCGCGTAACACTCCGCTCCCGGAGGTCTCTCTTTCACGAGGGAGACTTCACCAGCGTCCCCAGGGGTGCGGGACCCGCTTCCGCCGAGGCGGAGCGACGAGCGCACGTCTGGGGATCGCAACTCGATCTGGCGGAGGAGATGGAGACGGGCTCGTCCCTTTCTCCATCGGAGTCCGCCAGGTCGGGCGCTCAATCCCGTGGGTCCGAAGCCCGTGCTCCGGCTTCTTCGCCACGGGGAGACGTCCACTCGCGCTCACTCTTCCTCCGAGGAGGTTGATGTTGACGTGGTGGACGATGCGCCGTTGCACACGCCGCAATATGAGGAGCTCTTAGAGGTGGTAACTCGTGCGGTTGCCAAATTAAACATCGATTGGCCCGCCGAGCGAATTGCTGAGCCTCAGAAATCTAAATTGGATGAAAGGTTTCTGAGAGCGAAGCAGCCACCTCTGAGACGGAGCCTTCCATTCTTCCCAGACCTCCACAGTGAGCTGTCGAGGTCCTGGGGAAGGCCGACTCGCTCGTGTTTTCTCCCCACCGCTGCTAGTCATTACGGTAATGTGGCGGAGTCGCGGAGTGCGGCTATAAGGCGATGCCCGGTAGAGCAGTCTCTGGCTACCTATCTGTCCCCGGTGCGGCATCGCCTTTGAAGGCTCGACCTACCATCAAGGCCGCTGAGAACAACGTCGGCTTTGATGGCTAAGGGGTACGCGGCAGCAGGATTGGCTGGGGCTTGCATGCACACTATGGCGGTGTTGCAGGCATACCAAGCCGACCTGCTGAAAGAGATTGATGAGGAGAGGGGTCAGGTCCGATGACATCGCAGAACTGCGCGCGGACGGCTGACCTCTGCCTCCGCGTCACTAAGGAGACCGCCTGCGTGCTGTAGGGCGGTCTATGTCATCCCTTGTGGCCGCGAGAGGCATCTCTGGCTGACCCTGTCCGACATGAAAGAGCGGGACAGGGTCTGCCTATTGACGCCCCTGCAGCCTTCTGGCCTATTCGGCGACTCCGCTAATGAGGTCGCCGATAGGTACCAGGAGGCCCGTAAACAGGCGGCGGCGTTCAAGAGTTTCCTCCCGCGCCGATCTCAGGGGCATCGGGACGAGAGATGCCCCCACCGCGTGCCGGCTCTCATATAGGCATGTGCAAAAACAGAGCGTCGCCTCTCGTTCCCCCCTAAAAACAGCAGGGGCGGCGCGCGCTCTGGGCCGGGGCTTCCGGTCCTAAAGACCTGAGGGCCTTTTGGACAGGAAGTCCACGGCCAAGAAGCCCTGATATGAGTGGCTCAGGGCTTCTGAGGGCTGCCTCCTGGGGAGGATCAGTTAATGCCGGGTCAGACGGCACCCGCTCTCCTCAGGGCCCTCAGGAGTAACTCCGCTGTCTCTGCCCTCGTGCCAGAGTGCGGAGGCTTCCAAGCAGCACGCTTCCCAGCCGGATTCACCCGAGGGTGCGCCACGGCCGGGAACGCGCTTCCCGCGCGGGGTCCCGCTTACAGCCAGCCCGTTGTCTGCCTGCCGGTCAACCGCTTCAGGCCACCGGGTTACCTGTATCTCACACACCAGAGGTCAGCCTCGAGAGGCTGATTCCTTAGTAGATTATTTAGCAGCGTGGAAACTTCTGCCAAATGTATCTCAATGGGTCATACTAACGATAGAGAAAGGCTATCGATTCAGTTCGGTTTTCCACCACCGACATTCAGGGGAGTCACACCGACAGTAGTCGGCCCCCAGCAGGCTCTGGTGATGGAACAGGAAGTAGGATCCTGCTCAGGAAGGAGGCCATCGAGGTGGTCCTCTCTCATGCTGTGGAATCTGGGTTTTACAGCCGCTACTTCATTGTTCCAAAGAAGGACGGGGGTTGCGCCCTATCCTAGATCTGAGGGTCTTGAACCGCTCAGTCAGCAGACTGAAGTTCAAAATGCTTACCATCAAGCATGTGGTGACTCAAATCAGATCCGAGGACTGGTTTGTCAACATAGATCTGAAAGACGATACTTCCATATATCCATCCTTCCTCAACACAGGAAGTTTCTGAGGTTCGCCAAAGGGGCGTAGCATACCAATATCGAGTACTTCCGCTCGCCTAGCACTCTCACCCCGCACATTTACGTAAGTGTATGGATGCAGCTCTGGCTCCACTGAGACTCCAGGGCATCCGCATACTCAATTATATCGACGATTGGTTGATATTAGCTCAATCAGAGCAGATGGCAGTTCAACATCGAGATGTTGTTCTGTCTCACATGGGGAGCTGGGTTTGAGACTGAACGCCAAGAAGAGTGTATTGCGCCCCGCTCAGAGGACCACATACCTAGGCGTGGTGTGGGATTCGACCACAATGTGGGCACGCTTGTCTCCTGCCCGTGTGCAGTCAATCCTCATGTCAGTCGAGAGAGTCAGGGAAGGCCAGTCATTCACTGTCAAGCCAGTATCAGAGACTGTTGGGCCTGATGGCAGCTGCGCCCAACGTGATACCCTTTGGCCTGCTGTACATGAGACCCTACAGTGGTGGCTCAGGACCAAGGGGTTCTCCCGAGGGGAAACCCACTCCGCAAGATCAAAGTGTCACGCCGCAGTTCGGGCCTTAGACTTGTGGAGGAAGCCTTGGTTCCTGAATCAGGGCCCAAGGTTAGAGCTCTATGTCGCCGACCTCCCTTGCGACAGATGCATCCCTAACCGGTTGGGGCGCAGTATTGAACGGGCGCCCGCCCACGGTCTGTGGAGCGATCACCACCAGGTGGCACATCAATCTGCTAGAGATGTTAGCGGTATTTCGTGCTTTTGAGCACTTTCTCCCAGACCTGAGAGGTCACCATGTGTTGGTGCACACCGACAACACAGCGGTGGTCTCTTACATCAACCACCAGGAGGTCTGCGCGCTCGCGCCCCTTGAACAAGCTGGCGCACCAGATCCTTGTGTGGTCCCAGGGCAAAATCTGCTCGCTGAGAGCGATCTACATCCCTGGGCATCTCAATACGGGAGCCGACACCCTGTCGAGACAGGGGTTGAGGCCGGGAATGGATGCTTCACCCCGACGTGGTGAAGCAGATCTGGTCGAGATTTTACCAGGCAGAGGTGGACCTCTTTGCTTCTCGAGGAATGCACAATGTCCCCTCTGGTTCTCTAGTTCATCCAGCTCCCTGGGACTGGATGCCATGTCACAGGCGTGGCCAAGGCGCCGCCTGTACGCATTTCCCCGATTGCCCTGCTCCCCGGGTTCTGGCGAGAGTGCGCCAGGACGGAGTCAGACTACTGTTGGTAGCCCCGCTCTGGCCGGGCCGAGTATGGTTTGCGGACCTCATCGGCCTAGTAGACGGTCATCCGTGGAGATCCCCTGAGGCCGGATCTACTTTCTCTCAGGCGGGGGAACAATAGTTCACCCTCGCCCGGAGTTGTTGAAGCTGTGGGTGTGGCCCCTGAGGGGGCACAACTCATAGCCTCTGGTCTTTCAGCTGAGGTTGTTGAGACCATCCTCCAATCCAGAGCTCCTCTACGAGGAGCGCATATGCCAGGAGGTGGGAAATGTTCACTTCCTGGTGTGGAGATCGCCACTTAAACCCAGTTAACTGCCCAGTAGGTTCAGTGCTGGAGTTCCTTCAGGCGAGATTCTCCACCGGGTTATCCCACTCCACCCTAAAGGTCTACGTGGCAGCTATATCTGCATATCATGACCCTATTGGTGGCCACTCAGTGGGTAAACACCCATTAGTTACACGATTCCTCCACGGTGTGCTGAGGCTGAGACCTCCAGTGCGGACCAGAATTCCCCTGGGATTTGGTTGTGGTGTTAGAGGCTCTGTGTAAGGCACCCTTCGAGCCCTCAAGAGGTTCCTTACCGGTCTTATCTTTTAAGACAGCATTTCTCCTCGCCATCACCTCTGGGCGGAGGGTGGGAGATCTGCAGGCCCTCTCAGTGGCTCCCTACTCACCTGGACTTTGCCCCAGGCATGTCCAAGGCTTTTTTATACCCACGAGTGGGTTATACACCTAAAGTGCCCTCTGTTACACCACAGCCGATCGTGACTGCAGGCCTTCTGTCCTCCCCTTCCAGGATCCAGACCAGCGGAAGTTCAACTGCATGTGTCCAGTGCGAGCACTGGACACTTATGTGCGCAGGACTGCGCCTCTCGCGGAGGTCGGACCAATTACTTATTTGTTTTGGTCCGACAAATAGGGGTGCGCTGCTGCCGCTAAGCGATCTGTTAGCAGGTGGATAGTTGAGGCTATCCACCTGGCCTATGAAGCCTCTGCACTCCCATGCCCTCTCGGGTCAGAGCGCACTCTACAAGGGGTATGGCGGCCTCTAAGGCCTATCTTAGCGGTGTCCCCTCGGGACATCTGCAACGCTGCGGGTGGTCCACGCCTCCACTTTTGCCCGGTTTTATAACTTGGACATGAGGGCTGCTCCTGGCTCCTCTGTCCTTTCCTGATGGGTGGTCTGAGGACCCCTTTCAGGCAGGGCCTTGGAATTATGGCGGCGTGGGCATCTCGCTCCCAAAGCGCTTGTGACGCAGCTCGAGTTCCTGAAGAGGAACGCCTCAGGTTACGAATGTAACCATGGTTCCTCTAGGGAACGACGCCGCGCCCCGATGCCATACTTCCCGCATCACTGCCGGGCGCTTACTTCACTACGCAGGCTGGTGCCGCATCGCAGAGCGCCACTTTATACTTCCTGGTCGGCGACGCTATCTCGCCCATGACGCCGCCCCTCCATTGGGCAGACTTTACACGTGGTTCAGAACGGCGCACGCTGAAGGCGCTCCTAAAGCGCTTGTGACGCAGCCGCCTCGCTCCCTAGAGGAACCATGGTTACATTCGTAACCTGAGACGCTCTTCTTGACTTTTCATGAACAGAAATGCTGTTTTAGTGCTTCTTAGCAAATGAAGTTAAAACAAGCCTAGAAGTGCTTTAAAGGTTGTTTCTCAGCGAGAGAATGCTTTTTCATGCAGTTTCAAAGCAGAATGAGCCTTTTCAGTGTGTTTATAGTCTTGGACACAAAAAGTCATATTAGAGCTCAAAAAGCACAATTTGCTTAGTTCTTGACTTTTCATGAACAGAAATGCTGTTTTAGTGCTACTTAGTAATTGAAGTCAAATCAAGCCTAGAAGTGCTTTAAAGGTTGTTTCTCAGCGAGAGAATGCTTTTTCATGCAGTTTCAAAGCAGAATGAGCCTTTTCAGTGTGTTTCTACTCTTGGACACAAAAAGTCATATTAGAGCTCAAAAAGCACAATTTGCTTAGTTCTTGACTTTTCATGAACAGAAGTGCTGTTTTAGTGCTTCTTAGCAAATGAAGTCAAAACAAGCCTAGAAGTGCTTTAAAGGTTGTTTCTCAGCGAGAGAATGCTTTTTCATGCAGTTTCAAAGCAAATTGAGCTTTTTCTGTGTGTTTCTACTCTTGGACACAAAAAGTCATATTAGAGCTCAAAAGCACAATTTGCTTAGTTCTTGACTTTTCATGAACAGAAATGCTGTTTTAGTGCTTCTAGCAAATGAAGTCAAAACAAGCCTAGAAGTGCTTTAAAGGTTGTTTCAGCGCGAGAATGCTTTTTCATGCAGTTTCAAAGCAAATTGAGCTTTTCTCTGTGTGTTTCTACTCTTGGACACAAAAAGTCATATTAGAGCTCAAAAGCACAATTTGCTTAGTTCTTGACTTTTCATGAACAGAAATGCTGTTTTAGTGCTTCTAGCAAATGAAGTCAAATCAAGCCTAGAAGTGCTTTAAAGGTTGTTTCTCAGCGAGAGAATGCTTTTTCATGCAGTTTCAAAGCAGAATGAGCCTTTTCAGTGTGTTTCTACTCTTGGACACAAAAAGTCATATTAGAGCTCAAAAGCACAATTTGCTTAGTTCTTGACTTTTCATGAACAGAAGTGCTGTTTTAGTGCTTCTTAGCAAATGAAGTCAAAACAAGCCTAGAAGTGCTTTAAAGGTTGTTTCTCAGCAGCGAGAGAATGCTTTTTCATGCAGTTTCAAAGCAGAATGAGCTTTTTCAGTGTGTTTCTACTCTTGGACACAAAAAGTCATATTAGAGCTCAAAAGCACAATTTGCTTAGTTCTTGACTTTTCATGAACAGAAGTGCTGTTTTAGTGCTTCTTAGCAAATGAAGTCAAAACAAGCCTAGAAGTGCTTTAAAGGTTGTTTCTCAGCGAGAGAATGCTTTTTCATGCAGTTTCAAAGCAGAATGAGCCTTTTCAGTGTGTTTCTAGTCTTGGACACAAAAGTCATATTAGAGCTCAAAAAGCACAATTTGCTTAGTTCTTGACTTTTCATGAACAGAAATGCTGTTTTAGTGCTTCTTAGCAAATGAAGTCAAAACAAGCCTAGAAGTGCTTTAAAGGTTGTTTCTCAGCGAGAGAATGCTTTTTCATGCAGTTTCAAAGCAAAATGAGCTTTTTCAGTGTGTTTCTACTCTTGGACACAAAAAGTCATATTAGAGCTCAAAAGCACAATTTGCTTAGTTCTTGACTTTTCATGAACAGAAATGCTGTTTTAGTGCTTCTTAGCAAATGAAGTCAAAACAAGCCTAGAAGTGCTTTAAAGGTTGTTTCTCAGCGAGAGAATGCTTTTTCATGCAGTTTCAAAGCAGAATGAGCCTTTTCAGTGTGTTTCTAGTCTTGGACACAAAAGTCATATTAGAGCTCAAAAGCACAATTTGCTTAGTTCTTGACTTTTCATGAACAGAAATGCTGTTTTAGTGCTTCTAGCAAATGAAGTCAAAACAAGCCTAGAAGTGCTTTAAAGGTTGTTTCTCAGCGAGAGAATGCTTTTTCATGCAGTTTCAAAGCAAATTGAGCTTTTTTCTGTGTGTTTCTACTCTTGGACACAAAAAGTCATATTAGAGCTCAAAAGCACAATTTGTTTAGTTCTTGACTTTTCATGAACAGAAATGCTGTTTTAGTGCTTCTTAGCAAATGAAGTCAAAACAAGCCTAGAAGTGCTTTAAAGGTTGTTTCTCAGCGAGAGAATGCTTTTTCATGCAGTTTCAAAGCAGAATGAGCCTTTTCAGTGTGTTTCTACTCTTGGACACAAAAAGTCATATTAGAGCTCAAAAGCACAATTTGCTTAGTTCTTGACTTTTCATGAACAGAAATGCTGTTTTAGTGCTTCTTAGCAAATGAAGTCAAAACAAGCCTAGAAGTGCTTTAAAGGTTGTTTCTCAGCGAGAGAATGCAGTTTCAAAGCAGAATGAGTTTTTTCAGTGTGTTTCTAGTCTTGGACACAAAAAGTCATATTAGAGCTCAAAAGCACAATTTGCTTAGTTCTTGACTTTTCATGAACAGAAATGCTGTTTTAGTGCTTCTTAGCAAATGAAGTCAAAACAAGCCTAGAAAGTGCTTTAAAGGTTGTTTCTCAGCGAGAGAATGCTTTTTCATGCAGTTTCAAAGCAGAATGAGCCTTTTCAGTGTGTTTCTAGTCTTGGACACAAAAAGTCATATTAGAGCTCAAAAGCACAATTTGCTTAGTTCTTGACTTTTCATGAACAGAAATGCTGTTTTAGTGCTTCTTAGCAAATGAAGTCAAAACAAGCCTAGAAGTGCTTTAAAGGTTGTTTCTCAGCGAGAGAATGCTTTTTCATGCAGTTTCAAAGCAGAATGAGCCTTTTCAGTGTGTTTCTACTCTTGGACACAAAAAGTCATATTAGAGCTCAAAAGCACAATTTGCTTAGTTCTTGACTTTTCATGAACAGAAATGCTGTTTTAGTGCTTCTTAGCAAATGAAGTCAAAACAAGCCTAGAAGTGCTTTAAAGGTTGTTTCTCAGCGAGAGAATGCTTTTTCATGCAGTTTCAAAGCAGAATGAGCCTTTTCAGTGTGTTTCTAGTCTTGGACACAAAAAGTCATATTAGAGCTCAAAAAAGCACAATTTGCTTAGTTCTTGACTTTTCATGAACAGAAATGCTGTTTTAGTGCTTCTTAGCAAATGAAGTCAAAACAAGCCTAGAAGTGCTTTAAAGGTTGTTTCTCAGCGAGAGAATGCTTTTTCATGCAGTTTCAAAGCAGAATGAGCCTTTTCAGTGTGTTTCTACTCTTGGACACAAAAAGTCATATTAGAGCTCAAAAAGCACAATTTGCTTAGTTCTTGACTTTTCATGAACAGAAATGCTGTTTTAGTGCTTCTTAGCAAATGAAGTCAAAACAAGCCTAGAAGTGCTTTAAAGGTTGTTTCTCAGCGAGAGAATGCTTTTTCATGCAGTTTCAAAGCAGAATGAGCCTTTTTCAGTGTGTTTCTACTCTTGGACACAAAAAGTCATATTAGAGCTCAAAAGCACAATTTGCTTAGTTCTTGACTTTTCATGAACAGAAATGCTGTTTTAGTGCTTCTTAGCAAATGAAGTCAAAACAAGCCTAGAAGTGCTTTAAAGGTTGTTTCTCAGTGAGAGAATGCTTTTTCATGCAGTTTCAAAGCAAATTGAGCTTTTTCTGTGTGTTTCTACTCTGACACAAAAAGTCATATTAGAGCTCAAAAGCACAATTTGCTTAGTTCTTGACTTTTCATGAACAGAAATGCTGTTTTAGTGCTTCTTAGCAAATGAAGTCAAAACAAGCCTAGAAGTGCTTTAAAGGTTGTTTCTCAGAGAGAATGCTTTTTCATGCAGTTTCAAAGCAGAATGAGCCTTTTCAGTGTGTTTCTACTCTTGGACACAAAAAGTCATATTAGAGCTCAAAAGCACAATTTGCTTAGTTCTTGACTTTTCATGAACAGAAATGCTGTTTTAGTGCTTCTTAGCAAATGAAGTCAAATCAAGCCTAGAAGTGCTTTTAAAGGTTGTTTCTCAGCGAGAGAATGCTTTTTCATGCAGTTTCAAAGCAGAATGAGCCTTTTCAGTGTGTTTCTAGTCTTGGACACAAAAAGTCATATTAGAGCTCAAAAGCACAATTTGCTTAGTTCTTGACTTTTCATGAACAGAAATGCTGTTTTAGTGCTTCTTAGCAAATGAAGTCAAAACAAGCCTAGAAGTGCTTTAAAGGTTGTTTCTCAGCGAGAGAATGCTTTTTCATGCAGTTTCAAAGCAGAATGAGCTTTTCAGTGTGTTTCTACTCTTGGACACAAAAAGTCATATTAGAGCTCAAAAGCACAATTTGCTTAGTTCTTGACTTTTCATGAACAGAAATGCTGTTTTAGTGCTTCTTAGCAAATGAAGTCAAAACAAGCCTAGAAGTGCTTTTTAAAGGTTGTTTCTCAGCGAGAGAATGCTTTTTCATGCAGTTTCAAAGCAGAATGAGCCTTTTCAGTGTGTTTCTACTCTTGGACACAAAAAGTCATATTAGAGCTCAAAAAGCACAATTTGCTTAGTTCTTGACTTTTCATGAACAGAAATGCTGTTTTAGTGCTTCTTAGCAAATGAAGTCAAAACAAGCCTAGAAGTGCTTTTTAAAGGTTGTTTCTCAGCGAGAGAATGCTTTTTCATGCAGTTTCAAAGCAGAATGAGCCTTTTCAGTGTGTTTCTACTCTTGGACACAAAAAGTCATATTAGAGCTCAAAAAGCACAATTTGCTTAGTTCTTGACTTTTCATGAACAGAAATGCTGTTTTAGTGCTTCTAGCAAATGAAGTCAAAACAAGCCTAGAAGTGCTTTAAAGGTTGTTTCTCAGCGAGAGAATGCTTTTTCATGCAGTTTCAAAGCAGAATGAGCCTTTTCAGTGTGTTTCTACTCTTGGACACAAAAAGTCATATTAGAGCTCAAAAGCACAATTTGCTTAGTTCTTGACTTTTCATGAACAGAAATGCTGTTTTAGTGCTTCTTAGCAAATGAAGTCAAAACAAGCCTAGAAGTGCTTTAAAGGTTGTTTCTCAGCGAGAGAATGCTTTTTCATGCAGTTTCAAAGCAGAATGAGCTTTTTCTGTGTGTTTCTACTCTTGGACACAAAAAGTCATATTAGAGCTCAAAAGCACAATTTGCTTAGTTCTTGACTTTTCATGAACAGAAGTGCTGTTTTAGTGCTTCTTAGCAAATGAAGTCAAAACAAGCCTAGAAGTGCTTTAAAGGTTGTTTCTCAGCGAGAGAATGCTTTTTCATGCAGTTTCAAAGCAGAATGAGCCTTTTCAGTGTGTTTCTAGTCTTGACACAAAAAGTCATATTAGAGCTCAAAAGCACAATTTGCTTAGTTCTTGACTTTTCATGAACAGAAATGCTGTTTTAGTGCTTCTTAGCAAATGAAGTCAAAACAAGCCTAGAAGTGCTTTAAAGGTTGTTTCTCAGCGAGAGAATGCTTTTTCATGCAGTTTCAAAGCAGAATGAGCTTTTTCTGTGTGTTTCTACTCTTGGACACAAAAAGTCATATTAGAGCTCAAAAAGCACAATTTGCTTAGTTCTTGACTTTTCATGAACAGAAATGCTGTTTTAGTGCTTCTAGCAAATGAAGTCAAAACAAGCCTAGAAGTGCTTTAAAGGTTGTTTCAGCGAGAGAATGCTTTTTCATGCAGTTTCAAAGCAGAATGAGCCTTTTTCAGTGTGTTTCTAGTCTTGGACACAAAAAGTCATATTAGAGCTCAAAAAGCACAATTTGCTTAGTTCTTGACTTTTCATGAACAGAAATGCTGTTTTAGTGCTTCTAGCAAATGAAGTCAAAACAAGCCTAGAAGTGCTTTAAAGGTTGTTTCTCAGCGAGAGAATGCTTTTTCATGCAGTTTCAAAGCAGAATGAGCCTTTTCAGTGTGTTTCTACTCTTGGACACAAAAAGTCATATTAGAGCTCAAAAAGCACAATTTGCTTAGTTCTTGACTTTTCATGAACAGAAATGCTGTTTTAGTGCTTCTTAGCAAATGAAGTCAAAACAAGCCTAGAAGTGCTTTTAAAGGTTGTTTCTCAGCGAGAGAATGCTTTTTCATGCAGTTTCAAAGCAGAATGAGCTTTTTCAGTGTGTTTCTACTCTTGACACAAAAAGTCATATTACAGCTCAAAAGCACAATTTGCTTAGTTCTTGACTTTTCATGAACAGAAATGCTGTTTTAGTGCTTCTTAGCAAATGAAGTCAAAACAAGCCTAGAAGTGCTTTAAAGGTTGTTTCTCAGCGAGAGAATGCTTTTTCATGCAGTTTCAAAGCAGAATGAGCCTTTTCAGTGTGTTTCTACTCTTGGACACAAAAAGTCATATTAGAGCTCAAAAGCACAATTTGCTTAGTTCTTGACTTTTCATGAACAGAAATGCTGTTTTAGTGCTTCTAGCAAATGAAGTCAAAACAAGTCTAGAAGTGCTTTTAAAGGTTGTTTCTCAGCGAGAGAATGCTTTTTCATGCAGTTTCAAAGCAGAATGAGCCTTTTCAGTGTGTTTCTACTCTTGGACACAAAAAGTCATATTAGAGCTCAAAAGCACAATTTGCTTAGTTCTTGACTTTTCATGAACAGAAATGCTGTTTTAGTGCTTCTTAGCAAATGAAGTCAAAACAAGCCTAGAAGTGCTTTAAAGGTTGTTTCTCAGCGAGAGAATGCTTTTTCATGCAGTTTCAAAGCAGAATGAGCCTTTTCAGTGTGTTTCTAGTCTTGGACACAAAAAGTCATATTAGAGCTCAAAAAGCACAATTTGCTTAGTTCTTGACTTTTCATGAACAGAAATGCTGTTTTAGTGCTTCTTAGCAAATGAAGTCAAAACAAGCCTAGAAGTGCTTTAAAGGTTGTTTCTCAGCGAGAGAATGCTTTTTCATGCAGTTTCAAAGCAGAATGAGCCTTTTCAGTGTGTTTCTAGTCTTGGACACAAAAAGTCATATTAGAGCTCAAAAGCACAATTTGCTTAGTTCTTGACTTTTCATGAACAGAAATGCTGTTTTAGTGCTTCTTAGCAAATGAAGTCAAAATGTTTAGAAGTGCTTTTTAAAGGTTGTTTCAGCAGCGAAGAATGCTTTTTCATGCAGTTTCAAAGCAGAATGAGCCTTTTCAGTGTGTTTCTACTCTTGGACACAAAAAGTCATATTAGAGCTCAAAAGCACAATTTGCTTAGTTCTTGACTTTTCATGAACAGAAATGCTGTTTTAGTGCTTCTTAGCAAATGAAGTCAAAACAAGCCTAGAAGTGCTTTAAAGGTTGTTTCTCAGCGAGAGAATGCTTTTTCATGCAGTTTCAAAGCAGAATGAGCCTTTTCAGTGTGTTTCTACTCTTGGACACAAAAAGTCATATTAGAGCTCAAAAAGCACAATTTGCTTAGTTCTTGACTTTTCATGAACAGAAATGCTGTTTTAGTGCTTCTTAGCAAATGAAGTCAAATGCCTAGAAGTGCTTTAAAGGTTGTTTCTCAGTGAGAGAATGCTTTTTCATGCAGTTTCAAAGCAAATTGAGCTTTTTCTGTGTGTTTCTACTCTTGGACACAAAAAGTCATATTAGAGCTCAAAAAGCACAATTTGCTTAGTTCTTGACTTTTCATGAACAGAAATGCTGTTTTAGTGCTTCTTAGCAAATGAAGTCAAAACAAGCCTAGAAGTGCTTTAAAGGTTGTTTCTCAGCGAGAGAATGCTTTTTCATGCAGTTTCAAAGCAGAATGAGCCTTTTCAGTGTGTTTCTACTCTTGGACACAAAAGTCATATTAGAGCTCAAAAGCACAATTTGCTTAGTTCTTGACTTTTCATGAACAGAAATGCTGTTTTAGTGCTTCTTAGCAAATGAAGTCAAAACAAGCCTAGAAGTGCTTTAAAGGTTGTTTCTCAGCGAGAGAATGCTTTTTCATGCAGTTTCAAAGCAGAATGAGCCTTTTCAGTGTGTTTCTAGTCTTGGACACAAAAAGTCATATTAGAGCTCAAAAGCACAATTTGCTTAGTTCTTGACTTTTCATGAACAGAAATGCTGTTTTAGTGCTTCTAGCAAATGAAGTCAAATCAAGTCTAGAAGTGCTTTAAAGGTTGTTTCTCAGCGAGAGAATGCTTTTTCATGCAGTTTCAAAGCAGAATGAGCCTTTTCAGTGTGTTTCTACCTTGGACACAAAAAGTCATATTAGAGCTCAAAAGCACAATTTGCTTAGTTCTTGACTTTTCATGAACAGAAATGCTGTTTTAGTGCTTCTTAGCAAATGAAGTCAAAACAAGCCTAGAAGTGCTTTAAAGGTTGTTTCTCAGCGAGAGAATGCTTTTTCATGCAGTTTCAAAGCAAAATGAGCTTTTTCTGTGTGTTTCTACTCTTGGACACAAAAGTCATATTAGAGCTCAAAAGCACAATTTGCTTAGTTCTTGACTTTTCATGAACAGAAATGCTGTTTTAGTGCTTCTTAGCAAATGAAGTCAAAATGCCTAGAAGTGCTTTAAAGGTTGTTTCTCAGCTGAGAGAATGCTTTTTCATGCAGTTTCAAAGCAGAATGAGCCTTTTTCAGTGTGTTTCTACTCTTGGACACAAAAAGTCATATTAGAGCTCAAAAGCACAATTTGCTTAGTTCTTGACTTTTCATGAACAGAAATGCTGTTTTAGTGCTTCTTAGCAAATGAAGTCAAAATCAAGCCTAGAAGTGCTTTAAAGGTTGTTTCTCAGCGAGAGAATGCTTTTTCATGCAGTTTCAAAGCAGAATGAGCCTTTTTCAGTGTGTTTCTACTCTTGACACAAAAAGTCATATTAGAGCTCAAAAGCACAATTTGCTTAGTTCTTGACTTTTCATGAACAGAAATGCTGTTTTAGTGCTTCTTAGCAAATGAAGTCAAAACAAGCCTAGAAGTGCTTTAAAGGTTGTTTCTCAGCGAGAGAATGCTTTTTCATGCAGTTTCAAAGCAGAATGAGCCTTTTCAGTGTGTTTCTACTCTTGGACACAAAAAGTCATATTAGAGCTCAAAAGCACAATTTGCTTAGTTCTTGACTTTTCATGAACAGAAATGCTGTTTTAGTGCTTCTTAGCAAATGAAGTCAAAACAAGCCTAGAAGTGCTTTAAAGGTTGTTTCTCAGCGAGAGAATGCTTTTTCATGCAGTTTCAAAGCAGAATGAGCCTTTTCTGTGTGTTTCTACTCTTGGACACAAAAAGTCATATTAGAGCTCAAAAGCACAATTTGCTTAGTTCTTGACTTTTCATGAACAGAAATGCTGTTTTAGTGCTTTAGCAAATGAAGTCAAAACAAGCCTAGAAGTGCTTTAAAGGTTGTTTCTCAGCGAGAGAATGCTTTTTCATGCAGTTTCAAAGCAGAATGAGCCTTTTCAGTGTGTTTCTAGTCTTGGACACAAAAAGTCATATTAGAGCTCAAAAGCACAATTTGCTTAGTTCTTGACTTTTCATGAACAGAAATGCTGTTTTAGTGCTTCTTAGCAAATGAAGTCAAAACAAGCCTAGAAGTGCTTTAAAGGTTGTTTCTCAGCGAGAGAATGCTTTTTCATGCAGTTTCAAAGCAGAATGAGCCTTTTCAGTGTGTTTCTACTCTTGGACACAAAAAGTCATATTAGAGCTCAAAAGCACAATTTGCTTAGTTCTTGACTTTTCATGAACAGAAATGCTGTTTTAGTGCTTCTAGCAAATGAAGTCAAAACAAGCCTAGAAGTGCTTTTTAAAGGTTGTTTCTCAGCGAGAGAATGCTTTTTCATGCAGTTTCAAAGCAGAATGAGCCTTTTCAGTGTGTTTCTAGTCTTGGACACAAAAAGTCATATTAGAGCTCAAAAGCACAATTTGCTTAGTTCTTGACTTTTCATGAACAGAAATGCTGTTTTAGTGCTTCTTAGCAAATGAAGTCAAAATAAGCCTAGAAGTGCTTTAAAGGTTGTTTCTCAGCGAGAGAATGCTTTTTCATGCAGTTTCAAAGCAGAATGAGCCTTTTCAGTGTGTTTCTACTCTTGGACACAAAAGTCATATTAGAGCTCAAAAAGCACAATTTGCTTAGTTCTTGACTTTTCATGAACAGAAATGCTGTTTTAGTGCTTCTTAGCAAATGAAGTCAAAACAAGCCTAGAAGTGCTTTAAAGGTTGTTTCTCAGCGAGAGAATGCTTTTTCATGCAGTTTCAAAGCAAATTGAGCTTTTTCTGTGTGTTTCTACTCTTGGACACAAAAAGTCATATTAGAGCTCAAAAGCACAATTTGCTTAGTTCTTGACTTTTCATGAACAGAAATGCTGTTTTAGTGCTTCTTAGCAAATGAAGTCAAAATAAGCCTAGAAGTGCTTTAAAGGTTGTTTCTCAGCGAGAGAATGCTTTTTCATGCAGTTTCAAAGCAGAATGAGCCTTTTCAGTGTGTTTCTAGTCTTGGACACAAAAAGTCATATTAGAGCTCAAAAGCACAATTTGCTTAGTTCTTGACTTTTCATGAACAGAAATGCTGTTTTAGTGCTTTTAGCAAATGAAGTCAAAACAAGCCTAGAAGTGCTTTAAAGGTTGTTTTCAGCGAGAGAATGCTTTTTCATGCAGTTTCAAAGCAAATTGAGCTTTTTCTGTGTGTTTTCTACTCTTGGACACAAAAAGTCATATTAGAGCTCAAAAAAGCACAATTTGCTTAGTTCTTGACTTTTCATGAACAGAAATGCTGTTTTAGTGCTTCTAGCAAATGAAGTCAAAACAAGCCTAGAAGTGCTTTAAAGGTTGTTTCTCAGCGAGAGAATGCTTTTTCATGCAGTTTCAAAGCAGAATGAGCTTTTTCAGTGTGTTTCTACTCTTGACACAAAAAGTCATATTAGAGCTCAAAAAGCACAATTTGCTTAGTTCTTGACTTTTCATGAACAGAAATGCTGTTTTAGTGCTTCTTAGCAAATGAAGTCAAAACAAGCCTAGAAGTGCTTTTAAAGGTTGTTTCTCA
This sequence comes from Puntigrus tetrazona, assembly GCF_018831695.1. Taxonomy (NCBI): domain Eukaryota; kingdom Metazoa; phylum Chordata; class Actinopteri; order Cypriniformes; family Cyprinidae; genus Puntigrus; species Puntigrus tetrazona. Next base: position 4,904,910 of record NC_056709.1, read on the forward strand.
GCGAGAGAATGCTTTTTCATGCAGTTTCAAAGCAGAATGAGCCTTTTCAGTGTGTTTCTAGTCTTGGACACAAAAAGTCATATTAGAGCTCAAAAAGCACAATTTGCTTAGTTCTTGACTTTTCATGAACAGAAATGCTGTTTTAGTGCTTCTTAGCAAATGAAGTCAAAATGTTTAGAAGTGCTTTTTAAAGGTTGTTTCTCAGCGAGAGAATGCTTTTTCATGCAGTTTCAAAGCAGAATGAGCCTTTTCAGTGTGTTTCTACTCTTGGACACAAAAAGTCATATTAGAGCTCAAAAAGCACAATTTGCTTAGTTCTTGACTTTTCATGAACAGAAGTGCTGTTTTAGTGCTTCTTAGCAAATGAAGTCAAAACAAGCCTAGAAGTGCTTTAAAGGTTGTTTCAGCGAGAGAATGCTTTTTCATGCAGTTTCAAAGCAGAATGAGCCTTTTCAGTGTGTTTCTAGTCTTGACACAAAAAGTCATATTAGAGCTCAAAAGCACAATTTGCTTAGTTCTTGACTTTTCATGAACAGAAATGCTGTTTTAGTGCTTCTTAGCAAATGAAGTCAAAATGCCTAGAAGTGCTTTAAAGGTTGTTTCTCAGCGAGAGAATGCTTTTTCATGCAGTTTCAAAGCAGAATGAGCCTTTTCAGTGTGTTTCTAGTCTTGGACACAAAAAGTCATATTAGAGCTCAAAAGCACAATTTGCTTAGTTCTTGACTTTTCATGAACAGAAATGCTGTTTTAGTGCTTCTTAGCAAATGAAGTCAAAACAAGCCTAGAAGTGCTTTAAAGGTTGTTTCTCAGCGAGAGAATGCTTTTTCATGCAGTTTCAAAGCAAATTGAGCTTTTTCTGTGTGTTTCTACTCTTGGACACAAAAAGTCATATTAGAGCTCAAAAGCACAATTTGCTTAGTTCTTGACTTTTCATGAACAGAAATGCTGTTTTAGTGCTTCTAGCAAATGAAGTCAAAATGCCTAGAAGTGCTTTAAAGGTTGTTTCTCAGCGAGAGAATGCTTTTTCATGCAGTTTCAAAGCAGAATGAGCCTTTTCAGTGTGTTTCTAGTCTTGGACACAAAAAGTCATATTAGAGCTCAAAAAGCACAATTTGCTTAGTTCTTGACTTTTCATGAACAGAAATGCTGTTTTAGTGCTTCTTAGCAAATGAAGTCAAAACAAGCCTAGAAGTGCTTTTAAAGGTTGTTTCTCAGCGAGAGAATGCTTTTTCATGCAGTTTCAAAGCAGAATGAGCCTTTTCAGTGTGTTTCTACTCTTGGGCACAAAAAGTCATATTAGAGCTCAAAAAGCACAATTTGCTTAGTTCTTGACTTTTCATGAACAGAAATGCTGTTTTAGTGCTTCTTAGCAAATGAAGTCAAAACAAGCCTAGAAGTGCTTTAAAGGTTGTTTCTCAGCGAGAGAATGCTTTTTCATGCAGTTTCAAAGCAGAATGAGCCTTTTCAGTGTGTTTCTACTCTTGGACACAAAAAGTCATATTAGAGCTCAAAAGCACAATTTGCTTAGTTCTTGACTTTTCATGAACAGAAATGCTGTTTTAGTGCTTCTAGCAAATGAAGTCAAAACAAGCCTAGAAGTGCTTTAAAGGTTGTTTCTCAGCGAGAGAATGCTTTTTCATGCAGTTTCAAAGCAGAATGAGCCTTTCAGTGTGTTTCTACTCTTGGACACAAAAAGTCATATTAGAGCTCAAAAGCACAATTTGCTTAGTTCTTGACTTTTCATGAACAGAAATGCTGTTTTAGTGCTTCTTAGCAAATGAAGTCAAAACAAGCCTAGAAGTGCTTTAAAGGTTGTTTCAGCGAGAGAATGCTTTTTCATGCAGTTTCAAAGCAGAATTGAGCTTTTTCAGTGTGTTTCTACTCTTGACACAAAAAGTCATATTAGAGCTCAAAAGCACAATTTGCTTAGTTCTTGACTTTTCATGAACAGAAATGCTGTTTTAGTGCTTCTTAGCAAATGAAGTCAAAATGCCTAGAAGTGCTTTAAAGGTTGTTTCTCAGCGAGAGAATGCTTTTTCATGCAGTTTCAAAGCAGAATGAGCTTTTTCAGTGTGTTTCTACTCTTGGACACAAAAAGTCATATTAGAGCTCAAAAGCACAATTTGCTTAGTTCTTGACTTTTCATGAACAGAAATGCTGTTTTAGTGCTTTAGCAAATGAAGTCAAAACAAGCCTAGAAGTGCTTTAAAGGTAGTTTCTCAGCGAGAGAATGCAGTTTCAAAGCAGAATGAGTTTTTTCAGTGTGTTTCTAGTCTTGGACACAAAAAGTCATATTAGAGCTCAAAAAGCACAATTTGCTTAGTTTTGACTTTTCATGAACAGAAATGCTGTTTTAGTGCTTCTTAGCAAATGAAGTCAAAACAAGCCTAGAAGTGCTTTTAAAGGTTGTTTCTCAGCGAGAGAATGCTTTTTCATGCAGTTTCAAAGCAGAATGAGCCTTTTCAGTGTGTTTCTACTCTTGACACAAAAAGTCATATTAGAGCTCAAAAAGCACAATTTGCTTAGTTCTTGACTTTTTATGAACACAAATGCTGTTTTAATGCTTCTTGGAAAATGAACTCAAAACAAGCCTAGAAGTGCTTTAAAGGTTGTTTCAGCGAGAGAATGCTTTTTCATGCAGTTTCAAAGCAGAATGAGCCTTTTCAGTGTGTTTCTAGTCTTGGACACAAAAAGTCATATTAGAGCTCAAAAAGCACAATTTGCTTAGTTCTTGACTTTTCATGAACAGAAATGCTGTTTTAGTGCTTCTAGCAAATGAAGTCAAAACAAGCCTAGAAGTGCTTTAAAGGTTGTTTCTCAGCGAGAGAATGCTTTTTCATGCAGTTTCAAAGCAAATTGAGCTTTTTCTGTGTGTTTCTACTTTGACACAAAAAGTCATATTAGAGCTCAAAAGCACAATTTGCTTAGTTCTTGACTTTTCATGAACAGAAATGTTGTTTTAGTGCTTTTAGCAAATGAAGTCAAAACAAGCCTAGAAGTGCTTTAAAGGTTGTTTCTCAGCGAGAGAATGCTTTTTCATGCAGTTTCAAAGCAGAATGAGCCTTTTCAGTGTGTTTCTAGTCTTGGACACAAAAAGTCATATTAGAGCTCAAAAAGCACAATTTGCTTAGTTCTTGACTTTTCATGAACAGAAATGCTGTTTTAGTGCTTCTTAGCAAATGAAGTCAAAATAAGCCTAGAAGTGCTTTTAAAGGTTGTTTCTCAGCGAGAGAATGCTTTTTCATGCAGTTTCAAAGCAGAATGAGCCTTTTCAGTGTGTTTCTACTCTTGGACACAAAAAGTCATATTAGAGCTCAAAAAGCACAATTTGCTTAGTTCTTGACTTTTCATGAACAGAAATGCTGTTTTAGTGCTTCTTAGCAAATGAAGTCAAAATGCCTAGAAGTGCTTTAAAGGTTGTTTCTCAGCGAGAGAATGCTTTTTCATGCAGTTTCAAAGCAGAATGAGCTTTTTCAGTGTGTTTCTACTCTTGGACACAAAAAGTCATATTAGAGCTCAAAAAGCACAATTTGCTTAGTTCTTGACTTTTCATGAACAGAAATGCTGTTTTAGTGCTTCTTAGCAAATGAAGTCAAATCAAGCCTAGAAGTGCTTTAAAGGTTGTTTCTCAGCGAGAGAATGCTTTTTCATGCAGTTTCAAAGCAGAATGAGCTTTTTCAGTGTGTTTCTACTCTTGGACACAAAAAGTCATATTAGAGCTCAAAAGCACAATTTGCTTAGTTCTTGACTTTTCATGAACAGAAATGCTGTTTTAGTGCTTTTAGCAAATGAAGTCAAAACAAGCCTAGAAGTGCTTTAAAGGTTGTTTCTCAGCGAGAGAATGCTTTTTCATGCAGTTTCAAAGCAGAATGAGCCTTTTCAGTGTGTTTCTACTCTTGGACACAAAAAGTCATATTAGAGCTCAAAAGCACAATTTGCTTAGTTCTTGACTTTTCATGAACAGAAATGCTGTTTTAGTGCTTCTAGCAAATGAAGTCAAAACAAGCCTAGAAGTGCTTTAAAGGTTGTTTCTCAGCGAGAGAATGCTTTTTCATGCAGTTTCAAAGCAGAATGAGCCTTTTCAGTGTGTTTCTAGTCTTGGACACAAAAAGTCATATTAGAGCTCAAAAGCACAATTTGTTTAGTTCTTGACTTTTCATGAACAGAAATGCTGTTTTAGTGCTTCTTAGCAAATGAAGTCAAAACAAGCCTAGATGTGCTTTAAAGGTTGTTTCTCAGCGAGAGAATGCTTTTTCATGCAGTTTCAATGCAGAATGAGCCTTTTCAGTGTGTTTCTAGTCTTGGACACAAAAGTCATATTAGAGCTCAAAAGCACAATTTGCTTAGTTCTTGACTTTTCATGAACAGAAATGCTGTTTTAGTGCTTCTTAGCAAATGAAGTCAAAATAAGCCTAGAAGTGCTTTTAAAGGTTGTTTCTCAGTGAGAGAATGCTTTTTCATGCAGTTTCAAAGCAGAATGAGCCTTTTCAGTGTGTTTCTAGTCTTGGACACAAAAAGTCATATTAGAGCTCAAAAGCACAATTTGCTTAGTTCTTGACTTTTCATGAACAGAAATGCTGTTTTAGTGCTTCTAGCAAATGAAGTCAAAACAAGCCTAGAAGTGCTTTAAAGGTTGTTTCTCAGCGAGAGAATGCTTTTTCATGCAGTTTCAAAGCAGAATGAGCCTTTTCAGTGTGTTTCTACTCTTGGACACAAAAAGTCATATTAGAGCTCAAAAGCACAATTTGTTTAGTTCTTGACTTTTCATGAACAGAAATGCTGTTTTAGTGCTTCTTAGCAAATGAAGTCAAAACAAGCCTAGAAGTGCTTTAAAGGTTGTTTCAGCGAGAGAATGCTTTTTCATGCAGTTTCAAAGCAAATGAGCCTTTTCAGTGTGTTTCTACTCTTGGACACAAAAAGTCATATTAGAGCTCAAAAAGCACAATTTGCTTAGTTCTTGACTTTTCATGAACAGAAATGCTGTTTTAGTGCTTTTAGCAAATGAAGTCAAATGCCTAGAAGTGCTTTAAAGGTTGTTTCTCAGCGAGAGAATGCTTTTTCATGCAGTTTCAAAGCAGAATGAGCCTTTTTCAGTGTGTTTCTAGTCTTGGACACAAAAAGTCATATTAGAGCTCAAAAGCACAATTTGCTTAGTTCTTGACTTTTCATGAACAGAAATGCTGTTTTAGTGCTTCTAGCAAATGAAGTCAAAACAAGCCTAGAAGTGCTTTTAGCAATAAAAAATAAGCCTAAAGGTTGTTTCTCAGCGAGAGAATGCTTTTTCATGCAGTTTCAAAGCAGAATGAGCCTTTTCAGTGTGTTTCTACTCTTGGACACAAAAAGTCATATTAGAGCTCAAAAGCACAATTTGCTTAGTTCTTGACTTTTCATGAACAGAAATGCTGTTTTAGTGCTTCTAGCAAATGAAGTCAAAACAAGCCTAGAAGTGCTTTAAAGGTTGTTTCAGCGAGAGAATGCTTTTTCATGCAGTTTCAAAGCAGAATGAGCCTTTTCAGTGTGTTTTCTACTCTTGGACACAAAAAGTCATATTAGAGCTCAAAAGCACAATTTGCTTAGTTCTTGACTTTTCATGAACAGAAATGCTGTTTTAGTGCTTCTTAGCAAATGAAGTCAAAACAAGCCTAGAAGTGCTTTTAAAGGTTGTTTCTCAGCGAGAGAATGCTTTTTCATGCAGTTTCAAAGCAAATTGAGCTTTTTCTGTGTGTTTCTACTCTTGACACAAAAGTCATATTAGAGCTCAAAAGCACAATTTGCTTAGTTCTTGACTTTTCATGAACAGAAATGCTGTTTTAGTGCTTCTTAGCAAATGAAGTCAAAACAAGCCTAGAAGTGCTTTAAAGGTTGTTTCTCAGCGAGAGAATGCTTTTTCATGCAGTTTCAAAGCAGAATGAGCCTTTTCAGTGTGTTTCTACTCTTGGACACAAAAAGTCATATTAGAGCTCAAAAGCACAATTTGCTTAGTTCTTGACTTTTCATGAACAGAAATGCTGTTTTAGTGCTTTTAGCAAATGAAGTCAAAATGCCTAGAAGTGCTTTAAAGGTTGTTTCTCAGCGAGAGAATGCTTTTTCATGCAGTTTCAAAGCAGAATGAGCCTTTTCAGTGTGTTTCTACTCTTGGACACAAAAAGTCATATTAGAGCTCAAAAGCACAATTTGCTTAGTTCTTGACTTTTCATGAACAGAAATGCTGTTTTAGTGCTTCTTAGCAAATGAAGTCAAAACAAGCCTAGAAGTGCTTTAAAGGTTGTTTCTCAGCGAGAGAATGCTTTTTCATGCAGTTTCAAAGCAGAATGAGCCTTTTCAGTGTGTTTCTACTCTTGGACACAAAAAGTCATATTAGAGCTCAAAAAGCACAATTTGCTTAGTTCTTGACTTTTCATGAACAGAAATGCTGTTTTAGTGCTTCTTAGCAAATGAAGTCAAAATGCCTAGAAGTGCTTTAAAGGTTGTTTCTCAGCGAGAGAATGCTTTTTCATGCAGTTTCAAAGCAGAATGAGCCTTTTCAGTGTGTTTCTACTCTTGGACACAAAAAGTCATATTAGAGCTCAAAAAAGCACAATTTGCTTAGTTCTTGACTTTTCATGAACAGAAATGCTGTTTTAGTGCTTCTTAGCAAATGAAGTCAAAATGTTTAGAAGTGCTTTAAAGGTTGTTTCTCAGCGAGAGAATGCTTTTTCATGCAGTTTCAAAGCAGAATGAGCCTTTTCAGTGTGTTTCTACTCTTGGACACAAAAAGTCATATTAGAGCTCAAAAGCACAATTTGCTTAGTTCTTGACTTTTCATGAACAGAAATGCTGTTTTAGTGCTTCTTAGCAAATGAAGTCAAAACAAGCCTAGAAGTGCTTTAAAGGTTGTTTCTCAGCGAGAGAGAATGCTTTTTCATGCAGTTTCAAAGCAGAATGAGCCTTTTCAGTGTGTTTCTACTCTTGGACACAAAAAGTCATATTAGAGCTCAAAAAGCACAATTTGCTTAGTTCTTGACTTTTCATGAACAGAAATGCTGTTTTAGTGCTTCTTAGCAAATGAAGTCAAAACAAGCCTAGAAGTGCTTTAAAGGTTGTTTCTCAGCGAGAGAATGCTTTTTCATGCAGTTTTAAAGCAGAATGAGCCTTTTCAGTGTGTTTCTACTCTTGGGCACAAAAAGTCATATTAGAGCTCAAAAAGCACAATTTGCTTAGTTCTTGACTTTTTATGAACAGAAATGCTGTTTTAATGCTTCTTCTAGCAAATGAAGTCAAAACAAGCCTAGAAGTGCTTTAAAGGTTGTTTCTCAGCTTAGAGAATGCTTTTTCATGCAGTTTCAAAGCAGAATGAGCCTTTTCAGTGTGTTTCTAGTCTTGGTCACAAAAAGTCATATTACAGCTCAAAAGCACAATTTGCTTAGTTCTTGACTTTTCATGAACAGAAATGCTGTTTTAGTGCTTCTTAGCAAATGAAGTCAAAACAAGCCTAGAAGTGCTTTAAAGGTTGTTTCTCAGCGAGAGAATGCTTTTTCATGCAGTTTCAAAGCAGAATGAGCCTTTTCAGTGTGTTTCTACTCTTGGACACAAAAAGTCATATTAGAGCTCAAAAGCACAATTTGCTTAGTTCTTGACTTTTCATGAACAGAAATGCTGTTTTAGTGCTTCTTAGCAAATGAAGTCAAAACAAGCCTAGAAGTGCTTTAAAGGTTGTTTCTCAGCGAGAGAATGCTTTTTCATGCAGTTTCAAAGCAGAATGAGCCTTTTCAGTGTGTTTCTACTCTTGACACAAAAAGTCATATTAGAGCTCAAAAAGCACAATTTGCTTAGTTCTTGACTTTTCATGAACAGAAATGCTGTTTTAGTGCTTCTTAGCAAATGAAGTCAAAACAAGCCTAGAAGTGCTTTAAAGGTTGTTTCTCAGCGAGAGAATGCTTTTTCATGCAGTTTCAAAGCAGAATGAGCCTTTTCAGTGTGTTTCTAGTCTTGGACACAAAAAGTCATATTAGAGCTCAAAAGCACAATTTGCTTAGTTCTTGACTTTTCATGAACAGAAATGCTGTTTTAGTGCTTCTTAGCAAATGAAGTCAAAACAAGTTTAGAAGTGCTTTAAAGGTTGTTTCTCAGCGAGAGAATGCAGTTTCAAAGCAGAATGAGTTTTTTCAGTGTGTTTCTACTCTTGGACACAAAAAGTCATATTAGAGCTCAAAAGCACAATTTGCTTAGTTCTTGACTTTTCATGAACAGAAATGCTGTTTTAGTGCTTCTTAGCAAATGAAGTCAAAACAAGCCTAGAAGTGCTTTAAAGGTTGTTTCTCAGCGAGAGAATGCTTTTTCATGCAGTTTCAAAGCAAATTGAGCTTTTTCTGTGTGTTTCTACTCTTGGACACAAAAAGTCATATTAGAGCTCAAAAGCACAATTTGCTTAGTTCTTGACTTTTCATGAACAGAAATGCTGTTTTAGTGCTTCTTAGCAAATGAAGTCAAAACAAGCCTAGAAGTGCTTTAAAGGTTGTTTCTCAGCTGAGAGAATGCTTTTTCATGCAGTTTCAAAGCAGAATGAGCCTTTTCAGTGTGTTTCTAGTCTTGACACACAAAAAGTCATATTAGAGCTCAAAAGCACAATTTGCTTAGTTCTTGACTTTTCATGAACAGAAATGCTGTTTTAGTGCTTCTTAGCAAATGAAGTCAAAACAAGCCTAGAAGTGCTTTTTAAAGGTTGTTTCTCAGCGAGAGAATGCTTTTTCATGCAGTTTCAAAGCAGAATGAGCTTTTTCAGTGTGTTTCTACTCTTGGACACAAAAAGTCATATTAGAGCTCAAAAGCACAATTTGCTTAGTTCTTGACTTTTCATGAACAGAAATGCTGTTTTAGTGCTTCTAGCAAATGAAGTCAAAACAAGCCTAGAAGTGCTTTACAGGTAGTTTCTCAGCGAGAGAATGCAGTTTCAAAGCAGAATGAGTTTTTTCAGTGTGTTTCTAGTCTTGGACACAAAAAGTCATATTAGAGCTCAAAAAGCACAATTTGCTTAGTTCTTGACTTTTCATGAACAGAAATGCTGTTTTAGTGCTTCTAGCAAATGAAGTCAAAACAAGCCTAGAAGTGCTTTAAAGGTTGTTTCTCAGCGAGAGAATGCTTTTTCATGCAGTTTCAAAGCAGAATGAGCCTTTTCAGTGTGTTTCTACTCTTGGGCACAAAAAGTCATATTAGAGCTCAAAAGCACAATTTGCTTAGTTCTTGACTTTTCATGAACAGAAATGCTGTTTTAGTACTTCTTAGCAAATGGAGTCAAAACAAGCCTAGAAGTGCTTTTTAAAGGTTGTTTCTCAGCGAGAGAATGCTTTTTCATGCAGTTTCAAAGCAGAATGAGCCTTTTCAGTGTGTTTCTACTCTTGGACACAAAAAGTCATATTAGAGCTCAAAAAGCACAATTTGCTTAGTTCTTGACTTTTCATGAACAGAAATGCTGTTTTAGTGCTTCTTAGCAAATGAAGTCAAAACAAGCCTAGAAGTGCTTTTAAAGGTTGTTTCTCAGCGAGAGAATGCTTTTTCATGCAGTTTCAAAGCAGAATGAGCCTTTTCAGTGTGTTTCTACTCTTGGACACAAAAAGTCATATTAGAGCTCAAAAGCACAATTTGCTTAGTTCTTGACTTTTCATGAACAGAAATGCTGTTTTAGTGCTTCTTAGCAAATGAAGTCAAAACAAGCCTAGAAGTGCTTTAAAGGTTGTTTCTCAGCGAGAGAATGCTTTTTCATGCAGTTTCAAAGCAGAATGAGCCTTTTCAGTGTGTTTCTACTCTTGGACACAAAAAGTCATATTAGAGCTCAAAAGCACAATTTGCTTAGTTCTTGACTTTTCATGAACAGAAATGCTGTTTTAGTGCTTCTTAGCAAATGAAGTCAAAACAAGCCTAGAAGTGCTTTTTGTTTCAGAAAGGTTGTTTCTCAGCGAGAGAAATGCTTTTTCATGCAGTTTCAAAGCAGAATGAGCTTTTTCAGTGTGTTTCTACTCTTGGGCACAAAAAGTCATATTAGAGCTCAAAAGCACAATTTGCTTAGTTCTTGACTTTTCATGAACAGAAATGCTGTTTTAGTGCTTCTTAGCAAATGAAGTCAAAATAAGCCTAGAAGTGCTTTTAAAGGTTGTTTTCAGCGAGAGAATGCTTTTTCATGCAGTTTCAAAGCAGAATGAGCCTTTTCAGTGTGTTTCTAGTCTATGACACAAAAAGTCATATTACAGCTCAAAAGCACAATTTGCTGAGTTCTTGAATTTTCATGAACAGAAATGCTGTTTTAGTGTTTCTTAGCAAATGAAGTCAAAACAAGCCTAGAAGTGCTTTTGTTGGGTTGTTTCTCAGCGAGAGAATGCTTTTTCATGCAGTTTCAAAGCAGAATGAGCCTTTTCAGTGTGTTTCTACTCTTGGACACAAAAAGTCATATTAGAGCTCAAAAGCACAATTTGCTTAGTTCTTGACTTTTTATGAACAGAAATGCTGTTTTAGTGCTTCTTAGCAAATGAAGTCAAAACAAGCCTAGAAGTGCTTTAAAGGTTGTTTCTCAGCGAGAGAATGCTTTTTCATGCAGTTTCAAAGCAGAATGAGCCTTTTCAGTGTGTTTCTACTCTTGGGCACAAAAAGTCATATTAGAGCTCAAAAGCACAATTTGCTTAGTTCTTGACTTTTCATGAACAGAAATGCTGTTTTAGTGCTTTAGCAAATGAAGTCAAAACAAGCCTAGAAGTGCTTTTAAAGGTTGTTTCTCAGCGAGAGAATGCTTTTTCATGCAGTTTCAAAGCAGAATGAGCCTTTTCAGTGTGTTTCTAGTCTTGGACACAAAAAGTCATATTAGAGCTCAAAAAGCACAATTTGCTTAGTTCTTGACTTTTCATGAACAGAAATGCTGTTTTAGTGCTTCTTAGCAAATGAAGTCAAAACAAGCCTAGAAGTGCTTTAAAGGTTGTTTCTCAGCGAGAGAATGCTTTTTCATGCAGTTTCAAAGCAGAATGAGCTTTTTCTGTGTGTTTCTACTCTTGGACACAAAAAGTCATATTAGAGCTCAAAAGCACAATTTGCTTAGTTCTTGACTTTTCATGAACAGAAATGCTGTTTTAGTGCTTCTAGCAAATGAAGTCAAAACAAGCCTAGAAGTGCTTTAAAGGTTGTTTCTCAGCGAGAGAATGCTTTTTCATGCAGTTTCAAAGCAGAATGAGCCTTTTCAGTGTGTTTCTAGTCTTGGACACAAAGTCATATTAGAGACTCAAAAGCACAATTTGCTTAGTTCTTGACTTTTCATGAACAGAAATGCTGTTTTAGTGCTTCTTAGCAAATGAAGTCAAATCAAGCCTAGAAGTGCTTTAAAGGTTGTTTCTCAGCGAGAGAATGCTTTTTCATGCAGTTTCAAAGCAGAATGAGCCTTTTCAGTGTGTTTCTACTCTTGGACACAAAAAGTCATATTAGAGCTCAAAAAGCACAATTTGCTTAGTTCTTGACTTTTCATGAACAGAAATGCTGTTTTAGTGCTTCTTAGCAAATGAAGTCAAAATGCCTAGAAGTGCTTTTAAAGGTTGTTTCTCAGCGAGAGAATGCTTTTTCATGCAGTTTCAAAGCAGAATGAGCTTTTTCAGTGTGTTTCTACTCTTGACACAAAAAGTCATATTAGAGCTCAAAAGCACAATTTGCTTAGTTCTTGACTTTTCATGAACAGAAATGCTGTTTTAGTGCTTCTTAGCAAATGAAGTCAAAACAAGTCTAGAAGTGCTTTAAAGGTTGTTTCTCAGCGAGAGAATGCTTTTTCATGCAGTTTCAAAGCAGAATGAGCCTTTTCAGTGTGTTTCTACTCTTGGACACAAAAAGTCATATTAGAGCTCAAAAGCACAATTTGCTTAGTTCTTGACTTTTCATGAACAGAAATGCTGTTTTAGTGCTTCTTAGCAAATGAAGTCAAAACAAGCCTAGAAGTGCTTTAAAGGTTGTTTCTCAGCGAGAGAATGCTTTTTCATGCAGTTTCAAAGCAGAATGAGCTTTTTCTGTGTGTTTCTACTCTTGGACACAAAAAGTCATATTAGAGCTCAAAAGCACAATTTGCTTAGTTCTTGACTTTTCATGAACAGAAATGCTGTTTTAGTGCTTCTTAGCAAATGAAGTCAAAACAAGCCTAGAAGTGCTTTTTAAAGGTTGTTTCTCAGCGAGAGAATGCTTTTTCATGCAGTTTCAAAGCAGAATGAGCCTTTTCAGTGTGTTTCTAGTCTTGGACACAAAAGTCATATTAGAGCTCAAAAAGCACAATTTGCTTAGTTCTTGACTTTTCATGAACAGAAATGCTGTTTTAGTGCTTCTAGCAAATGAAGTCAAAACAAGCCTTAGAAGTGCTTTAAAGGTTGTTTCTCAGCGAGAGAATGCTTTTTCATGCAGTTTCAAAGCAGAATGAGCCTTTTCAGTGTGTTTCTACTCTTGGACAAAAAAGTCATATTAGAGCTCAAAAGCACAATTTGCTTAGTTCTTGACTTTTCATGAACAGAAATGCTGTTTTAGTGCTTTTAGCAAATGAAGTCAAAACAAGCCTAGAAGTGCTTTAAAGGTTGTTTCTCAGCGAGAGAATGCTTTTTCATGCAGTTTCAAAGCAGAATGAGCTTTTCAGTGTGTTTCTACTCTTGACACAAAAAGTCATATTAGAGCTCAAAAGCACAATTTGCTTAGTTCTTGACTTTTCATGAACAGAAATGCTGTTTTAGTGCTTCTAGCAAATGAAGTCAAAACAAGCCTAGAAGTGCTTTAAAGGTTGTTTCAGCGAGAGAATGCTTTTTCATGCAGTTTCAAAGCAGAATGAGCCTTTTCAGTGTGTTTCTAGTCTTGGACACAAAAAGTCATATTAGAGCTCAAAAAGCACAATTTGCTTAGTTCTTGACTTTTCATGAACAGAAATGCTGTTTTAGTGCTTCTTAGCAAATGAAGTCAAAACAAGCCTAGAAGTGCTTTAAAGGTTGTTTCTCAGCGAGAGAATGCTTTTTCATGCAGTTTCAAAGCAGAATGAGCTTTTTCAGTGTGTTTCTACTCTTGGACACAAAAAGTCATATTAGAGCTCAAAAGCACAATTTGCTTAGTTCTTGACTTTTCATGAACAGAAATGCTGTTTTAGTGCTTCTAGCAAATGAAGTCAAAACAAGCCTAGAAGTGCTTTAAAGGTTGTTTCTCAGTGAGAGAATGCTTTTTCATGCAGTTTCAAAGCAGAATGAGCTTTTTCAGTGTGTTTCTACTCTTGGACACAAAAAGTCATATTAGAGCTCAAAAGCACAATTTGCTTAGTTCTTGACTTTTCATGAACAGAAATGCTGTTTTAGTGCTTCTTAGCAAATGAAGTCAAAATAAGCCTAGAAGTGCTTTAAAGGTTGTTTCTCAGCGAGAGAATGCTTTTTCATGCAGTTTCAAAGCAGAATGAGCCTTTTCAGTGTGTTTCTAGTCTTGGACACAAAAAGTCATATTAGAGCTCAAAAGCACAATTTGCTTAGTTCTTGACTTTTCATGAACAGAAATGCTGTTTTAGTGCTTTTAGCAAATGAAGTCAAAACAAGCCTAGAAGTGCTTTAAAGGTTGTTTCTCAGCGAGAGAATGCTTTTTCATGCAGTTTCAAAGCAGAATGAGCCTTTTCAGTGTGTTTCTACTCTTGGACACAAAAAGTCATATTAGAGCTCAAAAGCACAATTTGCTTAGTTCTTGACTTTTCATGAACAGAAATGCTGTTTTAGTGCTTCTTAGCAAATGAAGTCAAAACAAGCCTAGAAGTGCTTTAAAGGTTGTTTCTCAGCGAGAGAATGCTTTTTCATGCAGTTTCAAAGCAGAATGAGCCTTTTCAGTGTGTTTCTACTCTTGGACACAAAAAGTCATATTAGAGCTCAAAAGCACAATTTGCTTAGTTCTTGACTTTTCATGAACAGAAATGCTGTTTTAGTGCTTCTTAGCAAATGAAGTCAAAACAAGCCTAGAAGTGCTTTAAAGGTTGTTTCTCAGCGAGAGAATGCTTTTTCATGCAGTTTCAAAGCAGAATGAGCCTTTTCAGTGTGTTTCTACTCTTGGGCACAAAAAGTCATATTAGAGCTCAAAAGCACAATTTGCTTAGTTCTTGACTTTTCATGAACAGAAATGCTGTTTTAGTACTTCTTAGCAAATGGAGTCAAAACAAGCCTAGAAGTGCTTTTAAAGGTTGTTTCTCAGCGAGAAATGCTTTTTCATGCAGTTTCAAAGCAGAATGAGCCTTTTCAGTGTGTGTTTCTACTCTTGGACACAAAAAGTCATATTAGAGCTCAAAAAGCACAATTTGCTTAGTTCTTGACTTTTCATGAACAGAAATGCTGTTTTAGTGCTTCTTAGCAAATGAACTCAAAACAAGCCTAGAAGTGCTTTAAAGGTTGTTTCTCAGCGAGAGAATGCAGTTTCAAAGCAGAATGAGTTTTTTCAGTGTGTTTCTACTCTTGGACACAAAAAGTCATATTAGAGCTCAAAAGCACAATTTGCTTAGTTCTTGACTTTTCATGAACAGAAATGCTGTTTTAGTGCTTCTAGCAAATGAAGTCAAAACAAGCCTAGAAGTGCTTTAAAGGTTGTTTCTCAGCGAGAGAAAGCAGTTACAAAGCAGAATGAGTTTTTTCAGTGTGTTTCTACTCTTGGACACAAAAAGTCATATTAGAGCTCAAAAAGCACAATTTGCTTAGTTCTTGACTTTTCATGAACAGAAATGCTGTTTTAATGCTTCTTAGCCAATGAACTCAAAACAAGCCTAGAAGTGCTTTTAAAGGTTGTTTCTCAGCGAGAGAATGCTTTTTCATGCAGTTTCAAAGCAGAATGAGCTTTTTCAGTGTGTTTCTACTCTTGGACACAAAAAGTCATATTAGAGCTCAAAAGCACAATTTGCTTAGTTCTTGACTTTTCATGAACAGAAATGCTGTTTTAGTGCTTCTAGCAAATGAAGTCAAAACAAGCCTAGAAGTGCTTTTAAAGGTTGTTTCTCAGCGAGAGAATGCTTTTTCATGCAGTTTCAAAGCAGAATGAGCCTTTTCAGTGTGTTTCTACTCTTGACACAAAAAGTCATATTAGAGCTCAAAAGCACAATTTGCTTAGTTCTTGACTTTTCATGAACAGAAATGCTGTTTTAGTGCTTCTTAGCAAATGAAGTCAAAATGCCTAGAAGTGCTTTAAAGGTTGTTTCTCAGCGAGAGAATGCTTTTTCATGCAGTTTCAAAGCAGAATGAGCTTTTCAGTGTGTTTCTACTCTTGGACACAAAAAGTCATATTAGAGCTCAAAAGCACAATTTGCTTAGTTCTTGACTTTTCATGAACAGAAATGCTGTTTTAGTGCTTCTTAGCAAATGAAGTCAAAACAAGCCTAGAAGTGCTTTAAAGGTTGTTTCTCAGCGAGAGAATGCTTTTTCATGCAGTTTCAAAGCAGAATGAGCCTTTTCAGTGTGTTTTCTACTCTTGGACACAAAAAGTCATATTAGAGCTCAAAAGCACAATTTGCTTAGTTCTTGACTTTTCATGAACAGAAATGCTGTTTTAGTGCTTCTAGCAAATGAAGTCAAAACAAGCCTAGAAGTGCTTTAAAGGTTGTTTCAGCGAGAGAATGCTTTTTCATGCAGTTTCAAAGCAGAATGAGCCTTTTCAGTGTGTTTCTAGTCTTGGACACAAAAAGTCATATTAGAGCTCAAAAAGCACAATTTGCTTAGTTCTTGACTTTTCATGAACAGAAATGCTGTTTTAGTGCTTCTTAGCAAATGAAGTCAAAACAAGCCTAGAAGTGCTTTAAAGGTTGTTTCTCAGCGAGAGAATGCTTTTTTTCATGCAGTTTCAAAGCAGAATGAGCTTTTTCAGTGTGTTTCTACTCTTGGACACAAAAAGTCATATTAGAGCTCAAAAAGCACAATTTGCTTAGTTCTTGACTTTTCATGAACAGAAATGCTGTTTTAGTGCTTTTAGCAAATGAAGTCAAAACAAGCCTAGAAGTGCTTTAAAGGTTGTTTCTCAGCGAGAGAATGCTTTTTCATGCAGTTTCAAAGCAGAATGAGCCTTTTCAGTGTGTTTCTACTCTTGGACACAAAAAGTCATATTAGAGCTCAAAAGCACAATTTGCTTAGTTCTTGACTTTTCATGAACAGAAATGCTGTTTTAGTGCTTCTAGCAAATGAAGTCAAAACAAGCCTAGAAGTGCTTTAAAGGTTGTTTCTCAGCGAGAGAATGCTTTTTCATGCAGTTTCAAAGCAGAATGAGCCTTTTCAGTGTGTTTCTAGTCTTGGACACAAAAAGTCATATTAGAGCTCAAAAAGCACAATTTGCTTAGTTCTTGACTTTTCATGAACAGAAATGCTGTTTTAGTGCTTCTAGCAAATGAAGTCAAAACAAGCCTAGAAGTGCTTTTAAAGGTTGTTTCTCAGCGAGAGAATGCTTTTTCATGCAGTTTCAAAGCAGAATGAGCCTTTTCAGTGTGTTTCTACTCTGGACACAAAAAGTCATATTAGAGCTCAAAAGCACAATTTGCTTAGTTCTTGACTTTTCATGAACAGAAATGCTGTTTTAGTGCTTCTTAGCAAATGAAGTCAAAACAAGCCTAGAAGTGCTTTTAAAGGTTGTTTCTCAGCGAGAGAATGCTTTTTCATGCAGTTTCAAAGCAGAATGAGCTTTTTCAGTGTGTTTCTACTCTTGGACACAAAAAGTCATATTAGAGCTCAAAAGCACAATTTGCTTAGTTCTTGACTTTTCATGAACAGAAATGCTGTTTTAGTGCTTCTAGCAAATGAAGTCAAAACAAGCCTAGAAGTGCTTTAAAGGTTGTTTCTCAGCGAGAGAATGCTTTTTCATGCAGTTTCAAAGCAGAATGAGCCTTTTCAGTGTGTTTCTACTCTTGACACAAAAAGTCATATTAGAGCTCAAAAGCACAATTTGCTTAGTTCTTGACTTTTCATGAACAGAAATGCTGTTTTAGTGCTTCTAGCAAATGAAGTCAAAATGTTTAGAAGTGCTTTAAAGGTTGTTTCTCAGCGAGAGAATGCTTTTTCATGCAGTTTCAAAGCAGAATGAGCCTTTTCAGTGTGTTTCTACTCTTGGACACAAAAAGTCATATTAGAGCTCAAAAGCACAATTTGCTTAGTTCTTGACTTTTCATGAACAGAAATGCTGTTTTAGTGCTTCTAGCAAATGAAGTCAAAACAAGCCTAGAAGTGCTTTTTAAAGGTTGTTTCTCAGCGAGAGAATGCTTTTTCATGCAGTTTCAAAGCAGAATGAGCCTTTTCAGTGTGTTTCTACTCTTGGACACAAAAAGTCATATTAGAGCTCAAAAGCACAATTTGCTTAGTTCTTGACTTTTCATGAACAGAAATGCTGTTTTAGTGCTTCTTAGCAAATGAAGTCAAAACAAGCCTAGAAGTGCTTTAAAGGTTGTTTCTCAGCGAGAGAATGCTTTTTCATGCAGTTTCAAAGCAGAATGAGCCTTTTCAGTGTGTTTCTACTCTTGGACACAAAAAGTCATATTAGAGCTCAAAAGCACAATTTGCTTAGTTCTTGACTTTTCATGAACAGAAATGCTGTTTTAGTGCTTCTTAGCAAATGAAGTCAAAACAAGCCTAGAAGTGCTTTAAAGGTTGTTTCTCAGCGAGAGAATGCTTTTTCATGCAGTTTCAAAGCAGAATGAGCCTTTTCAGTGTGTTTCTACTCTTGGACACAAAAAGTCATATTAGAGCTCAAAAGCACAATTTGCTTAGTTCTTGACTTTTCATGAACAGAAATGCTGTTTTAGTGCTTCTTAGCAAATGAAGTCAAAATGTTCTAGAAGTGCTTTTAAAGGTTGTTTCTCAGCGAGAGAATGCTTTTTCATGCAGTTTCAAAGCAGAATGAGCCTTTTCAGTGTGTTTCTACTCTTGGACACAAAAAGTCATATTAGAGCTCAAAAGCACAATTTGCTTAGTTCTTGACTTTTCATGAACAGAAATGCTGTTTTAGTGCTTCTTAGCAAATGAAGTCAAAACAAGCCTAGAAGTGCTTTAAAGGTTGTTTCTCAGCGAGAGAATGCTTTTTCATGCAGTTTCAAAGCAGAATGAGCCTTTTCAGTGTGTTTCTACTCTTGGACACAAAAAGTCATATTAGAGCTCAAAAAGCACAATTTGCTTAGTTCTTGACTTTTCATGAACAGAAATGCTGTTTTAGTGCTTCTTAGCAAATGAAGTCAAAACAAGCCTAGAAGTGCTTTTAAGGTTGTTTCTCAGCGAGAGAATGCTTTTTCATGCAGTTTCAAAGCAGAATGAGCCTTTTCAGTGTGTTTCTACTCTTGACACAAAAAGTCATATTACAGCTCAAAAGCACAATTTGCTTAGTTCTTGACTTTTCATGAACAGAAATGCTGTTTTAGTGCTTCTTAGCAAATGAAGTCAAAACAAGCCTAGAAGTGCTTTAAAGGTTGTTTCTCAGCGAGAGAATGCTTTTTCATGCAGTTTCAAAGCAGAATGAGCTTTTCAGTGTGTTTCTACTCTTGGACACAAAAAGTCATATTAGAGCTCAAAAGCACAATTTGCTTAGTTCTTGACTTTTCATGAACAGAAATGCTGTTTTAGTGCTTCTTAGCAAATGAAGTCAAAACAAGCCTAGAAGTGCTTTTAAAGGTTGTTTCTCAGCGAGAGAATGCTTTTTCATGCAGTTTCAAAGCAGAATGAGCCTTTTCAGTGTGTTTCTAGTCTTGGACACAAAAAGTCATATTAGAGCTCAAAAGCACAATTTGCTTAGTTCTTGACTTTTCATGAACAGAAATGCTGTTTTAGTGCTTCTAGCAAATGAAGTCAAAACAAGCCTAGAAGTGCTTTTAAAGGTTGTTTCAGCTTTAGAGAATGCTTTTTCATGCAGTTTCAAAGCAGAATGAGCCTTTTCAGTGTGTTTCTACTCTTGGACACAAAAAGTCATATTAGAGCTCAAAAGCACAATTTGCTTAGTTCTTGACTTTTCATGAACAGAAATGCTGTTTTAGTGCTTCTTAGCAAATGAAGTCAAAACAAGCCTAGAAGTGCTTTTAAAGGTTGTTTCTCAGCGAGAGAATGCTTTTTCATGCAGTTTCAAAGCAGAATGAGCCTTTTTCAGTGTGTTTCTACTCTTGGACACAAAAAGTCATATTAGAGCTCAAAAGCACAATTTGCTTAGTTCTTGACTTTTCATGAACAGAAATGCTGTTTTAGTGCTTCTTAGCAAATGAAGTCAAAACAAGCCTAGAAGTGCTTTAAAGGTTGTTTCTCAGCGAGAGAATGCTTTTTCATGCAGTTTCAAAGCAGAATGAGCCTTTTCAGTGTGTTTCTACTCTTGGACACAAAAAGTCATATTAGAGCTCAAAAGCACAATTTGCTTAGTTCTTGACTTTTCATGAACAGAAATGCTGTTTTAGTGCTTTTAGCAAATGAAGTCAAAACAAGCCTAGAAGTGCTTTTAAAGGTTGTTTCTCAGCGAGAGAATGCTTTTTCATGCAGTTTCAAAGCAGAATGAGCCTTTTCAGTGTGTTTCTACTCTTGGACACAAAAAGTCATATTAGAGCTCAAAAGCACAATTTGCTTAGTTCTTGACTTTTCATGAACAGAAATGCTGTTTTAGTGCTTCTTAGCAAATGAAGTCAAAACAAGCCTAGAAGTGCTTTAAAGGTTGTTTCTCAGCGAGAGAATGCTTTTTCATGCAGTTTCAAAGCAGAATGAGCCTTTTCAGTGTGTTTCTACTCTTGGACACAAAAAGTCATATTAGAGCTCAAAAGCACAATTTGCTTAGTTCTTGACTTTTCATGAACAGAAATGCTGTTTTAGTGCTTCTTAGCAAATGAAGTCAAAACAAGCCTAGAAGTGCTTTAAAGGTTGTTTCTCAGCGAGAGAATGCTTTTTCATGCAGTTTCAAAGCAGAATGAGCCTTTTCAGTGTGTTTCTACTCTTGGACACAAAAAGTCATATTAGAGCTCAAAAGCACAATTTGCTTAGTTCTTGACTTTTCATGAACAGAAATGCTGTTTTAGTGCTTCTTAGCAAATGAAGTCAAAACAAGCCTAGAAGTGCTTTTAAAGGTTGTTTCTCAGCGAGAGAATGCTTTTTCATGCAGTTTCAAAGCAGAATGAGCCTTTTCAGTGTGTTTCTAGTCTTGACACAAAAAGTCATATTAGAGCTCAAAAGCACAATTTGCTTAGTTCTTGACTTTTCATGAACAGAAATGCTGTTTTAGTGCTTTTAGCAAATGAAGTCAAAACAAGCCTAGAAGTGCTTTAAAGGTTGTTTCTCAGCGAGAGAATGCTTTTTCATGCAGTTTCAAAGCAGAATGAGCCTTTTCAGTGTGTTTCTACTCTTGGACACAAAAAGTCATATTAGAGCTCAAAAGCACAATTTGCTTAGTTCTTGACTTTTCATGAACAGAAATGCTGTTTTAGTGCTTCTTAGCAAATGAAGTCAAAACAAGCCTAGAAGTGCTTTAAAGGTTGTTTCTCAGCGAGAGAATGCTTTTTCATGCAGTTTCAAAGCAGAATGAGCTTTTTCAGTGTGTTTCTACTCTTGGACACAAAAAGTCATATTAGAGCTCAAAAGCACAATTTGCTTAGTTCTTGACTTTTCATGAACAGAAATGCTGTTTTAGTGCTTCTAGCAAATGAAGTCAAAACAAGCCTAGAAGTGCTTTTAAAGGTTGTTTCTCAGCGAGAGAATGCTTTTTCATGCAGTTTCAAAGCAGAATGAGCCTTTTCAGTGTGTTTCTACTCTTGGACACAAAAAGTCATATTAGAGCTCAAAAGCACAATTTGCTTAGTTCTTGACTTTTCATGAACAGAAATGCTGTTTTAGTGCTTCTAGCAAATGAAGTCAAAACAAGCCTAGAAGTGCTTTAAAGGTTGTTTCTCAGCGAGAGAATGCTTTTTCATGCAGTTTCAAAGCAGAATGAGCCTTTTCAGTGTGTTTCTACTCTTGGACACAAAAAGTCATATTAGAGCTCAAAAGCACAATTTGCTTAGTTCTTGACTTTTCATGAACAGAAATGCTGTTTTAGTGCTTCTTAGCAAATGAAGTCAAAACAAGCCTAGAAGTGCTTTAAAGGTTGTTTCTCAGCGAGAGAATGCTTTTTCATGCAGTTTCAAAGCAGAATGAGCCTTTTCAGTGTGTTTCTACTCTTGGACACAAAAAGTCATATTAGAGCTCAAAAGCACAATTTGCTTAGTTCTTGACTTTTCATGAACAGAAATGCTGTTTTAGTGCTTCTAGCAAATGAAGTCAAAACAAGCCTAGAAGTGCTTTAAAGGTTGTTTCTCAGCGAGAGAATGCTTTTTCATGCAGTTTCAAAGCAGAATGAGCTTTTTCAGTGTGTTTCTACTCTTGGACACAAAAAGTCATATTAGAGCTCAAAAAGCACAATTTGCTTAGTTCTTGACTTTTCATGAACAGAAATGCTGTTTTAGTGCTTCTTAGCAAATGAAGTCAAAACAAGCCTAGAAGTGCTTTAAAGGTTGTTTCTCAGCGAGAGAATGCTTTTTCATGCAGTTTCAAAGCAGAATGAGCCTTTTCAGTGTGTTTCTACTCTTGGACACAAAAAGTCATATTAGAGCTCAAAAAGCACAATTTGCTTAGTTCTTGACTTTTCATGAACAGAAATGCTGTTTTAGTGCTTCTTAGCAAATGAAGTCAAAACAAGCCTAGAAGTGCTTTAAAGGTTGTTTCTCAGCGAGAGAATGCTTTTTCATGCAGTTTCAAAGCAGAATGAGCCTTTTCAGTGTGTTTCTACTCTTGGGCACAAAAAGTCATATTACAGCTCAAAAGCACAATTTGCTTAGTTCTTGACTTTTCATGAACAGAAATGCTGTTTTAGTGCTTCTTAGCAAATGAAGTCAAAACAAGCCTAGAAGTGCTTTAAAGGTTGTTTCTCAGCGAGAGAATGCTTTTTCATGCAGTTTCAAAGCAGAATGAGCCTTTTCAGTGTGTTTCTACTCTTGGACACAAAAAGTCATATTAGAGCTCAAAAGCACAATTTGCTTAGTTCTTGACTTTTCATGAACAGAAATGCTGTTTTAGTGCTTTAGCAAATGAAGTCAAAACAAGCCTAGAAGTGCTTTTAAAGGTTGTTTCTCAGCGAGAGAATGCTTTTTCATGCAGTTTCAAAGCAGAATGAGCCTTTTCAGTGTGTTTCTACTCTTGGACACAAAAAGTCATATTAGAGCTCAAAAGCACAATTTGCTTAGTTCTTGACTTTTCATGAACAGAAATGCTGTTTTAGTGCTTCTAGCAAATGAAGTCAAAACAAGCCTAGAAGTGCTTTTAAAGGTTGTTTCTCAGCGAGAGAATGCTTTTTCATGCAGTTTCAAAGCAGAATGAGCCTTTTCAGTGTGTTTCTACTCTTGGACACAAAAAGTCATATTAGAGCTCAAAAAGCACAATTTGCTTAGTTCTTGACTTTTCATGAACAGAAATGCTGTTTTAGTGCTTCTTAGCAAATGAAGTCAAAACAAGCCTAGAAGTGCTTTAAAGGTTGTTTCTCAGCGAGAGAATGCTTTTTCATGCAGTTTCAAAGCAGAATGAGCCTTTTCAGTGTGTTTCTACTCTTGGACACAAAAAGTCATATTAGAGCTCAAAAGCACAATTTGCTTAGTTCTTGACTTTTCATGAACAGAAATGCTGTTTTAGTGCTTCTAGCAAATGAAGTCAAAATGCCTAGAAGTGCTTTAAAGGTTGTTTCAGCGAGAGAATGCTTTTTCATGCAGTTTCAAAGCAGAATGAGCCTTTTCAGTGTGTTTCTACTCTTGGACACAAAAAGTCATATTAGAGCTCAAAAGCACAATTTGCTTAGTTCTTGACTTTTCATGAACAGAAATGCTGTTTTAGTGCTTTAGCAAATGAAGTCAAAACAAGCCTAGAAGTGCTTTAAAGGTTGTTTCTCAGCGAGAGAATGCTTTTTCATGCAGTTTCAAAGCAGAATGAGCCTTTTCAGTGTGTTTCTACTCTTGGACACAAAAAGTCATATTAGAGCTCAAAAAGCACAATTTGCTTAGTTCTTGACTTTTCATGAACAGAAATGCTGTTTTAGTGCTTCTAGCAAATGAAGTCAAAACAAGCCTAGAAGTGCTTTAAAGGTTGTTTCTCAGCGAGAGAATGCTTTTTCATGCAGTTTCAAAGCAGAATGAGCCTTTTCAGTGTGTTTCTACTCTTGGACACAAAAAGTCATATTAGAGCTCAAAAGCACAATTTGCTTAGTTCTTGACTTTTCATGAACAGAAATGCTGTTTTAGTGCTTCTTAGCAAATGAAGTCAAAACAAGCCTAGAAGTGCTTTTTAAAGGTTGTTTCTCAGCGAGAGAATGCTTTTTCATGCAGTTTCAAAGCAGAATGAGCCTTTTCAGTGTGTTTCTACTCTTGGACACAAAAAGTCATATTAGAGCTCAAAAGCACAATTTGCTTAGTTCTTGACTTTTCATGAACAGAAATGCTGTTTTAGTGCTTCTTAGCAAATGAAGTCAAAACAAGCCTAGAAGTGCTTTAAAGGTTGTTTCTCAGCGAGAGAATGCTTTTTCATGCAGTTTCAAAGCAGAATGAGCTTTTTCAGTGTGTTTCTACTCTTGGACACAAAAAGTCATATTAGAGCTCAAAAGCACAATTTGCTTAGTTCTTGACTTTTCATGAACAGAAATGCTGTTTTAGTGCTTCTTAGCAAATGAAGTCAAAACAAGCCTAGAAGTGCTTTAAAGGTTGTTTCTCAGCGAGAGAATGCTTTTTCATGCAGTTTCAAAGCAGAATGAGCCTTTTTTAGTGTGTTTCTACTCTTGGACACAAAAAGTCATATTAGAGCTCAAAAGCACAATTTGCTTAGTTCTTGACTTTTCATGAACAGAAATGCTGTTTTAGTGCTTCTTAGCAAATGAAGTCAAAACAAGCCTAGAAGTGCTTTTTAAAGGTTGTTTCTCAGCGAGAGAATGCTTTTTCATGCAGTTTCAAAGCAGAATGAGCCTTTTCAGTGTGTTTCTACTCTTGGACACAAAAAGTCATATTAGAGCTCAAAAAGCACAATTTGCTTAGTTCTTGACTTTTCATGAACAGAAATGCTGTTTTAGTGCTTCTTAGCAAATGAAGTCAAAACAAGCCTAGAAGTGCTTTAAAGGTTGTTTCTCAGCGAGAGAATGCTTTTTCATGCAGTTTCAAAGCAGAATGAGCCTTTTCAGTGTGTTTCTACTCTTGGACACAAAAAGTCATATTAGAGCTCAAAAGCACAATTTGCTTAGTTTCTTGACTTTTCATGAACAGAAATGCTGTTTTAGTGCTTCTTAGCAAATGAAGTCAAAACAAGCCTAGAAGTGCTTTTAAAGGTTGTTTCTCAGCGAGAGAATGCTTTTTCATGCAGTTTCAAAGCAGAATGAGCTTTTTCAGTGTGTTTTCTACTCTTGGACACAAAAAGTCATATTAGAGCTCAAAAAGCACAATTTGCTTAGTTCTTGACTTTTCATGAACAGAAATGCTGTTTTAGTGCTTTTAGCAAATGAAGTCAAAACAAGCCTAGAAGTGCTTTAAAGGTTGTTTCTCAGCGAGAGAATGCTTTTTCATGCAGTTTCAAAGCAGAATGAGCCTTTTCAGTGTGTTTCTACTCTTGGACACAAAAAGTCATATTAGAGCTCAAAAGCACAATTTGCTTAGTTCTTGACTTTTCATGAACAGAAATGCTGTTTTAGTGCTTCTTAGCAAATGAAGTCAAAACAAGCCTAGAAGTGCTTTAAAGGTTGTTTCTCAGCGAGAGAATGCTTTTTCATGCAGTTTCAAAGCAGAATGAGCTTTTTCAGTGTGTTTCTACTCTTGGGCACAAAAAGTCATATTAGAGCTCAAAAGCACAATTTGCTTAGTTCTTGACTTTTCATGAACAGAAATGCTGTTTTAGTGCTTCTTAGCAAATGAAGTCAAAACAAGCCTAGAAGTGCTTTTTGTGCTTTAAGGTTGTTTCTCAGCGAGAGAATGCTTTTTCATGCAGTTTCAAAGCAGAATGAGCCTTTTCAGTGTGTTTCTACTCTTGGACACAAAAAGTCATATTAGAGCTCAAAAAAGCACAATTTGCTTAGTTCTTGACTTTTCATGAACAGAAATGCTGTTTTAGTGCTTCTTAGCAAATGAAGTCAAAACAAGCCTAGAAGTGCTTTAAAGGTTGTTTCTCAGCGAGAGAATGCTTTTTCATGCAGTTTCAAAGCAGAATGAGCCTTTTCAGTGTGTTTCTACTCTTGGACACAAAAGTCATATTAGAGCTCAAAAGCACAATTTGCTTAGTTCTTGACTTTTCATGAACAGAAATGCTGTTTTAGTGCTTCTTAGCAAATGAAGTCAAAACAAGCCTAGAAGTGCTTTAAAGGTTGTTTCTCAGCGAGAGAATGCTTTTTCATGCAGTTTCAAAGCAGAATGAGCCTTTTCAGTGTGTTTCTACTCTTGGACACAAAAAGTCATATTAGAGCTCAAAAGCACAATTTGCTTAGTTCTTGACTTTTCATGAACAGAAATGCTGTTTTAGTGCTTCTAGCAAATGAAGTCAAAAAATAAGCCTAGAAGTGCTTTAAAGGTTGTTTCTCAGCGAGAGAATGCTTTTTCATGCAGTTTCAAAGCAGAATGAGCTTTTCAGTGTGTTTCTACTCTTGGACACAAAAAGTCATATTAGAGCTCAAAAGCACAATTTGCTTAGTTCTTGACTTTTCATGAACAGAAATGCTGTTTTAGTGCTTTTAGCAAATGAAGTCAAAATGCCTAGAAGTGCTTTTTAAAGGTTGTTTCAGCGAGAGAATGCTTTTTCATGCAGTTTCAAAGCAGAATGAGCCTTTTCAGTGTGTTTCTACTCTTGGACACAAAAAGTCATATTAGAGCTCAAAAGCACAATTTGCTTAGTTCTTGACTTTTCATGAACAGAAATGCTGTTTTAGTGCTTCTTAGCAAATGAAGTCAAAACAAGCCTAGAAGTGCTTTTAAAGGTTGTTTCTCAGCGAGAGAATGCTTTTTCATGCAGTTTCAAAGCAGAATGAGCTTTTTCTGTGTGTTTCTACTCTTGACACAAAAAGTCATATTAGAGCTCAAAAAAGCACAATTTGCTTAGTTCTTGACTTTTCATGAACAGAAATGCTGTTTTAGTGCTTCTTAGCAAATGAAGTCAAAACAAGCCTAGAAGTGCTTTTAAAGGTTGTTTCTCAGCGAGAGAATGCTTTTTCATGCAGTTTCAAAGCAGAATGAGCCTTTTCAGTGTGTTTCTACTCTTGGACACAAAAAGTCATATTAGAGCTCAAAAGCACAATTTGCTTAGTTCTTGACTTTTCATGAACAGAAATGCTGTTTTAGTGCTTCTAGCAAATGAAGTCAAAACAAGCCTAGAAGTGCTTTAAAGGTTGTTTCTCAGCGAGAGAATGCTTTTTCATGCAGTTTCAAAGCAGAATGAGCCTTTTCAGTGTGTTTCTACTCTTGGACACAAAAAGTCATATTAGAGCTCAAAAGCACAATTTGCTTAGTTCTTGACTTTTCATGAACAGAAATGCTGTTTTAGTGCTTCTTAGCAAATGAAGTCAAAACAAGCCTAGAAGTGCTTTAAAGGTTGTTTCTCAGCGAGAGAATGCTTTTTCATGCAGTTTCAAAGCAGAATGAGCTTTTTCAGTGTGTTTCTACTCTTGGACACAAAAAGTCATATTAGAGCTCAAAAGCACAATTTGCTTAGTTCTTGACTTTTCATGAACAGAAATGCTGTTTTAGTGCTTCTTAGCAAATGAAGTCAAAACAAGCCTAGAAGTGCTTTAAAGGTTGTTTCTCAGCGAGAGAATGCTTTTTCATGCAGTTTCAAAGCAGAATGAGCCTTTTCAGTGTGTTTCTACTCTTGGACACAAAAAGTCATATTAGAGCTCAAAAGCACAATTTGCTTAGTTCTTGACTTTTCATGAACAGAAATGCTGTTTTAGTGCTTCTTAGCAAATGAAGTCAAAACAAGCCTAGAAGTGCTTTAAAGGTTGTTTCTCAGCGAGAGAATGCTTTTTCATGCAGTTTCAAAGCAGAATGAGCCTTTTCAGTGTGTTTCTACTCTTGGACACAAAAAGTCATTAGAGCTCAAAAGCACAATTTGCTTAGTTCTTGACTTTTCATGAACAGAAATGCTGTTTTAGTGCTTCTTAGCAAATGAAGTCAAAACAAGCCTAGAAGTGCTTTTAAAGGTTGTTTCTCAGCGAGAGAATGCTTTTTCATGCAGTTTCAAAGCAGAATGAGCCTTTTCAGTGTGTTTCTACTCTTGGACACAAAAAGTCATATTAGAGCTCAAAAGCACAATTTGCTTAGTTCTTGACTTTTCATGAACAGAAATGCTGTTTTAGTGCTTCTTAGCAAATGAAGTCAAAACAAGCCTAGAAGTGCTTTAAAGGTTGTTTCTCAGCGAGAGAATGCTTTTTCATGCAGTTTCAAAGCAGAATGAGCCTTTTCAGTGTGTTTCTACTCTTGACACAAAAAGTCATATTAGAGCTCAAAAGCACAATTTGCTTAGTTCTTGACTTTTCATGAACAGAAATGCTGTTTTAGTGCTTCTTAGCAAATGAAGTCAAAATGCCTAGAAGTGCTTTAAAGGTTGTTTCTCAGCGAGAGAATGCTTTTTCATGCAGTTTCAAAGCAGAATGAGCCTTTTCAGTGTGTTTCTACTCTTGGACACAAAAAGTCATATTAGAGCTCAAAAGCACAATTTGCTTAGTTCTTGACTTTTCATGAACAGAAATGCTGTTTTAGTGCTTTAGCAAATGAAGTCAAAACAAGCCTAGAAGTGCTTTAAAGGTTGTTTCTCAGCGAGAGAATGCTTTTTCATGCAGTTTCAAAGCAGAATGAGCCTTTTCAGTGTGTTTCTACTCTTGGACACAAAAAGTCATATTAGAGCTCAAAAGCACAATTTGCTTAGTTCTTGACTTTTCATGAACAGAAATGCTGTTTTAGTGCTTCTTAGCAAATGAAGTCAAAACAAGCCTAGAAGTGCTTTAAAGGTTGTTTCTCAGCGAGAGAATGCTTTTTCATGCAGTTTCAAAGCAGAATGAGCCTTTTCAGTGTGTTTCTACTCTTGGACACAAAAAGTCATATTAGAGCTCAAAAGCACAATTTGCTTAGTTCTTGACTTTTCATGAACAGAAATGCTGTTTTAGTGCTTCTTAGCAAATGAAGTCAAAACAAGCCTAGAAGTGCTTTAAAGGTTGTTTCTCAGCGAGAGAATGCTTTTTCATGCAGTTTCAAAGCAGAATGAGCCTTTTCAGTGTGTTTTCTACTCTTGGACACAAAAAGTCATATTAGAGCTCAAAAAGCACAATTTGCTTAGTTCTTGACTTTTCATGAACAGAAATGCTGTTTTAGTGCTTCTAGCAAATGAAGTCAAAACAAGCCTAGAAGTGCTTTAAAGGTTGTTTCTCAGCGAGAGAATGCTTTTTCATGCAGTTTCAAAGCAGAATGAGCTTTTCTGTGTGTTTCTACTCTTGGACACAAAAAGTCATATTAGAGCTCAAAAGCACAATTTGCTTAGTTCTTGACTTTTCATGAACAGAAATGCTGTTTTAGTGCTTCTTAGCAAATGAAGTCAAAACAAGCCTAGAAGTGCTTTTTAAAGGTTGTTTCTCAGCGAGAGAATGCTTTTTCATGCAGTTTCAAAGCAGAATGAGCCTTTCAGTGTGTTTCTACTTGACACAAAAAGTCATATTAGAGCTCAAAAGCACAATTTGCTTAGTTCTTGACTTTTCATGAACAGAAATGCTGTTTTAGTGCTTCTAGCAAATGAAGTCAAAACAAGCCTAGAAGTGCTTTTAAAGGTTGTTTCTCAGCGAGAGAATGCTTTTTCATGCAGTTTCAAAGCAGAATGAGCCTTTTCAGTGTGTTTCTACTCTTGGACACAAAAAGTCATATTAGAGCTCAAAAGCACAATTTGCTTAGTTCTTGACTTTTCATGAACAGAAATGCTGTTTTAGTGCTTCTTAGCAAATGAAGTCAAAACAAGCCTAGAAGTGCTTTAAAGGTTGTTTCTCAGCGAGAGAATGCTTTTTCATGCAGTTTCAAAGCAGAATGAGCTTTTTCAGTGTGTTTCTACTCTTGGACAAAAAGTCATATTAGAGCTCAAAAGCACAATTTGCTTAGTTCTTGACTTTTCATGAACAGAAATGCTGTTTTAGTGCTTCTAGCAAATGAAGTCAAAATGCCTAGAAGTGCTTTAAAGGTTGTTTCTCAGCGAGAGAATGCTTTTTCATGCAGTTTCAAAGCAGAATGAGCCTTTTCAGTGTGTTTCTACTCTTGGACACAAAAAGTCATATTAGAGCTCAAAAGCACAATTTGCTTAGTTCTTGACTTTTCATGAACAGAAATGCTGTTTTAGTGCTTCTTAGCAAATGAAGTCAAAACAAGCCTAGAAGTGCTTTAAAGGTTGTTTCTCAGCGAGAGAATGCTTTTTCATGCAGTTTCAAAGCAGAATGAGCCTTTTCAGTGTGTTTCTACTCTTGGACACAAAAAGTCATATTAGAGCTCAAAAGCACAATTTGCTTAGTTCTTGACTTTTCATGAACAGAAATGCTGTTTTAGTGCTTCTTAGCAAATGAAGTCAAAACAAGCCTAGAAGTGCTTTTTAAGGTTGTTTCTCAGCGAGAGAATGCTTTTTCATGCAGTTTCAAAGCAGAATGAGCCTTTTCAGTGTGTTTCTACTCTTGGACACAAAAAGTCATATTAGAGCTCAAAAGCACAATTTGCTTAGTTCTTGACTTTTCATGAACAGAAATGCTGTTTTAGTGCTTCTTAGCAAATGAAGTCAAAACAAGCCTAGAAGTGCTTTAAAGGTTGTTTCAGCGAGAGAATGCTTTTTCATGCAGTTTCAAAGCAGAATGAGCCTTTTCAGTGTGTTTCTACTCTTGGACACAAAAAGTCATATTAGAGCTCAAAAGCACAATTTGCTTAGTTCTTGACTTTTCATGAACAGAAATGCTGTTTTAGTGCTTCTTAGCAAATGAAGTCAAAACAAGCCTAGAAGTGCTTTAAAGGTTGTTTCTCAGCGAGAGAATGCTTTTTCATGCAGTTTCAAAGCAGAATGAGCCTTTTCAGTGTGTTTCTACTCTTGACACAAAAAGTCATATTAGAGCTCAAAAAGCACAATTTGCTTAGTTCTTGACTTTTCATGAACAGAAATGCTGTTTTAGTGCTTCTTAGCAAATGAAGTCAAAACAAGCCTAGAAGTGCTTTAAAGGTTGTTTCTCAGCGAGAGAATGCTTTTTCATGCAGTTTCAAAGCAGAATGAGCCTTTTCAGTGTGTTTCTACTCTTGGACACAAAAAGTCATATTAGAGCTCAAAAGCACAATTTGCTTAGTTCTTGACTTTTCATGAACAGAAATGCTGTTTTAGTGCTTCTTAGCAAATGAAGTCAAAATGCCTAGAAGTGCTTTAAAGGTTGTTTCTCAGCGAGAGAATGCTTTTTCATGCAGTTTCAAAGCAGAATGAGCCTTTTCAGTGTGTTTCTACTCTTGGACACAAAAAGTCATATTAGAGCTCAAAAAGCACAATTTGCTTAGTTCTTGACTTTTCATGAACAGAAATGCTGTTTTAGTGCTTCTTAGCAAATGAAGTCAAAACAAGCCTAGAAGTGCTTTAAAGGTTGTTTCTCAGCGAGAGAATGCAGTTTCAAAGCAGAATGAGTTTCTTCATTGTGTTTCTACTCTTGGGCACAAAAAGTCATATTAGAGCTCAAAAGCACAATTTGCTTAGTTCTTGACTTTTCATGAACAGAAATGCTGTTTTAGTACTTCTTAGCAAATGAAGTCAAAACAAGCCTAGAAGTGTGCTTTAAAGGTTGTTTCTCAGCGAGAGAATGCTTTTTCATGCAGTTTCAAAGCAGAATGAGCCTTTTCAGTGTGTTTCTACTCTTGGACACAAAAAGTCATATTAGAGCTCAAAAGCACAATTTGCTTAGTTCTTGACTTTTCATGAACAGAAATGCTGTTTTAGTGCTTCTAGCAAATGAAGTCAAAACAAGCCTAGAAGTGCTTTAAAGGTTGTTTCAGCGAGAGAATGCTTTTTCATGCAGTTTCAAAGCAGAATGAGCCTTTTCAGTGTGTTTCTACTCTTGGACACAAAAAGTCATATTAGAGCTCAAAAGCACAATTTGCTTAGTTCTTGACTTTTCATGAACAGAAATGCTGTTTTAGTGCTTTTAGCAAATGAAGTCAAAACAAGCCTAGAAGTGCTTTAAAGGTTGTTTCTCAGCGAGAGAATGCTTTTTCATGCAGTTTCAAAGCAGAATGAGCTTTTTCAGTGTGTTTCTACTCTTGGACACAAAAAGTCATATTAGAGCTCAAAAGCACAATTTGCTTAGTTCTTGACTTTTCATGAACAGAAATGCTGTTTTAGTGCTTCTAGCAAATGAAGTCAAAACAAGCCTAGAAGTGCTTTAAAGGTTGTTTCTCAGCGAGAGAATGCTTTTTCATGCAGTTTCAAAGCAGAATGAGCCTTTTCAGTGTGTTTCTACTCTTGACACAAAAAGTCATATTAGAGCTCAAAAGCACAATTTGCTTAGTTCTTGACTTTTCATGAACAGAAATGCTGTTTTAGTGCTTCTTAGCAAATGAAGTCAAAATGCCTAGAAGTGCTTTAAAGGTTGTTTCTCAGCGAGAGAATGCTTTTTCATGCAGTTTCAAAGCAGAATGAGCCTTTTCAGTGTGTTTCTAGTCTTGGACACAAAAAGTCATATTAGAGCTCAAAAGCACAATTTGCTTAGTTCTTGACTTTTCGAACAGAAATGCT
Source organism: Puntigrus tetrazona (assembly GCF_018831695.1). Lineage (NCBI taxonomy): Eukaryota > Metazoa > Chordata > Actinopteri > Cypriniformes > Cyprinidae > Puntigrus > Puntigrus tetrazona. The sequence goes on from NC_056709.1 coordinate 4,936,649, forward strand.
GTTTTAGTGCTTCTTAGCAAATGAAGTCAAAACAAGCCTAGAAGTGCTTTAAAGGTTGTTTCTCAGCGAGAGAATGCTTTTTCATGCAGTTTCAAAGCAGAATGAGCCTTTTCAGTGTGTTTCTACTCTTGGACACAAAAAGTCATATTAGAGCTCAAAAGCACAATTTGCTTAGTTCTTGACTTTTCATGAACAGAAATGCTGTTTTAGTGCTTTTAGCAAATGAAGTCAAAATGTTTAGAAGTGCTTTTTAAGGTTGTTTCTCAGCGAGAGAATGCTTTTTCATGCAGTTTCAAAGCAGAATGAGCTTTTTCAGTGTGTTTCTACTCTTGACACAAAAAGTCATATTAGAGCTCAAAAGCACAATTTGCTTAGTTCTTGACTTTTCATGAACAGAAATGCTGTTTTAGTGCTTCTTAGCAAATGAAGTCAAAACAAGCCTAGAAGTGCTTTAAAGGTTGTTTCTCAGCGAGAGAATGCTTTTTCATGCAGTTTCAAAGCAGAATGAGCCTTTTCAGTGTGTTTCTACTCTTGACACAAAAAGTCATATTAGAGCTCAAAAGCACAATTTGCTTAGTTCTTGACTTTTCATGAACAGAAATGCTGTTTTAGTGCTTTAGCAAATGAAGTCAAAACAAGCCTAGAAGTGCTTTTAAAGGTTGTTTCTCAGCGAGAGAATGCTTTTTCATGCAGTTTCAAAGCAGAATGAGCCTTTTCAGTGTGTTTCTACTCTTGGACACAAAAAGTCATATTAGAGCTCAAAAGCACAATTTGCTTAGTTCTTGACTTTTCATGAACAGAAATGCTGTTTTAGTGCTTCTTAGCAAATGAAGTCAAAACAAGCCTAGAAGTGCTTTTAAAGGTTGTTTCTCAGCGAGAGAATGCTTTTTCATGCAGTTTCAAAGCAGAATGAGCCTTTTCAGTGTGTTTCTACTCTTGGACACAAAAAGTCATATTAGAGCTCAAAAGCACAATTTGCTTAGTTCTTGACTTTTCATGAACAGAAATGCTGTTTTAGTGCTTCTTAGCAAATGAAGTCAAAATGTTTAGAAGTGCTTTTAAAGGTTGTTTCTCAGCGAGAGAATGCTTTTTCATGCAGTTTCAAAGCAGAATGAGCCTTTTCAGTGTGTTTCTACTCTTGGACACAAAAAGTCATATTAGAGCTCAAAAGCACAATTTGCTTAGTTCTTGACTTTTCATGAACAGAAATGCTGTTTTAGTGCTTTTAGCAAATGAAGTCAAAACAAGCCTAGAAGTGCTTTTAAAGGTTGTTTCAGCGAGAGAATGCTTTTTCATGCAGTTTCAAAGCAGAATGAGCCTTTTCAGTGTGTTTCTACTCTTGGACACAAAAAGTCATATTAGAGCTCAAAAGCACAATTTGCTTAGTTCTTGACTTTTCATGAACAGAAATGCTGTTTTAGTGCTTCTTAGCAAATGAAGTCAAAATAAGCCTAGAAGTGCTTTAAAGGTTGTTTCTCAGCGAGAGAATGCTTTTTCATGCAGTTTCAAAGCAGAATGAGCTTTTTCAGTGTGTTTCTACTCTTGGACACAAAAAGTCATATTAGAGCTCAAAAGCACAATTTGCTTAGTTCTTGACTTTTCATGAACAGAAATGCTGTTTTAGTGCTTCTTAGCAAATGAAGTCAAAACAAGCCTAGAAGTGCTTTAAAGGTTGTTTCTCAGCGAGAGAATGCTTTTTCATGCAGTTTCAAAGCAGAATGAGCCTTTTCAGTGTGTTTCTACTCTTGGACACAAAAAGTCATATTAGAGCTCAAAAGCACAATTTGCTTAGTTCTTGACTTTTCATGAACAGAAATGCTGTTTTAGTGCTTCTTAGCAAATGAAGTCAAAACAAGCCTAGAAGTGCTTTTTAAAGGTTGTTTCTCAGCGAGAGAATGCTTTTTCATGCAGTTTCAAAGCAGAATGAGCCTTTTCAGTGTGTTTCTACTCTTGGACACAAAAAGTCATATTAGAGCTCAAAAGCACAATTTGCTTAGTTCTTGACTTTTCATGAACAGAAATGCTGTTTTAGTGCTTCTAGCAAATGAAGTCAAAATGCCTAGAAGTGCTTTTAAAGGTTGTTTCTCAGCGAGAGAATGCTTTTTCATGCAGTTTCAAAGCAGAATGAGCCTTTTCAGTGTGTTTCTACTCTTGGACACAAAAAGTCATATTAGAGCTCAAAAGCACAATTTGCTTAGTTCTTGACTTTTCATGAACAGAAATGCTGTTTTAGTGCTTCTAGCAAATGAAGTCAAAACAAGCCTAGAAGTGCTTTTAAAGGTTGTTTCTCAGCGAGAGAATGCTTTTTCATGCAGTTTCAAAGCAGAATGAGCTTTTTTCAGTGTGTTTCTACTCTTGGACACAAAAAGTCATATTAGAGCTCAAAAGCACAATTTGCTTAGTTCTTGACTTTTCATGAACAGAAATGCTGTTTTAATGCTTCTTAGCAAATGAACTCAAAACAAGCCTAGAAGTGCTTTAAAGGTTGTTTCTCAGCGAGAGAATGCTTTTTCATGCAGTTTCAAAGCAGAATGAGCTTTTTCAGTGTGTTTCTAGTCTTGGACACAAAAAGTCATATTACAGCTCAAAAGCACAATTTGCTTAGTTCTTGACTTTTCATGAACAGAAATGCTGTTTTAGTGCTTCTTAGCAAATGAAGTCAAAACAAGCCTAGAAGTGCTTTAAAGGTTGTTTCTCAGCGAGAGAATGCTTTTTCATGCAGTTTCAAAGCAGAATGAGCCTTTTCAGTGTGTTTCTACTCTTGGGCACAAAAAGTCATATTAGAGCTCAAAAAGCACAATTTGCTTAGTTCTTGACTTTTCATGAACAGAAATGCTGTTTTAGTGCTTCTTAGCAAATGAAGTCAAAACAAGCCTAGAAGTGCTTTAAAGGTTGTTTCTCAGCGAGAGAATGCTTTTTCATGCAGTTTCAAAGCAGAATGAGCCTTTTCAGTGTGTTTCTACTTGGACACAAAAAGTCATATTAGAGCTCAAAAGCACAATTTGCTTAGTTCTTGACTTTTCATGAACAGAAATGCTGTTTTAGTGCTTCTTAGCAAATGAAGTCAAAACAAGCCTAGAAGTGCTTTTTAAAGGTTGTTTCTCAGCGAGAGAAATGCTTTTTCATGCAGTTTCAAAGCAGAATGAGCCTTTTCAGTGTGTTTCTACTCTTGGACACAAAAAGTCATATTAGAGCTCAAAAGCACAATTTGCTTAGTTCTTGACTTTTCATGAACAGAAATGCTGTTTTAGTGCTTAGCAAATGAAGTCAAAACAAGCCTAGAAGTGCTTTAAAGGTTGTTTCTCAGCGAGAGAATGCTTTTTCATGCAGTTTCAAAGCAGAATGAGCCTTTTTTAGTGTGTTTCTACTCTTGGACACAAAAAGTCATATTAGAGCTCAAAAAGCACAATTTGCTTAGTTCTTGACTTTTCATGAACAGAAATGCTGTTTTAGTGCTTTAGCAAATGAAGTCAAAACAAGCCTAGAAGTGCTTTAAAGGTTGTTTCTCAGCGAGAGAATGCTTTTTCATGCAGTTTCAAAGCAGAATGAGCTTTTTCAGTGTGTTTCTACTCTTGGACACAAAAAGTCATATTAGAGCTCAAAAGCACAATTTGCTTAGTTCTTGACTTTTCATGAACAGAAATGCTGTTTTAGTGCTTCTTAGCAAATGAAGTCAAAACAAGCCTAGAAGTGCTTTAAAGGTTGTTTCTCAGCGAGAGAATGCTTTTTCATGCAGTTTCAAAGCAGAATGAGCCTTTTCAGTGTGTTTCTACTCTTGGACACAAAAAGTCATATTACAGCTCAAAAAGCACAATTTGCTTAGTTTTTGACTTTTCATGAACAGAAATGCTGTTTTAGTGCTTCTTAGCAAATTAAGTCAAAACAAGCCTAGAAGTGCTTTAAAGGTTGTTTCTCAGCGAGAGAATGCAGTTTCAAAGCAGAATGAGTTTTTTCAGTGTGTTTCTAGTCTTGGACACAAAAAGTCATATTAGAGCTCAAAAAGCACAATTTGCTTAGTTCTTGACTTTTTATGAACAGAAATGCTGTTTTAGTGCTTCTTAGCAAATGAAGTCAAAACAAGCCTAGAAGTGCTTTAAAGGTTGTTTCTCAGCGAGAGAATGCAGTTTCAAAGCAGAATGAGTTTTTTCAGTGTGTTTCTACTCTTGGGCACAAAAAGTCATATTAGAGCTCAAAAGCACAATTTGCTTAGTTCTTGACTTTTCATGAACAGAAATGCTGTTTTAGTGCTTCTTAGCAAATGAAGTCAAAACAAGCCTAGAAGTGCTTTAAAGGTTGTTTCTCAGCGAGAGAATGCTTTTTCATGCAGTTTCAAAGCAGAATGAGCCTTTTCAGTGTGTTTCTACTCTTGGACACAAAAAGTCATATTAGAGCTCAAAAGCACAATTTGCTTAGTTCTTGACTTTTCATGAACAGAAATGCTGTTTTAGTGCTTCTTTAGCAAATGAAGTCAAAACAAGCCTAGAAGTGCTTTTAAAGGTTGTTTCTCAGCGAGAGAATGCTTTTTCATGCAGTTTCAAAGCAGAATGAGCCTTTTCAGTGTGTTTCTAGTCTTGGACACAAAAAGTCATATTAGAGCTCAAAAAGCACAATTTGCTTAGTTCTTGACTTTTCATGAACAGAAATGCTGTTTTAGTGCTTCTTAGCAAATGAAGTCAAAATAAAATAAGCCTAGAAGTGCTTTAAAGGTTGTTTCTCAGCGAGAGAATGCTTTTTCATGCAGTTTCAAAGCAGAATGAGCCTTTTTCAGTGTGTTTCTACTCTTGGACACAAAAAGTCATATTAGAGCTCAAAAAGCACAATTTGCTTAGTTCTTGACTTTTCATGAACAGAAATGCTGTTTTAGTGCTTCTTAGCAAATGAAGTCAAAACAAGCCTAGAAGTGCTTTAAAGGTTGTTTCTCAGCGAGAGAATGCTTTTTCATGCAGTTTCAAAGCAGAATGAGCCTTTTCAGTGTGTTTCTACTCTTGGGCACAAAAAGTCATATTAGAGCTCAAAAGCACAATTTGCTTAGTTCTTGACTTTTCATGAACAGAAATGCTGTTTTAGTGCTTCTTAGCAAATGAAGTCAAAACAAGCCTAGAAGTGCTTTAAAGGTTGTTTCTCAGCGAGAGAATGCTTTTTCATGCAGTTTCAAAGCAGAATGAGCTTTTTCAGTGTGTTTCTACTCTTGGACACAAAAAGTCATATTAGAGCTCAAAAAGCACAATTTGCTTAGTTCTTGACTTTTCATGAACAGAAATGCTGTTTTAGTGCTTCTTAGCAAATGAACTCAAAACAAGCCTAGAAGTAATTTAAAGGTTGTTTCTCAGCGAGAGAATGCTTTTTCATGCAGTTTCAAAGCAGAATGAGCTTTTTCAATGTGTTTCTAGTCTATGACACAAAAAGTCATATTACAGCTCAAAAGCACAATTTGCTGAGTTCTTGAATTTTCATGAACAGAAATGCTGTTTTAGTGTTTCTTAGCAAATGAAGTCAAAACAAGCCTAGAAGTGCTTTAAAGGTTGTTTCTCAGCGAGAGAATGCTTTTTCATGCAGTTTCAAAGCAGAATGAGCCTTTTCAGTGTGTTTCTACTCTTGAGCACAAAAAGTCATATTAGAGCTCAAAAAGCACAATTTGCTTAGTTCTTGACTTTTTATGAACAGAAATGCTGTTTTAATGCTTCTTGGAAAATGAACTCAAAACAAGCCTAGAAGTGCTTTAAAGGTTGTTTCTCAGCGAGAGAATGCAGTTTCAAAGCAGAATGAGTTTTTTCAGTGTGTTTCTAGTCTTGGACACAAAAAGTCATATTAGAGCTCAAAAAGCACAATTTGCTTAGTTCTTGACTTTTCATGAACAGAAATGCTGTTTTAGTGCTTCTTAGCAAATGAAGTCAAAACAAGCCTAGAAGTGCTTTAAAGCTTGTTTCTCAGCGAGAGAATGCTTTTTCATGCAGTTTCAAAGCAGAATGAGCCTTTTCAGTGTGTTTCTACTCTTGGGCACAAAAAGTCATATTAGAGCTCAAAAGCACAATTTGCTTAGTTCTTGACTTTTCATGAACAGAAATGCTGTTTTAGTACTTCTTAGCAAATGAAGTCAAAACAAGCCTAGAAGTGCTTTAAAGGTTGTTTCTCAGCGAGAGAATGCTTTTTTCATGCAGTTTCAAAGCAGAATGAGCCTTTTCAGTGTGTTTCTAGTCTTGGACACAAAAAGTCATATTAGAGCTCAAAAGCACAATTTGCTTAGTTCTTGACTTTTCATGAACAGAAATGCTGTTTTAGTGCTTCTTAGCAAATGAAGTCAAAACAAGCCTAGAAGTGCTTTAAAGGTTGTTTCTCAGCGAGAGAATGCTTTTTCATGCAGTTTCAAAGCAGAATGAGCTTTTTCAGTGTGTTTCTACTCTTGGGCACAAAAAGTCATATTAGAGCTCAAAAGCACAATTTGCTTAGTTCTTGACTTTTCATGAACAGAAATGCTGTTTTAGTGCTTCTAGCAAATGAAGTCAAAACAAGCCTAGAAGTGCTTTAAAGGTTGTTTCTCAGCGAGAGAATGCTTTTTCATGCAGTTTCAAAGCAGAATGAGCTTTTTCAGTGTGTTTCTACTCTTGGACACAAAAAGTCATATTAGAGCTCAAAAGCACAATTTGCTTAGTTCTTGACTTTTCATGAACAGAAATGCTGTTTTAGTGCTTCTTAGCAAATGAAGTCAAAACAAGCCTAGAAGTGCTTTAAAGGTTGTTTCTCAGCGAGAGAATGCTTTTTCATGCAGTTTCAAAGCAGAATGAGCTTTTTCAGTGTGTTTCTAGTCTTGGACACAAAAAGTCATATTAGAGCTCAAAAGCACAATTTGCTTAGTTCTTGACTTTTCATGAACAGAAATGCTGTTTTAGTGCTTTTAGCAAATGAAGTCAAAATGCCTAGAAGTGCTTTAAAGGTTGTTTCTCAGCGAGAGAATGCTTTTTCATGCAGTTTCAAAGCAGAATGAGCTTTTTCAGTGTGTTTCTAGTCTTGGACACAAAAAGTCATATTAGAGCTCTAAAAGCACAATTTGCTTAGTTCTTGACTTTTCATGAACAGAAATGCTGTTTTAGTGCTTCTTAGCAAATGAAGTCAAAACAAGCCTAGAAGTGCTTTAAAGGTTGTTTCTCAGCGAGAGAATGCTTTTTCATGCAGTTTCAAAGCAGAATGAGCTTTTTCAGTGTGTTTCTACTCTTGGACACAAAAAGTCATATTAGAGCTCAAAAGCACAATTTGCTTAGTTCTTGACTTTTCATGAACAGAAATGCTGTTTTAGTACTTCTTAGCAAATGAAGTCAAAACAAGCCTAGAAGTGCTTTAAAGGTTGTTTCTCAGCGAGAGAATGCTTTTTCATGCAGTTTCAAAGCAGAATGAGCCTTTTCAGTGTGTT